>NW_028295412.1:0-379000 GCF_964341445.2 Mesoplodon mirus
ATTAGACCAATGCTCCATGCCCTTGTCATCACAATGCTCCATGACCCTTGTAATCACAATGCTCCATGAACTTTTCATCACAGTGCTCTTTGATCCTTGTCATCACAATGCTCTATGCCTTTCTCAGCGCAATGCTCCATGACCCTTGTCATCAAAATGCTCCATGCGCTTGTCAGCATGATGCTCCATGATGCATGTCATCATAATGCACCATGTGCTTGTCATCACAGCGCTCCACAAGCTTGTCATCACAATGCTCCATAAACATTGTCATCACAATGCTCCATGCACTTCTCATCAAAATGCTCTCTCACCACAGATATCACAATGTTACCTCACTATTCGTCACAATAATCACTCACCCCGGTTATCACAATGTTCCATGACCCCTGTCATCACAATGCTACATGCATTTATCATCACAATGTTCGATGACCCCTGACATCACAATGCTCCATAACCCCGGTCATCAAAATGCTCCATGACCCTTTTCATCCTAATCCTCCATGACCCCTGACATCACAATGTTCCATATCCCCTGTCATCAAAATGTCCCATGACACTTTTCATCAAATTTCTCCATGACCCTGTCATCACAATGCTCCCTGCCCTTCTCATCACAATGCACAATGCCCTTGTCATCAAATTTCTCCATGACCTTTGTCATCACAAAGATCCATGACCCTTGGCATCACAATGCTCCATGTCATTGTCATCACAATGCTCCATGAACACTCTCATCACATTGTTCCATGCCCTTGTCATCACAAAGCTCCATGACACATGTCTTCAGAATGCTCCATGGCCTTCTCATCACAATGCTCCATGCCCTTGCCGTCAAAATGCTCAATGACCCCTGCAATCACGATGTTCCGTGGCCTTGTCATCACAAGGCTCCATGACCCTTCTCATCACAATGCTCCAAGACCCCTGTAATCACAATGCTCCATGCCCATTTTTCATCTCAATGATCTATGAACCCTGTCATCACAATGCACCATGCCCATCATCATAATGCTTCATGCTATTGTCATCACAATGAAATCAAAATGCTCCATGAGCTCAGTCATAACAATGCTCCAAAAACATGTGATCACAATATTCCATAACACTGGTCATCACAGTGCCCCATGACACTTGTCATCACAATTATCCATGTTCTTCTCATCACAATGCTCCATGACCTTTGTCATCACAATGCTCAATACACTTGTCATCAAAATGCTCCCTGACAATTGTTGTCTGTATGCTCCTTGAACCCTGTCATGACAAGGCTCCATGCCATTTTTAACACAATGATCCATGCCCTTTAAATCACAATGCTCCAAGACCCATGTAATCACAATGCTCCATGCCATTGTCATCACAAAGCTCAATGACGCATGTCATCAGAATGCTCCATGGCCTTCTCATCACAATGCTCCATGCCCTTGTCATCACAATGCTCCAAGACCCCTGTAATCACAATGCTCCATGTCCCTTTTCATCAGAATGCTCCATGAGACTTGTCATCACAAGTCTCCATTGTCTTCTCATCAAAGTGCTCTAGGAACTTGTCATCAAAATGTTCCATGATCCCTGTCATCACAATACTCCATGAATATTTTCAGCCCAATGCTCCACGATCTACTCATCACAATGCTCCATGGCCAATATCATCACAATGCTCCATGACCACTGACATCACAATGCTCCAAACTCTTGTGATCACAGTGTTCCGTAACACTTGTCATCACAACGCTGCATGATGCCTGTCATCACAATACTCCATGCCCTTTTCATCACAATGCTCCAAGACTTTGTCATCACAATTCTCAATACACTTGTCATCACAATGCCCCATGCCATTTTCATCACAATGCTCCATGCCATTGTCATCAAAATACTCTACAAGCTTGTCATCAGAATACTCCATGGCCCTTTTCATCACAATTCTCCATTCACCTTTCAGCACAATGCTCCATGACCCTTGTCATTACAATGCTCCAAGCAATTGTCATCACAATGCTCCATTACCTTTGTCATCAGAATCCTCCATGACACTTGGCATCACAATGCTCCATGCCATTGTCATCAATATGGGCCATTTCATATGTCATCACAATGCTCCCTGACACCTGTCTTCACAGTACTGCATGACCTAGTCATCACAATGCTCCATGCCCTTGTCATCACAATGCGCCATTCCAACTGTCATCACAATAATCCATGAAACTTATTAGACCAATGCTCCATTCCCTTGTCATCACAAGGCTCCATGCCCTTGTTATCACAATGCTCCATGCCTCCATTCATCACAATTCTTCATGACCTTTGTCATCACAGTGGTCCATGCCCTAGTCATCAACAGTCTCTGTGACATATTTAACCACAAGGCTCCATGAACTTTTCATCACAATGCTCTTTGACCCTTGTCATCACAATGCTCTATGCCTTTCTCAGCACAATGCTCCATGTCCCTCGTCATCACCATGCTCCATGCGCTTGTCCGCACAATGTTCCATGACCCATGTCATCACAATGCACCCTGCACTTTTCATCACTGTGCTCCACAATCTTGTCACCACAATGCTCCATAAAACTTGTCATCACAATGCTCCATGCACTTCTCATCAAAATGCTCTCTCAACACTGATATCACAATGTTACATCACTATTCATCACAATACTCTCTCACCCCTGTCATCACAATGTTCCATTACTTCTGTCTTTGCAATGCTACATGCACTTATCATCACAAAGTTCGATGACCCCTGACATCACAATTTTCCATAACCCCTGTCATCAAAATGCTCCATAACACTTTTCCTCAAAATGCTCAATGACCCCTGACATCACAATGTACCATAACAACTGTCATCAAAATATTCCATGACCCTTTTCATCAAATTGCTCTATATCCCTGTCATCACAATGCTCCCTGCCCTTCTCATCACAATTTACCACGCCGTTGTCATCAAAATGCTCCATGACCTTTGTCATCACAAGGATCCATGACCCTTGGCATCTCAATGCTCCATGCCATTGTCATCACAATGCTCCATGAACCCTCTAATCACAATGCTCCATGCCCCTTTGCATCTCAATGCTCCATGAACCCTGTCATCAAAATGCACCATGCCCATCATCATAATGCTTCAGGCTATTGTCATCACAATGAAATCAAAATATTTGATGATCTATCTCATCACAATGCTCCAAATCCTTGTGATCACAATGTTCCATAACACTTATCATCACAACGTCACTTGACGCTCGTCATCACAATTATCCATGGTCTTCTCATCACAATGCTCTACGCCCTTGTCATCAAAATGCTCCATGACCCTTGTCATCACAATTCTCCATGGCCACTGTCATCACAATGCTCCATACCCCTTGTCATTACTGTGCTCCATGACGCTCGTCATCACAATTATCCATGGTCTTCTCATCACAATGCTCTACGCCCTTGTCATCAAAATGCTCCATGACCCTTGTCATCACAATGCTCCATGGCAACTGTCATCACAATGCTGCATTTCCCTTGTCATTACAGTGCTCCATGACGCTCGTCATCACAATTATCCATGGTCTTCTCATCACAATGCTCCACGGTTTTTCCATCACAGTGCTCCATGCCCTGGTCATCACAATGCTCCATGTCCCTTATCATCACAATTCTCCTCGTTCTTGGCATCACTATGCTCCATGACACTTCTCATCACCGTGTTACATGATTTGTCATCACAATTCTCTATGCACTTGTCATCACAATGCTCCATGACCCCTGTCATAGGAAGCTCCATGTGCTTCTCATCACAATGCTTCATGAACTTGTCCTCAAAATTCTCAATGGCCCTTCTCATCACAATGCTCCATGCCCTTGTCATCACAATTCTCCATGTCCCTAGTCATCACAATGCTCCAAGCCCTTGTCATCAAAGTGCTCCATTACATTTGTCATCACAATCCTCCATGACACTTGGCATCACAATGTTCCATTCCATTGTCATCGCAATGGACCATGACATATGTCATCACAATGCTCCCTGAGACCTGTCTTCAAAATACTCCATGACCTTCTCATCACAATGCTCCATGCCTTTGTCATCACATTGCACCATGCCCACTGTCATCACAATAATCCATGAAATATGTCAGGCCAATGCTCCATGCCCCTGTCATCACAATGCTCTGTGACTCCAGTCATCACAATGCTTCATGACCTTTGTCATCACAATGGTCCATGCCCTCGTCATCACAAGGCTCTGTGACCTTTGTCACCAAAATGCTCCATGAAATTTTCATCACAATGCTCGGTGACCCTTGTCATCACATTGCTCCATGTCTTTGTCAGCACAGTGCTCCATGACCCATGTCATCACAATGCGCCATGTGCTTGTCATCACAATGCTCCACAAACTTGTCATCACAATGCTCCATAAAACTTGTCATCAAAATGCTCCATGCACTTCTTATCAAAATGCTCTCTCACGAATGATATCAAAATGTTCCCTCACTAGTCATCACAATACACCCACTCCCCTGTCATCACAATGGTCCACAACACCGTCATGAAAATGTTCCATGACTCGGGACATCACAATGTTCCATAACCCCTGTCATCAAAATGTTCCATGAAACTTTTCATCAAATTGCTCCATGACCCTGTCATCACAATGCTCCCTGCCCTTCACAAGAGAATTCACCACACCCTTGTTATCAAAATGCTCCATGACCTTTGTCATCACAAAACTCCATGACCCTTGGCATCACAATGCTCCATGCCATTGTCATCACAATGCTCCAGAAACCTCTCATCACATCGTTCCAAGCCCTTGTCATCACAGGATCCATGATGCTTTTCATCACAATGCTCGATGCCATTCTTCTCACAATGCTCCATGCACTTTTCATTACAATCCTCCATGAACCATGTATCACAGTGTTCCGTGCCGTTGTTACCTCAATGCTCCTTGCCCCCTCTCATCACAATAATCCATGAAACATCTCAGACCAATGTTCCATGCCCTTTTCATCACAATGATGCAAGACTCCTCTAATCATAATTATCCATGCCCCTTTTCATCTCAATGCACCATGAACGCTGTCATCACAATGCACCAATGCACATCATCATAATGCTTCATGCTATTGCCATCACAATGAAATCTAAATGCTCTATGACCTCTGTCATCACAATGCTCCAAATCCTTGTGATCACAATATTCCATAACACTTATCATCACAGCTCCCCATAACGCTCGTCATCACAATTATCCATGGTCTTCTAATCACAATGCTCCATGACATTTGTCATCACAATGCTCAATACCCTTGTCATCACAATGCTCCAAGACTCCTGTAATCAAAATGCTCCATGCCCTTGTCATCACAAAGCTCCATGATGCATGTCATCAGAACGCTCCATGATATTCTCATCCCAATGTTCAATACCCTTGTCATCACAATGCTCCAAGACCCCTGTAATCACAATGCTCCATGACCCTTTTCATCAGAATGCTCCATGAGACTTGTCATCACATGGCTCCATGGTCTTCTCATCACAGTGCTCCAGTACCTTTTCATCACAGTGTTCCTTGACCGCTGTCATCACAATACTCCATGAACATTTTCAGCCCAATGTTCCATGAGGTTCTCATCACAATGCTCCATGACCTCTGTCATCACAATGCTCCATGACCACTGTCATCACAGTGCTCCATGAACCCTGACAACACAATGATCCGGGACACTGGTCATCAAAATGCTCCATGCCCTTGTCATCCCAATGCTCCATGAACCCTTTAATCACAATGCTCCATGACGCTTGTCATCACAGTGCTCCATGAACCTTGTCATCACAATGCCTTTGTCAGCAAAATGATACATAATCTTGTCATCACAATGCTCCATGTGCTTGTCATCACAATCCTCCATGACCCTTGGGATCATATTGCTTTATGCCCTTGTCATCTCTATCTTGCCTTTCTGGTCTTTACAGATTTTCAGATGCCCTTTTTGACCGATGGGAAGCGACAATTCTTTGTAGTGTGGATTTGCATTGTGCGCTTGCTTGATTGGCCAAAAAGGGCCTCTGACTTTTCTCCTGAATATATTCAGGAGAAAATCATACGCTGTTTTTGGCCAAGTGCATCATTCTCGAAGTTGTGATGCCTTTCCTGTGCTTTAAAGGCGATTCCAATTTACCTCTTGAAATATGTTTTGTGCAATTCTGCCTCATTTTCAAGTCCGCTGTGTTGCCTTCCCTCAACAGATTTTTGGAAGAGAGTAGTCCTTTGTAACTCTGCAGGTTTTTGATTTGCTTTGCCCCTGAGCTCCAATTTTCAAATCCCATTATTGGGAGCTGACCGCAAATCCACAATTTTGCTTCAGGACCTATACTGGTTCCAGGGGTGGCTATACTGGTTCCCTGTGGGTAGCTGAGGCTTTGGTTAATTCTTCTTCCTGACGGGAATTTAGAGTGACATGTGTCCGTCCAAAGGCCTACATCTACTCTCTGATTGGTTCTCCCTCTTCCCTTTCATCCTCTGCACAATTAGCAAACTGTGCGAACCAGGAGGTTATAGGGGATGACACTCCTAAGTTGGGAGATTGATAGTAAAGTTGTTGGAATGCCAAACTGTAGCACAAGGAGAGGAAAAAGTAGGAGACTTTCAGAAACCTTTCGCCATCACAGGGTGTCCATTCTCTAGGTTTCCCATACATGTTATAACTGTAGTGATATTCCCTTCTACCTGGAAATTTGGGACCCATGGAATGGTGGCATGCATTACTACTTTAAAGGGTCTGCATTTTCTCTCCCAATCTCACCAGTCCTCTCAGTCCCAAGTGTCCAGCCTTATGTCTCATCCAGCTGTCTTTGCAGATAGGGTCATTCTAGGTTTCATCAGAACCCCTGAAGGAATTGTGTAAGAATTTCGCTGTTTTTTTGTTTTGTTTTTGAAATTCATTTTTATAATGGGGTTGAGCTGATTTTCCCTGACGTGTTTATGCTGGTCTAGACACACTTGATTCCCTTACAGAGGCATATCAATACATAGGTTTTAAGATTCTTACTAATCAGATATATTCCTCTGTGGGGAATAGGGGTTTTGAGTCCCGTTCACTGAGGAAGGTGTAGGTCTTGTCTATTCTGTATTTGGTTTATGGAATGGTACCTGTGCTAATATCAAACTCTGGTTTTATGCATCACCCCACCTCTCCTTTCCCCTTAAGGAGGCATAAGAGTGTTTTCTAAATGTGAGACGCTGCTCTCTTTCCTAATTCAGTTCATGTGCTGTGATGTTGACATTCCCTCTGTAAGTGATATCTTATGATAAGATTCTTTTTCTGTGTGACTAATTTCCCTTAGAATCATCATACCTAAATCCTCTCATTATGCTGCTACTGGCCTTATGACATTGATTTCACGTCTGAGTGATATTCCATTGTACAAAATTACCACAAGTTCTTTATGCATTTCTCTTTTTCCTGGGATACTTTAGGTGTACCGAAGTTGAGGTTCTTGTATGCAGAGCAGCCCTAAACTTTGGGGTGCCTGTGTCTTGTTGATATTTAGTCTTCCCAAGTTATATGTCCATGAGTTGAAGTCCCCTTTGCTCGAGGGCTTTGTATTTTAGATGTTTTAGGAAACAGCATACACTTCTTCAGAGTAGCTCTTGGATATTTATACCCCACCCATCAGCGTGACTAGTCTCCCTGTTTTCCATGGCCTCTCCTGCATTTTTGATTTGTACACATTTTTTGGATGGCCTTTCTGAGCAGTGGAAATTGAGACTTCTTTATTGTGCGGATTTGCATTTCCCCCTTGCTTGGTTGGCCAAAAACTCTGTATGTGTTTTTTTCCTGAAGATATTCACGAAACAAACGCATACACCCTTTTGCCCAACTGCATCATTTTAGAAATTCTGCTGCTTTTCATATGCTTTAAATGTGAGTACAATCTACCTTTTGTAAAATGTTTCCTGCAATTCTGCCTCTCATTCAGAACCTCTTCGTTGCCTTACCTGAATATATTTTTGGACATTGGTTATCATTTATATCTTTGCAGGTCTTTGAATTGTCTGCTCCTGAGCTCCATTTTGCAACTCGCTTTTTTTGTGAGCTGACCCCCAAACCATTGGATTGATTCCGGCACTATTCTGGTTCTGGGGAGGCAGGCTGAGCCTTTGGTTAATTCTTCTTCCTAATGGGAAATTAGAGTGACATGTGCCTGTCAAAACTCCTACAGTTAATCTCTCAATGGTTCCTCCTCTTCCCATTTATCCTCTGCAAAAATTGCAAACTGTGTGAAACAGGAGGTTAAAGGTGCTGATTCTCCAAGTGGGGAGATTGTTAGTAATGTGGCTGGAATGGCGAACCCCAGCACCAGGAGATCAAAAATGAGGTGCATTTTAGACACCTCTCCTGAGCACACGGTGTACATTCATCTCGGTTTCCCAGGCATGTTTTCACTGTCAGAAGATTCCCTTGAAAGTGCAGATTTGGGACCCATGGAATGGGTACCAGGCAGTATTACTTTAAAAGGTCTGCATTTCCTCACCCAGCCTCTCTAACATCTCTTAGCGTGCATAGCTTCCAGCCTTATATATCATCCTGCTGTGGGTCTACATGTGTTCAATCCATGTTACATCGTAGCCCTTCAACAAAAGTTGTAAGAATTTTTGTCTGTCTCACTGTTTTTATAAATATTTTTAAATTTATTTTTATATTGGTTACAGCTGATTTTCAAAGCTCTGTTTTTTGCTGCTGTACATCCACTTGATTCATGTACTGTGAGACAACAATAAATTCTTTCTCAGATGCTTACGAGTCATATGTATTATTTTCCAGTGACTTGAGTGGACTGAGTGCCGTTCTTTGAGGTACCGTGTAGGCCTTGCCAGTTATTCAATTCGGTACTTGGAATGGTATCTTTGCTAATTTCAACCTCCTGGATAATACCTCACCATTCCCCACCTTTCCCATTTAGCAGCCTTATGTCTATTTTCTACATATTTGACTATGTTTCTGTTTTGTAGTTTATTTCATGTGTAGCCATTTTTGATTCCACCTTTAAGTGACATCTTATGATATGTGTCTTTTTCTTTCTGACATGTGTCACTTAGAATGATCATATGTAACTCCTCCAGAGTTGTTCCAACTGGCCTTATTTCATTGATTTCGGGCTGAGTAATATTCCACTCTACATAAGTACCCCATCTCTTTTATCCATTTTATCCTTCCAGGGACATTTAGGTTATATCCAAGTGGAGGCCCTTTTTAACAGAGAGGTGGTAAACGTTGGGGTGCCTGTTTTCTGTCACTTTTTGTTTTTCCCAAGGTATACGCCCATGAGTGCAAGTGCCCTATGCTCTGTAGCTCAGTTTTCAGATGTTTTAGCAAACACAATACACTTCTCCAGAGTGGCCGTTGGCAAATTACATTTCCACTATCAGCCTCACAGGGCTCCCTTTTCTCCTCACCCTGTCCTGCATTTCTGGTGTTTACACTTTATGTGGATGGCCCTTCTGACTGATGTGAAGTGATACATTTTGTAGTATTGATTTCCAGTGCCCACCTGGTTGTTTGGATAAAAAGTGTGAATGGCCTTTACTTGAATATATTCAGAAAAAATGCATACGCCCTTTTGAGCCAAGTGCATCATTGGCGATGTTCAGCCCCTTTTCTTGTGCTTTAATGGGGAGTCCTTTCTACCTCTTCAAATCTGTTTCCTGCCACTCCCCCTTTCTTACAAGTCCTTTTCTGTGACTTACCTCAAGACATTTTTCAACAATAGATATTTTCAACTCTGCAGTTTCATGAATTTTAGTGCCCCTGAGTTCCATTTTTCAACTTGTGTTTTTGGAAACTGGACACAAAACAGCGGGATTTCCTCTAGCCCTATTCTCTTTCTGTTGGCAATTCTAGCCTTTGATGAATTTGTCTTCCGGATTGGAAATTAGAGTGGCATGTGCCTGTCCGAAAACCTAAGATTTGTCTCTAAATTTTTCTCATCCTTCCGCTTCATCCTCTGGACAAATTCCAAACTGTGTGCAACAGGATGTTGACGGTGCTGATATCCCCAAGTGAGGAGATTGTTAGAAAAGATGCTGGAGGGGTGAACCCAAGCACCAGGCGATGAGGAGATGAGGTGCCATTTCCAAACTCTTTCCGATCAAACGGTGTACCTCCTCTAGGTGTGACAGGCATGTTTTAGCTGTAGGAAGGGTCCCGTGCATGGAAGGAGAACACCAGGGATTTTTCCAAATCAGTGCCTCTCCGAACCCCAAACTGGGGAATTTTTAAGCTACGGCTACACGTATGTCCATTAAGGGCCTTGGGAAATAGGCAGAGCCCAAACTTTAGATGATTGAAATCTTCAGGTTCAGAAGCGCTCACCATCGGCCTTGCTTAGGTTACATTTTATCTGTCATTGATAGATGATGTCAATAAAAAATATCGATTCTTTTTCAGATTATTTCCCCTTATAGGTTATTGCAAAATATTCAGCGTAGTTCCCTGTGCTATACAGTAGTTCCTTGTTGATGATCTATTTTATACATAGCCGTGTGTATGTGTTAATCCCAAACTGTTAATTTATCCCTTCTCCTACCTTTCCCCTTTGGTAATAATAAATTATAAGATTTTATACTTCTCAGAAATGGGGGAGCTGAAAGAGAGGTATCCTTTTCAATGGAAAAGCATTCAAAACAAGATTGAAGCTTCAGCCAAGAGTATTCGATGTACATCCATGGAAATAAATCACTTCATTTCTCTAATGTTGACCTGACAAATAAGACAGACGTCTTCACTGAACTTGCTTATAGTAAAGTGATGGAAATATCAAATGTAAGTCTTAGAAAAATCTTATTTTACCCGAGCATTATACACTGCTCTATGTTAACTACAGTTTGGCTCACACATCTGTTCAATGAAGTTACAATGTTCTCAATTTCTGTTACTGATCATCCAGAGGGAACGCCAACAGGAGTCCCCGTGCCCATTGTCATTGGAGCCAACAGATCAAGACTGAGTTTGGTTCAGAAGCAAAGGAAACTTTATTTTGAAAACCGAATGGAGAGGTGAGAGTGTGCACTCCCCCACGGGCTGTGGGCTGGGCTGCAGGGTAGGGATCCCGGCAGCGTCAGTGGGAGTTAGGGGATGGAGCTCTCGAGGGCTGGGTTGGCTGCAGCTCAGGCTCTATGCCGTGGAGTCTGCATGGGACTCCACTAGCTGAGGTGTCGACCCAGCCATTCTGCAATAGGAAATCGGGTCTGAAGTGCCGGGTGTGGGACCTCTGCATGCGGAACCCTAGGAGCACGTGAAATTAGACAAAGCACAAAGGAAAAACAGCTTAGACTTTATTTTATTGCCCAGATTCTCTTTTTATCTCCCAGGAATTTTTAATGAACGTTGACAGAGACGAACACCTCCTCTGCTTTTTGTTCCGTTCCTCATTCTTGGGGTGTTGAGGGTGCAGACCCCTCTTTTGTAACTGCTTCATGCTGTGGTGGCAGCCCTGATACGTGGGGGAAGGGGCAAAACGTCTGCCCACCAGCCTCCAGGTGAGGTTGATTGTCCCAAAGCTTCCTGCATCACTTCTCGTCCACCTGAGCACCAGCTTTGGAAGTGTTATAGATTCTAATGACTTTTAAGGGTCCAGGAAAGAGATGCGCAGAGATGCTGTGGTGGCAGGTTTCACCCCAACCCACATTTTTTCGGTGACATTAGGCTGACGTTTTTTGCCAGCCTAGATGCTCTGACCAGTAGTCTGTGCTTTCTATAATTAGGTCCCTGAATTAATATACAAACAGCACCATGTGTCAGAGCCCTGCCCGTGCATCTCCCAGACAGTCCAGGGTCAGTGGTAATCCAGGACCATGACGTCCACTGAGTCAACGGCCTTTAGAAGTAGCCAGCAGTCCAGCCGGTCATATTGGCCACCATCACCGCGGTGTCTGTAGGGTTTTCTATGGTGAAAGCATGATATACATTTCCCCCGCCAAGCTTATTAGCTCCTCTCTGGGTGAAGTAAGTCCTGCAAGCAGTAGTCTGCTCTTTCGGGGCACAGTCTTGTTGTTTTCTGAGAGAAACTCCAGGTCAAGTGATGGTCACACGAGTCATCTTGGGGGCCCGTTTCCCCCATTTGTCTCTCTGGAGGTAGGAGTTGGAGGGCCTCCTCACTCGAGGTCAGTGTGTCCACAGAGCGAACCCTGCAACTTCAGGACATGATGGGTGGTTAGGATCACCACGTGGGGTCCTTTTCCCTTAGGAGGGAGCTGGCCTTGTGGGCTGCTGATTTCCAGCTTTTTAGATACCCCAGTATCCTGGCCTGATGAGTCGGTGGGCAAAGCCCTTGGTGACCATAGTTTATCATACCTGAAGGGCATTCTTGTGTTGCTCCATTTCAAGTGGTCCCAGTTTTTGCACTAAGGTTCCAAGGGCGATTAACCTTTGATCGGGTATGTAAAGGTCAAAGGCTTTAGCTAAATTAGCGAGTTCCTGGGCAAGGATCTGAATTGATTGCTCTTTCCATTCTTGAAAGGCTGCTTCTGGATTCTATTCAAAAAGATCATCATCTTTTCGTGTCAGTGTTTCATGTAGTGGCCCAGCTATTAGACTGTAGTTAGGGATCCAGATGCAGAAAACCTTGGCCTCCCCAGGAACCCCTAAGCTGTCTTCTAGTTTTAGAAGAGGTAAGGCTGCAAATGGCTTCTTCCCTATCCTGGGATGCGTTTCTCCAAATATCTGTGAGGATGAAGCCCAGGCATGTCACCTGACCTGGGATATTTGAGCCTTTTTCTTGGAAACCTTCTATCCTTTCTTGGCTAGGTAGTTCAGAGGCGTCTTTAGTAGGCCTGGCGATCAGAATGTCATCTGCACATTGAAGGAGGGTTCCCTTTTACAGAGGTAGAACGTTTAGGTCTTTAGAGGACATTTCCCCAATGATGGTGAGGGATTTTTGAACCATTGGGGCAGGACGGACCAGCATTATTGGTTTTGTTGCATGTTGTGTCCTGCCACTCACAAGTCAAAAATTCTTGTGACTCTGAGATGAATGGAATACAGAAGAAGGCATCATTGAAGTGTAATACAGAATGCCATGGCCTGGTGGATGGTAGAATTTCCAGCAGGGTGTAGGAAATAGGAGCTCCTGGATGTATATCCTCGGTGGCTTCACTGACTGTCCTGATATCCTTTACCAGGTCTCCAGCAGCCCATGGGGCTCTCGTGGTCAGGCCAATCCCAGGATATGGAGCTCACCTGGGCTGCATCCCGCACCCCACAGCCCACGGGGCTCTCGTGTTCAAGTCCCTCCCAGGGTATGGAGCTCACCTGTGCAGCTACCCAGCAGCCCATGGGGCTCTCATAGTCTGGCCCTTCCCAGGATACGGAACTCCCCTGGGCAAGTACCCAAGCAGGGCTCGACACACAGGAACTGTGCACATAGCCCACCTTGCAGAGAACCCCCAGCTCACCCGTCGCTCACAGCTGACACAGAACACCTCCGAGCAGGACTTGAACTAACAAACAGCAGCTCTGACAGGTCTGTGACCCTGGCTATCACTCCGTGCAGCCTCTCTCTGCCTGGTCTTCCAGACACTTCCACTGCAGCCAGGGCACCAGGCCTCTGTCTCCATCCACCATCACTCCTCTCCCTGACTCCTGGGTTCCTCTCATTAGGATAGGGTCTTCTTGAAGTTGTTTTCCACTCATGGACCAGATAAAATGATAAGAAAACAAGCCGCAGCTGCAGCCCCTTGTGTAGCCTGACTCTCAAGAGCCCACACCTGTTCCTTGGGACTGACCCGTTTAGCAAGGTTCATTTTCTGTAACTGTGAGCCCCTGAGGGGTGAGGATTGGCTGATTTGGGCAGCCTGACACTGCCTGCCAGCCCCCCCCCCACAGGTGTGCCTGGATTGAGGTCAATATAAACACCTCTCCAGTCAGCAAGAGCCCCTGTAGCTGTGCCTGACGCCATATTCTCTGCCCTGTCAGCAGTTTCGGGGCTGGGCTTGAGGGAGGGAGTGAGGGGCCGTGGCTTTGTGGGTGGCCCAGTGTGATTTGGGCTCTGCTGGACTTTCTGCAGGAGTTGCCAGGCTGCCACCTGCTAAAGAAGAGGATGTGTCACCCATACCTGCCACTGGAATTTCTCCCCAGTCAGAGGTGAGGAAGTAAAAAGGCAGTGGGGGCCGTGGCAGGAGGGGTATCTCAGGCAGGGAAATGGAAGTATTCCAGAAGAGCATTTGGGGCCAGGACCATCCTGGCTGGCCTGCAGACACCAAGTCGGCCTGCGTTCTCTCGCTAGTGTGGCTCCACAGCCCTTCCTGTAGGCTTGCAAGTGCTTGTACATATTCAGGTGTTTTACCTGGAAAGGGTGGGAAGAGTTCAGCTGCAGCAGGACTGGGGCTCAGCTCACATTTACTCACAGACGCCTCGACACATTCCCCCAGCTTTGCAATGAGGATGCTCCTTGTGGGGGGGAGCACTCCTGACTGCATGGGAGACGATTTCCCACCTCTGACCAACTTAAGAATTTTTTACCACTGGAGCAATTGCCCTGTTACGATTATCCTCTCTATAACTGGTGAGTTCTGTTTTTTTTTTTTTTTTTTTTTACTTTTTTTCTTTTTGGTTCAAGTTAGATTTTATTTATTCCTCTTTTTTTTTTAATTTGGAGATATATACATGGAAATAATGCATTAATATAAAGACGTCTATGTGAAGGGAAAAACTATTTTTCTGTTTTATTTTATTAAATGTTATATATTTAGTTTTTTTTTAATTTATATCTTTTATACAGCAAGTGCTTATTGGATATCTATTTCATACATATAAGTGTGCACATGTGAATCCCAGTCTCCCAATTTATCCCACCACCACCCTCACATGGCGTTCCCTCCTTGGTGTCCATATGTTTGTTCTTTACATCTGTGTCTCTATCTCTGCCATGCACACCGGTTCATCTGTACCATTATTCTAGGTTCCACATATGTGCATTAATATACAATATTTGTTTTTCTCTTTCTGACTTACTTCACTCTGTATGACAGTCTCTAGATCCATCAAGGTCTCTACAAATGACCCAATTTCATTCCTATGTATGGCTGAGTAATATTCCGTTGTATATATGTACCACATCTTTATCCATTCGTCTGTCTGTGGGCACTTAGATTGCTTTCATTACCTGGCTATTGTAAATAGTGCTGCAGTGAACATTGTGGTGAATGTGTCTTTTTGATTTATGGTTTTCTCTGGGTATATGCCCAGTAGTGGGATTGCTGGATTATATGGTAATTCTATTTTTAGTTTTTTAAGGAACCTCCATACTGTTCTCCATAGAGACTGTATCGATTTACATTCCCAACAATAGTGGAAGAAGGTTCCTTTTCTCCACACCCTCTCCAGCATTTGTTGTTTGTAGATTTTCTGATGATGCCCATTCTAACAGGTGTGACGTGATAACTCATTGTAGTTTCGATTTCCATTTCTCTAATAATTAGTGATGTTGAGCAGATTTTCATGTGCGTACTGGCCATCTCTATGTCTTCTTGGAAGAAATGTCTATTTAGATCTTCCATTTTTGTATTGGGTTGTTTGTTTTATTAATATTGAGCTGCATGAGCTGTTTATATATATTGGAGATTAATCATTTGTCCATTGATTCGTTTGCAAATATTTTCTGCCATTCTGAGGGTTGGCTTTTCGTCTTGTTTGTAGTTTCCTTTGTTTTGCAAAAGCTTTTACGTTTCATTAGGTCCCATCTGTTTAGTTTTCTTTTTTATTTCATTACTATAGGAGGTGGATCAAAAGATCTTGCTGTGATTTACGTCAGAGTATCCTTCGTAAGTTTTCCTCTCAGAGTTTTATACTGTCCGGTCTTACATTAAGGTCTCTAATCCATTTTGAATATATTTTTATGAATGGTGTTGGGGAGTGTTCTAATTTCATTCTTTTACATGTAGCTCTCCATATTTCCCAGCACCAATGATTGAAGAGACTGTCTTATCTCCATTGTATAGTCTTGCCTCCTTTGCCATAGATTAGTTGACCATAGGTGTGTAGGTTTATCCTTGGGCTTTCTTTCTTTTTTTTTTCCTTTTACACGTTTATTGGAGTATAATTGCTTTACAATGGAGTGTTCGTTTCTGCTGTATAACAAAGTGAATCAGCTATACATATACAAATATCACCAGATCCCCTCCCTCTTGCATCTCCCTCCCACACTCCATATCCCACCCCTTTATGTGGTCACAAATCACCGAGCTGATCTCCCTGTTCTATGTGGCTGCTTCCCAGTAACTATCAGTGTTACATTTGGTAATGTATTTATGTCCATGCCACTCTCTCATTTCGTCCCAGCTTACCCATCCCCCTTCCGGTGTCCTCAAGTCCTTTCTCTATGTCTGTGTCCTTAATCCTGTCCTGCCACTAGGTTCTTCAAAATCTTTTTTTTTCTTCATTAGATTCCATATATCTCTGTTAACATACAGTATTTGTTTTTCCCTTTCAGACTTACTTCACTGTGTAGGACAGATTCTAAGTCCATCCACCTCAGTACAAATAACTCAGTTTTGCTTCTTTTTATGGTTGAGTAATATTTGATTGTATATATGTGCCAGATCTTCTTTATCCATTCATCTGTCGATGGACACTTAGGTTGCTTCCATGTCCTGGCTAATGCAAATAGAGCTGCAATGAACATTTTTGTACATAACTCTTTTTGAATTATGGTTTTTGCAAGGCAAATGCCCAGTACTTGGATTGTTGTGTCGTATGGTACTTCTATTGTTAGTTATTTAAAGGAACCTCCGTACTGTTCTCCCTAGTGCCCATATCAATTTACATTCCCAACCACAGTGCAAGTGTGTTCCATTTTCTCCAATAAAGGCCTCTCCAGCATTTATTGTTTTGTAGATTTTTTTGATGATTGCCATTCTGACTGCTGTGAGGTGATACCTCAGGGTAGTTTTGATTTGCATTTCTCTAATGATTAGTGATGTTCAGCATCCTTTCATGTGTTTCTTGGTAATCTGTATATCTTATTTGGAGAAATGTCTATTTAGGTCTTCTGCCCGTTTTTGGATTGGGTTGTTTGTTTTTGTGATATTGAACTACATGAGGTGCTTGTAAACTTTGGTGATTAATCCTTTGTCAATTGCTTCATTTGAAAATATTTTCTCCCATTCTGAGGGTTGTTTTTGCATCTTGTTTATGTTTTCCTGTACTGTGTAAAAGCTTTTAAGTTTCATTAGGTCCCATTTGTTGATTTCTGTTTTTATTTCCATTTCTCTAGGAGGTGGGTCCAAAAGGATCTTGCTGTGATTTATGTCATAGAGTGTTCTGCCTATGGTTTCCTCTAAGTGTTTTATAGTGTCTGGTCTTATATTTAGATCTCTAATCAATTTAGAGTTTATTTTTGTGTATGGTGTTATGGAGTGTTCTAATTTCATTCTTTTATGTGTAGGGGTCCAGTTTTCCCAGCACCAATTACTGAAGAGACTGTCTTTTCTCCATTGTATATCCTTAGCTCCTTTGTCATAGATGAGATAGCCATAGGTATGTAGGTTTATCTCTGGGCTTTCTGTCCTGTTCCATTGATCTGTGTTTATGCCAATCTACATACACTTGATTCCATTATGGAGACATATAAATACATAGGTTTCAAGGTTATTACCAGTCAGATATATTCCTCTTCAGTGAATAGGGTGTTTTGTGTCCAGTTCATTGAGAAAGGAGTAGGTCTTCTCTATTACATATTTGGTATATGGAATGGGATCTGTGCTAATTTCAAACTCTGCTTTTACACATCACCCCACGTCACCTTTCCCCTTAAGGAGGCATAAGAGTGTTTTCTAAATGTGTAACTCTGTTCTCTTTTGAAATTCAGTTCATGTGTAGCCATGTTTACATTTCCTCTATAAGTGATATATTACAATAAGTTTCTTTTTCTTTGTGGCTCATTTCACTTAGCATCATCGTACCTAAAGCCACTCATTAAGCTGCTATTGGCCTTATGACATTGATTTTATGTCTGAGTGACATTCCATTGTATATAAGTACCACAACATCTATATCCATTTTTTTCTCCTTTCCTGGGATATATAAAGTGTACCGAAGTCGAGGTTCTTGTAAACAGAGCAGCCCTAAAGTTTGGGCTGGCTGTGTGTTGTGGATTTTTAGTTTTCCCAAAATACACGCCCATGAGTGGAAGTGTGCTATACTCTGTAGCTCTGTTTTAGAAAACAACATACAGTTCTCCAGCGAGGCTGTTGGCAATTTACATCCTGTCCATCGGCGTAACCAGGCTCCCTTTTCTCCATGGCCTGTCCTGCATTTGTGGCTTTTACACTATTTGTGGATGGTCCTTTTGACCCGAGGTAAGGGACACTTCTATGTAGTGTGGATTTGCAATGCCTGATGGCTTGCTTGGCCAAAAAGGTCATATGCATTTTTTCCCGAATATATTCAGGAAAATACACATAGTCCCTTTTCAGCCAAGGGCAACATTGTCGAAATTCTGTCGCTTTTCATGTGCTTTAAAGACGACTCCAGTCTACCTCTTGAAATCTCTTTCCTTCAATTCTGCCTTGCATTCAAATCCTCTTCACTGCCTTTCCTCAATATATTTCTGGATGATAGTTGTCCTTTTTAACTCTGCAAGTTTTTGAACTGCTGTGCCCCTGATTTCCATTTTTCAACTCGCCTATTTGTGAGCTGGCTGCAATACCGCAGGATGGCTTTAGGCCCTAGTCTGGTTCCGGGGCTTCAGGCTGAGCCTTTGGTTAATTCTTCTTCCTGATGGGTAACTAGAGTGACATGTGCCCATCCAAACACCTACAGCTAATCTCTCATTTATTTCCCCTCTTCCTGTTCATCCTCTGCACAATTTGCAAACAGTGCATAACGGGAGGGGAAAGGCGCTGACACTCCAGGTGGGGAGATTTTGAGTAATGCAGATGGAATGGCGAAGCCGAGCACGACAAAAGGAAAAATGAGGTACCTTTTAGAAAACTTTCCCAATTACACAGTGTACCATCCACTGGGTTTCCCATGCATGTTTTAACTGTAGGAGGATTCCCTTAAACCTGGAGAGTTGGGACCACTAGAATGGGTAGCACACAGTATTGCTCTAAGTGGTGTTCTTTTGTTCACACAACCTCAGCAATCTTGTCAGCCCCAAGTGTCCAGTCTTATGTCTCATGCAGCTGTGGGTGTAAAGGTGATCAATCTAGCTTGCATCACAGGCCCTGAACGTAATTTTTAAGACTTTCTCTCTGTTTTTGCATTTTGATTTTGAAATTTATTTTTATAAGTGGGTTTAACTGAATTTCAGTGCTGTGTTCATGCTGTTATACACACACATGATTCCTTTATGGAGACATGAGAATACATATGTTTTAAAATACATAGAGTCAGACATATTCCTCTGCAATGAATAGGGGGTGTTGAGTCCAGTTCATTGTGCCGGGAGTAGGTGTTGTCTATTACATACATGGTTTATATAACGGTATCTGTGCTAATTTAAAACTGTGGTTTTATGCATCACCCCGCCTCAGCTTTCCTCTTAAGCAGGCAAAAGATGTTTCCTAAATGTGTGACTCTGTTGTGTTTGTCATTCAGTTCATGTGTAGTCATGTGTACATTCCCGCTATGAGTGATATCTTATGATAAGATTATTTACTGTGTAATCTTTCCTTACTCCGTTCATCTGTAGCCATGTTTACAGGACCTTCATAAGTGATATCTTATGATAAGTTTCTTTTTCTGTGTGACTTATTTCACTTAGAATCATCGTACCTGAATCCACTCATTTTGTTGCTACTGGTCTTATGACATTGATTTCATGGCTGAAGGATATTCCATCGTACGTAAGTACCACTATTTTTTGAACAATTTTTATCTTTCCTGGCATATTTAAGGTGTACCCAAGTTGAGGTTCTTGTAAGCAGTGCATCCCTAAATTTTGGGGTGTGTCTGTCTTATTGATTTTCAGTTTTCCCAAGGTATATTCCCTAGACTGGAAGTGCCCTTGGCTATGTAGCTCTGTTGTTTACATGTTTTAGGGAACACAATACACTCCTCCAGAGAGGCAGTTGCCAACTTACATCCCGCCCAACAGCATAACAAGCCTCCCTGTTCTCCAGGTCCTCTCTTGCCTTTCTGGTTTTTACACATTTTTCCTATGTCCCTTTTGACCGGTGGGAAGGGATATTTCCTTGTACTGCAGATTTGCCTTGCCCGCTTGCTTGCTTGGCCAAAAAGGGCGTATGCATTTTCTCCTGAATATATTCAGGAGAAAACGAATACACCATTTTTGGACAAGTGCATCATTGTCGAAGTTGTGCCCCTCTTCCTGTGCTTGAAAGGTGATTCCAACGTACCTCTTGAAATCTGTTTACTGCGATTCTGCCTCGCTTTCAAGTCCACCTCGTTGCCTTTCTTCAAACAATTTTTGGACGATAGCTGTCCTTTATTACTCTGCCAGTTTGTGAACTGCTGTGTCTCTGAGCTCCATTTATCAAATCGTTTTTTGTGAGCTGACCGCAAGTCCAAAATTTCGGTTCAGGACCTATACTGGTTTCCGGCAGCGGGATGAGGCTTTGGTTAATTCTTCTTCCTGCCGGGCAATTAGAGTCACATGTGCCCATCCAAATGCCTAACAGCTACTCTCTCATTGGTTCTCCCTGGTCCCTTTCATCCTCTGCCAAATTGGCAACCTGTGTTATCCAGGAGGTTAAAGGTGCTGTCTCTCTAAGTTGGGAGATTGATAGTCAAGTGGTTGGAAAGTCAAATTGGAACACCAGTAGAGGGACTATTCCTTGAGTTTTAGAAAGTTTTCGTACTCACACTGTGTCCATTCTCTAGGTTTCCAGTACATGTTATAGCTGTATTAATATTCCCTTCAACCTGGAGAGTGTGGAACCATGGAATGGAGGCCACACATTATTGCTTTAAATGATCTGTGTTTGCTCACGCAGTCTCACCAAGCCTCTCAGTCCCAAGTGTCCAGCCTTATGCCCCATCAAGCTGTAGTTGTAGATAGATTCAGTCCAGGTTTCATCAGAGACCCTGAAGGAATTGTAAAGAATTTCCCTGTTTTTTTGTTTTGTTTTTGAAATTCCTTTTAATAGTGGGTTTGAGCTGATTCTCACTGCCATGTTTATGCCAGTCTAGACACATTTGATTCCCTTACGGAGACATATCAATACATAGGTTTTAAGATTCTTACTAGTCAGATATATTCCTCTGTGGAAAATATGGTATTTTGAGTCCCTTTCCCTGAGGAAGGTGTAGGTTTAACTATTCCATAGTTGGTTTTTGGAACAGTACCTGTGTTATATCAATCTCTGGTTTTATGCATCACCCCACCTCTCCTTCCCCATTAAGCAGGCATAAGAGTGTATTCTAAATGTGAGACTCTGTTCTCTTTCCTAACTCAGTTCATGTGTAGCCATGTTTACAGGATCTTCATAAGTCATATCCTATGTTAAGCTTCTTTTTCTGTGTGACTTATTTCACTTAGAATCATCGTACCTGAATCCACTCATTTTGCTGCTATGGGTCTTATGACATTGATTTCATGGCTGAGGGATATTCCATCCTACGTATGTACCACAATTTTTTGAACCATTTTTAACTTTCTTGTGATAATTAATATGTACCCAAGTTGAGGTTCTTGTAAGCAGTGCATCCCTAAATTTTGGGGTGGCTCTGTCTTATTGATTTTCAGTTTTCCCAAGGTATATTCCCTAGACTTGAAGTGCACTTGGCTCTGTAGCTCAGTTGTTTACTTGTTTTAGGGAACACAATGCACTCCTCCAGAGTGGCAGTTGGCAACTTACATTCCGCCCATCAGCATAAAAAGGCTCCCGATTCTCCAGGTCCTCTTTTGCCTTTCTGGTTTTTACACATTTTGCCGATGTTCCTTTTGACTGGTGGGAAGTGATACTTCTTTGTACTGCAGATTTGCATTGCCCACTTGCTTGCTTGGCCAAAAAGGGCGTATGCGTTTTCCCCTGAATATATTCAGGAGAAAACACATACACACTTTTGGGCCAAGTGCATCATTGTCGAAGTTGTGCCCCTCTTCCTGTGCTGTACAGGTGATTCCAACGTACTGCTTGAAATCTGTTTCCTGCTATTCTGCCTCGCTTTCAAGTCCGCCTCTTTGCCTTCCTTCAAAAGATTTTTGGAAGATAGCTGTCCTTTATTACTCTGCCAGTTTGTGAATTGCTGTGCACCTGAGCTCCATTTATCAAATCGTTTTTTGTGAGCTGACCGCAAGTCCAAAATTTCGGTTCAGGACCTATACTGGTTCCCGGCAGGGGGAAGAGTCTTTGGTTTATTCTTCTTCCTGCCGGGCAATTAGAGTGACATGTGCCCGTCCAAATGCCTAACAGCTACTCTCTCATTGGTTCTCCCTCTTCCCTTTCATCCTCTGAAAATTGGCAACCTGTGAGAACCAGGAGGTTAAAGGTGCTGTCTCTCCAAGTTGGGAGATTGATAGTAAAGCTGTTGGAAAGTAAAACTGGCACACAAGGAGAGGGACTATTCGTTGAGTTTTAGAAACCTTTCATATTCACTGTGTGTCCATTCTCTAGATTTCCCGTACATGTTATAGCTGTAGTAATATTCCCTTCAACCTGGAGAGCTGGGACCCATGGAATGGGTGCCATGCATTATTGCTTTAAAGGGTC
Organism: Mesoplodon mirus; assembly: GCF_964341445.2. Taxonomy (NCBI): domain Eukaryota; kingdom Metazoa; phylum Chordata; class Mammalia; order Artiodactyla; family Ziphiidae; genus Mesoplodon; species Mesoplodon mirus. The sequence goes on from NW_028295412.1 coordinate 22,689, forward strand.
TGCATTTGCTCACCCAGTCTCACCAATCCTCCCAGTCCCAAGTGTCCAGCCTAATGCCACATCCAGCTGTCATTGTAGACATGGTCATTCCAGGTTTCATCAGAGACCCTGAAGGAATTGTAAAGAATTTCCCTGTTTATTTGTTTTGTTTTTGAAATTTTTTTTATATTGGGATTGAGCTGATTCTCGCTGCCATGTTTATGCCAGTCTAGACACACTTGATTCCCTTACGGAGACATATCAGTACATAGGTTTTAAGATTCTTATTAGTCAGATATATTCCTCTGCACGGAATATGGGTTGTTGCATCCCGTTCACTGAGGAAGTTGTAGGTCTTGCTATTACGTATTAGGTTTTTGGAACGGTACTTGTTCTAATATTAAACTCTTGTTTTATGCATCACCCCACCTCTCCTTCCCCCTTATGCAGGCATCAGAGTGTTTTCTAAATGTGAGACTCTTTTCTCTTTCCTAACTCAGTTCATGTGTAGCCATGTTTACAGGATACCTATAAGTGATATCTTATGATAAGTTTCTTTTTCTGTGTGACTTATTTCACTTAGAATCATCGTACCTGAATCCACTCATTTTGCTGCTACTGGTCTTATGACATTGATTTCATGGCTGAGGAATATTTCATCGGACGTAAGTACCAAAATTTTTTGTACCATTTTTATCTTTCAGGGATATTTAAGGTGCACCCAAATGAGCTTCTTGTAAGCAGTGCAGCCCTAAATAGTGGGTTGGCTCTGTCTTATTGATTTTCAGTTTTCTCAAGGTATATTCCCTAGACTGGAAGTGCCCTTGGCTCTGTACCTCTGTTTTTTACTTGTTTTAGGGAACTCAATGCAGTCCTCCAAAGAGGCAGTTGACAATTTACATCCCACCCATCAGCATAACAAGGCTCCCTGTTCTCCAGGACCTGTCTTGCCTTTCAGGTAATTACCCATTTTGTGGATGTCCCATTTGACCGGTGGGAAGTGATACTTCTTTGTAGTGCAGATTTGAATTGCCTGCTTGCTTGCCTGGCCAAAAAGCGTATATGTGTTTTCTCCTGAATATATTCAGGAGAAAACTCATACGCCCTTTTTGGCCTAGTGCATCATTGTTGAAGTTGTGCCCCTTTTCCTGTGCTTTAAAGGGGATTCCAACGTACCTCTTGAAATCTGTCTCCTGCTATTCTGCCTCGCTTTCAAGTCAGCCTCGTTGCCTACATTAAACAGATATTTGGACCATAGTTGTCCTGTATTTCTCTGCCAGTTTGTGAATTGCTGTGCCCCTGAGCTCCATTTTTCAACTCGTTTTTTGTGAGCTGAATGCAAGTCCAAACTTTGGATCAGGACCTATACTGGTGTCCGTTGGGTGGCTGAGACTCTGGTTAATTCTTCTTCCTCCCGGGAAAGAAGAGTGACATGTGCCCGTCCAAATGCCTAACAGCTACTCTCTCTTTGGTTCTCCCTCTTCCGTTTCATCCTCTGCCAAATTGGCAACCTGTGAGAACCAGGAGGTTAAAGGGGCTATCTCTCCAAGTTGGGAGATTGATAGTAAAGCAGTTGGAAAGTCAAACAGGAGCACCAGGAGAGGGACTATTCGTTGAGTTTTAGAGACCTTTCCTATTCACAGTGTGTCCATTCTCTAGGTTTCCCGTACATGTTATAGCTATAGTAATATTCCCTTCAACCTGGAGATTTGGGAAACATGGAATGGGTGCCACTCATTATTGCTTAAAAAGGGTCTGCATTTGCTCACCCAATCTCACCAATCCTCTCAGTCCCAAGTGTCCAGCCTTATGCCACATCCAGCTGTCATTGTAGATAGGGTCATTCCAGGTTTCATCAGAGACCCTGAAGGAATTGAAAAGAATTCCCCTGTTTTTTGTTTTGTTTTTGAAATTCCAGTTTATAGTGGGTTTGAGCTGATTCTCGCTGCCATGATTATGCCAGTCTAGACACACTTGATTCCCTTATTGAGACATATCAATACATAGGTTTTATGATTCATACTAGTAAGATATATTACTCTGCGGTGAATATAGGGTGTTGAGTCCCTTTCACTGAGGAAAGTGTAGGTCTTGTCTCTTCTGTATTTGGTTTTTGGAACGGTACCAGTACTAATATCAAACTCTGGTTTTATGCATCACCCCACCTCTCCTTCCCCCTTAAGCAGGCATAAGGGTGTTTTTTAAATGTGAGTCTCTCTTCTCTTTCCTAACTCAGTTCATGTGTAGCCATGTTTATAGGATCTTCATAAGTGATATATTATGATAAGTGTCTTTTTCTGTGTGACTTATTTCACTTAGAATTATCGTACATGAATCCACTCATTTTGCTGCTACTGGCCTTACGACATTGATTTCATGGCTGTGGGATATTCCATCATATGTAAGTACCACAGTTTCTTGAACCATTTATGTCTTTCCTGGGATATTTCCAGTGTACCCATGTTGAGGTTTTTGTAAACAGTTCATCCCTGAATTTTGGTGTGGATCTGTCTTATTTATTTTCAGTTTTCCCAAGGTATATTCCCTAGACTGGAAGTGCCCTTGGCTCTGTAGCTCTGTTATTTACTTGTTTTACAGAACACAATGCACTCCTCCAGAGAGGCAGTTGGCAATTTACATCCCGCCCATCAGCATAACAAGGCTCCCTGTTCTCCAGGGCCTGTCTTGCCTTTCTGTTTTTTACACATTTTGTGGATGTCCCTTTTGACCGGTAGGAAGTGATACTTCTTTGTAGTGCTGATTTGCATTGCCCACTTTCTTGCTTGTCCAAAAAGGGCATATGCGTTTTCTCCTGTATATATTCACGTGAAAACCCATATGCCCTTTATGGCCATTTCCATAATTTTCGAAGTTGTAATGCTTTTCCTGTGTTTAAAGGCGATTCCAGTGTACCTCTTGAAATCTGTTTCATGCCATTCTGCCTCATTTTTCCTTCCGCCTCGTGGCTTTCTCTCAACAGATTTTTGGATGAGAGTAGTCCTTTATAAGTCTGCATGTTAGTGAATTGCTGTGGCCCTGAGCTCCATTTTTCAACTCGCGTTTTTGTGAGCTGTCCGCCAATCAACAGTTTTGCTTTTGGACTTATAATGATTCTGGGGGGGCAGGCTGAGACGTTGGTTAATTCATCTTTGTGATGGGAAATTATAGTGACATGTGGCTGTCCAAATGCCTACAGCTACTCTCTCATTGGTTCTCTCTCTTCCCTTATATCCTCTGCACAATTTGCCAACTGTGTGAACCAGGAGTTTATAGGGGCTGACTTTCAAAGTTGGGAGATTGATAGTCAAGCAGTTGGAATGTCAAACTGGAGCACAAGGAGAAAAAAAGAGTAGTAGAGTTTTAGAAACCTTTCACCATCAGATGGTTTCCATTCTCTAGGTTCCCATACACATTATAAATGTAGTGATATTCCCTTCTACCTGGAGAGTTGGGAACCATGGAATGGGTGCCATGCATTATTTCTTTAAAGGGTCTGCATTTTTTCACCCAATCTCACCAATGCTCTCAGTCCCAAGTGACCAGCCTTATGCCACATCCAGCTGTCATTGTAGATAGGGTCATTCCAAGTTTCATCAGAACCCCTGAAGGTATTGTGAAAGAATTTTACTGTTTTTATGTTTTGTTTTGAAATTCAGTTTTATATTGGGTTTGAGCTGATTCTCACTGCCATGTTTATGTCATTCTAGACACACTTGTTTCCCTTATGGAGACATATCAATACATAGGTTTTAAAATTCTTACTAGTCAGATATGTTTCTCGGCGGGGAATAGGGATGTTGAGTTCCATTCACTAAGGAAGGAGTAGGGCTTGTCTCTTCTGTTTTTGGACTATGGAACGGTACCTGTGCTAATATCAATCTTATGGTTTGTGCATCTCCCCACCTCTCTTTCCCCTTAAGCAGGCGTTAGAGTGTTTTCTAAATCTTAGACTCTGTTCTCTTCCCTAATTCAGTTCATATGTAGCCATGTTTACATTCACTTCATAAGTGATATCTTATGTCAGAATGCACCATGGCCGTTCTCATAATAATGCTCCATAACCCCTGTCATCACAATGCACCATGCCCCGGTTATCACAATGCTCCATGTCCCTTGTCATCACATTTCTCCACGTCCATGTCATCACAGTGCTATATGACACTACTCGTCAATATGTTACATGCTCTTGTCATCACAATTCTCCATCAACTTGACATTGCAATGCTCCATGCACTTGTCATCACAATGCTCCATGCACTTGTCATCACAATGCTCCATCCCCTTGTCATCAAAATGCTCCATGTCCCATGTCATCACAATGCTCCCTGACACCAGTCATCACAATGCATCATGCCCCTTGTCATTACAGTGCTCCATGATGCTCGACATTACAATTACCCAAGGTCTTCTCATCACAAAGCTCCATGGCCAATATCATCACAATGCTCCATGACCACTTTCAACACAACACTCCAGGACACCTGACAACACAATGATACGGCACTCTTGTCATCAAAATGTTCCATTCCCTAGTCATCACAATGCTCCATAGCCTCTGTCTTCACAATACTCCATGAACATTTTCAGCCCAATGTTCCATGACACTTGTCATCACAATGATCCATGTCCTTGACATCCCTATGCTCCATGACCCCTGTATTCACAATGCTCCGTGACGCTTGTCATCACAGTGCTACATGACACATGTCATCACAATGCTCCACGCCTTTGTCTGCAAAATGCTACATGACCTTGTCATTACAATGCTCTATGCGCTTGTCATCACAATACTCCATTTCCATTGTCATCACAATCCTCCATGAAACTTGGGATCACATTGCTTCATGCCCTTGTCATCACAATGCTCCATGCCCTTGTTATCACAATGCTCCATGACCCCTGTCATCACAATGCTCCGTGAATCCAGTCATCACAATGCTTCATGACATTTGTCATCACAATGGTCCATGCCCTCGTAATCAACAGTCTCTGTGACCTTTTTAACCACAAAGCTCCATGAAATTTTCATCACAATGCTCTTTGACAATTGTCATCACTATGCTCCATGCGCTTGTCAGCACATTGCTCCATGACACATGTCATCACAATGCACCATGCACATGTCATCACAGTGCTCCCCAATCTTGTCATCACAATGCTCCTTAAAATTTGTCATCACAGTGCTCCATGCACTTCTCATCAAAATGCTCTCTCACCACTGATATCACAATGCTACATCACTATTTGTCACAATACTCCCTCACACCTGTCATCACAATGTTCCATGACTCCTGTCATCAGAAAGCTACAAGCACTTATCATCACAATGTTCGATGACCCCTGACATCACAGTGTTCCATAACAACTGTCATCAAAATGTTCCATGAAACTTTTCATCACATTGCTCCATGACCCTGTCATCAGAATGCTCCCTGCTCTTCTCATCACAATGCACAACGCCCTTGCCATCAAAATGCTCCATGACCTTTGTCATCACAAAGATCCATGACCCTTGGCATCACAAAGCTCCATGTCATTGTCATCACATTGCTCCATGACCTTGTCTTCAGAAACCTCCATGACACATGTCTTCAGAATGCTCCATGGCCTTCTCATCACAATGTTCCATACCCTTGCCATAACAATGCTCCATTACCCCTGTCATAACAATGCTCCATGACCCCTGCCATCACGATGAACCATGGCCTTGTCATCACAAAGCGCCATGATACTTCTCATCACAATGCTCTAAGAACACTGTCATCACAATGCACCATGCCCATCATCATAATGCTTCATGCTATTGTCATCACAATGAAGTCAAAATGCTCCATGACCTCTGTCATAACAATGCACCAAACCCTTTTGATCACAGTATTCCATAACACTTGTCATCACAATGCCCCATGACGCTCGTCATAACAATTATCAATGGTCTTCTCATCACAATGCTCCATGACCTTTGTCATCTCAATGCTCAATACACTTTTCATCAAAATGCTCCCTGACACTTGTTTTCTGTATGCTCTTTGAACCCTGTCATGACAAGGCTCCATGCCTTTTTCATCACAATGATCCATGTTCGTTTAATCACAATGCTCCAAGACCCATGTAATCACAATGCTCCATGCCCTTGTCATCACAAAGTTCAATGACACATGCCGTCAGATTGTTCCTTGGTCTTCTCCTCACAATGCTCCATGCCCTTGTCATCACAATGTTCCAAGACCACTGTAGTCACAATGCTCCATGCCCCTTTTCATCTGTATGCTCCATGAGACTTGTCATCACAAGGCTCCATGGTTTTGTCATCACAATGCTCTAGGACCTTCTCATCACAATGCTTCTCGACATTGTCATGAAAATTTTCAATGGCCTTTGTCATCATAATCCTCCAAGCCCTAATCATCACAGTGCTCCATTATATTTGTCATCACAATTCTCCATTACATTTGGCATCACAATGCTCCCTGACACCTGTCTTCACAATACTCCATGACCTTCTCATCACAAAGCTCCATGCCCTTGTCATCACAATGCACCATGCCCACTGTCATCACAATAATCTATGAAACTTGTCAGACCAATGCTCCATGTCACTGTCATCACAATGCTCCATGCCCTTGTCATCACAATGCTCCATGACCTCTGTCATCACAATGCTCCGTGACTCCATTTGTCACAATGTTTCATAACATTTGTCATCACAGTGGTCCATGCCCGCGTCATCACAAGGCTCTGTGACATTTGTAACCACAATGCTCCATGAAATTTTCATCACAATTCTTTGTGACACTTGTCATCACAATGCTCCATGTCTTTGTCAGAACAATGCTCCATGACAATTGTCATCACAAAGTGCCACACGCATTTCATCACAACGGTCCACAACCTTGTCATTGCAATGCTGCATAAACCTTGTAATCACAATGGTACATGCACTTCTCATCAAAATGCTCTCTCACCAGAGATATCACAATGTTCCATCACTAGGCATCACAATACTCCCTCACCTCTCTAATCACAATGATCCATGACACTGTCATCACAATGCTACATCCCCTTATCATCACAATGTTCCGTGACCCTTGACATCTCAATGTTCTATAACCCCTCTCATCAAAATGCTCCATGACACTTTTCATCCCAAAGCTCCAAGATCCCTGACATCACAATGTTCTCTAACCCATGCCATCAATGTGTTCCATTACACTTTTTATCAAATTGCTGCATGACCCGGTCATCAAAATGTTCCCTGCCCTTCTCATCACAATGCACCATGCCCTTGTCATCAAAATGCTCCATGACTTGTCATCACAAAGCTCCATGACACTTGGCATCATAATGCTCCATGTCTTTGTCAACACAATGCTCCATGAACCCTCTCATCACATGGCTCCATGCCATTGTCATCACAAAGCTCCAGGACACTTGTCATCACAATGCTTGATGCCCTCCTCATCACAGTGCTCCATGCCCTTCTCATTACAATCCTGCATGACCCATGTATCACAGAGTTCCGTGCCCTTGTCATCACAATGATCCATGCCCTCTTCATCACAGTGCTCCAAAATCCCTGTAATCACAATGCTCTATGTACTTGTCATCACAAAACTACATGACACATGTCATCAGAAGGCTCCATGGCCTTCTCATCACAATGTTCCATGCCCTCGTCATCACAATGCACCAAAACCCCTGTAATCACGATGCTCCATGTCCCTTTTCATCAGAATGCTCCTTGAGACTTGTCACCACAAGTCTCCATGGTCTTCTCATCACAGTGCTCCAGGAGCTTGTCATCACCATGCTCCATTCCCTTGTCATCACAATGCACCTTGACACCTGTCATCACAATAAACCATGAAATTTTCAGCCCAATGCTCCACGACCTACTCATCACAAAGCTCCATGGCCAATATCATCACAATGCTCCATGACCACTGTCATCACAACACTCCATGACACCTGAAAACACAATGATCCGGGACTCTTGTCATCACAATGCTCCATTCCCTAGTCATCACAATGCTCCATGACCCCTGTCATCACAACACTCCATGAACATTTTCAGCCCAGTGCTCCATGACCCTTGTCATCACAATGATCCATGACCTTGTCATCCCAATGCTCCATGACCCCTGTATTCACAATGCTCCGTGACGCTTGTCATCACAGTGCTCCATGACACATGTCATCACAATGCCCCATGCCTTTGTCAGCAAAATGCTACATGACCTGGTCATTACAATGCTCTATGCGCTTGTCATCACAATACTCCATTTCCATTGTCATCACAATCCTCCATGAACCTTGGGATCACATTGCTTCATGCCCTTGTCATCACAATGCTCCATGCTCCTTGAAATCAAAGTGATCCATGACCTCTGTCATCACAATGCTCCAAACCCTTGTGATCACAATGTTCCATAACACTTGTCATCACAACGCTCCATGATGCCTGTCATCACAATAATCCATGCCCTTTTCATCACAATGCTCCATGACATTTGTCATCACAATTCTCAATACACTTGTCATCACAGTGCTCCCTGACACTTATCATCAGAATGCTCCTTAAACCCTGTCACGAAAAGGATCCATGCCTTTTTCATCACAATGCCCCATGCCGTTTTCATCACAATGCTCCGTGCAATTTTCATCAAAATACTCCACAAGCTTGTCCTCAGAAGGCTCCATGACCCTTGTCATCACAATTCTCCATGCACTTGTCAGCACAATGCTTCCTGACACTTGTCATCACAATGTTCCAAGCCATTGTCATCACAACGCTCCATTACCTTTTTCATCAGAATCCTCCATGACACTTGGCATCACAATGCTCCATGCCATTGTCATCCCAATGGGCCATTACATATGTCATCACAATGCTCCCTGACACCATTCTTCACAATACTGCATGACCAGGTCATTACAATTCTCCATGCCCTTGTCATCACAATGCACCATTCCAACTCTCATCGCAATAATCCATGAAACTTATTAGACCAATGCTCCAGGCCCTTGTCATCACAATGCTCCATGCCCTTGTTATCAAAAAGGTCCATGACACCTGTCATCACAATGCTCCGTGACTCCAGTCATCACAATGCTTCATGACCTTTGTCATCACAGTTGTCCATGCCCTCGTCATCAACAGTCTCTGTGACCTTTTTAACCACAATATTCCATGAACTTTTCATCACAATGCTCTTTGACCCTTGTCATCACAATGCTCTATGCCTTTCTCAGCACAATGCTCCATGACCCTTGTCATCACAATGCTTCATTGGCTTGTCAGCACAATGCTCCATGACACATGTCATTACAATGCTCCATGACCCCTCTCATCACAATGCTCCGTGACTCCAGTCATCTCAATGCTTCATAACGTTTGTCATCACAATGGTCCATGCCCGCGTCATCACAAAGCTCTGTGACTTTTGTAACCGCAATGCTCCATGAACTTTTCATCACAATTCTCTGTGACACTTGCCATCACCATCCTCCAAGTCTTTGTCAGAACAATGCTCCATGACCATTGTCTTCACAATATGCCACGCGCATTTTATCACAACGGTCCACAACCTTGTCATTGCAATGCTCCATAAATCTTGTAATCACAATGCTCCATGCCCTTCTCATAAAAATGCTCTCTCAGAAGTGATATCACAGTGTTCCATCACTAGTCATCACAATACTCCCTCACCCCTGTAATCACAATGATCCATGAAACTGTCATCACACTGCTACATCCCCCTTATCATCACAGTGTTCCATGACACCTGCCATCAAAATCCTCCATGATCCGTTTCATCCCAAAGCTGCAAGACCCCTGACATCACAATGTTCTATAACCCCTGGCATCAAAATGTTCCATTACACTTTTCATCAAATTGCTGCATGACCCGGTCATCAAAATTCTCCCTGAACTTCTCATCACAATGCACCATGCCCTTGTCATCAAAACGCTCCATGACTTGTCATCACAATGCTCCATGAGTTTGTCATCACGATTCTCAATACACTTGTCATCACAATGCTCCCTGACACTTGTCAGAAGAATGCTCCTTGAACCCTGTCACGAAAAGGCTCCATGCTTCTTTCAACAAAATGTCCCATGCCGTTTTCTTCACAATGCTCCATGCCATTGTCATCAAAATACTCCACAAGCTTGTCATCAGAATGCTCCATGACCCTTGTCATCACAATTCTCCATGCACTTGTCAGCACAATGCTCCCTGCCACTTGTCATCAGAATGCTCCATTACATTGTCAACAGAATCCTCCATGACACTTGGCATCACAATGCTCCATGCTATTGTCATCACAATGGGCCATTACATATGTCATCACAATGCTCCCTGACACCTGTCTTCACAATACAGCATGACCTGGTCATCACTATGCTCCATGCCCTTGTCATCACAATGTGCCATTCCAAATGCCATCACAATAATCCATGAAACTTATTAGAACAATGTTCCATGCCCTTGTCATCACAGTGCTCCATGCCCTTGTTATCACAATCGTCCATGACCCCTGTCATAACAATGCTCTGTGACTCCAGTTATCACAATGCTTCATGACCTTTGTCATCACAATTGTCCATGCCCTCGTCATCAACAGTCTCTGTGACCTTTTTAACCACAATGCTCCATGAACTTTTCATCTCAATGCTACATGAACCCTGTCATCACAATGCACCATGCCCATCATCACAATGCTTCAGGCTATTGTCATCACAATGAAATCAATATTCTCCATGACCTCTGTCATCATAATGCTCCAAACCCTTGTGATCACAATGTTCTATAACACTTATCATCACAACACCCCATGACTCTCATCATCACAATTATCCATGGTTTTCTCATCACAATGCTTCATGATTTTCGTCATCACAATGCTCAATACACTTGTCATCACAATGCTAACTGACACTTGTCGTCAGTATGCTCCTTGAACCCTGTCATGACAAGGCTCCATGCCTTTCTCATCACAATAATCCGTGCCATTTTCATCACAATGCTCCAAGATCCCTGTAATCACAATGCTCCATGCCCTTCTCATCAAAATGCTCCATGACGCATGTCATCAGAATGCTCCATGGCCTTCTCATCACAATGCTCCAAGGCCCCTGTAATCACAATGCTCCATGCCCCTTTTCATCTCAATGCTCCATGAACCCTGTCATCACAATGCACCATGCCCATCATCACAATGCTTCAGGCTATTGTCATCACAATGAAATCAAAATTCTCCATGACCTCTGTCATCATAATGCTCCAAAACCTTGTGATCACAATGTTCCATAACACTTATCATCACAACACCTCATGACGATCATCATCACAATTACCCATGGCTTCTCATCACAATGCTCCATGACCTTTGTCATCACAATGCTCAATACACTTGTCATCACAATGCTCCCTGACACTTGTCATCAGTATGATCCATTGTCATCAGAATGCTCCATTACCCCTGTCATGACACGTCTCCATGCCTTTTTCATCCCAATGATCCATGCGCTTTTCATCACAATGCTCCAAGACCCATGTAATCACAATAATCCATGAAATATTTCAGAACAATGAACAAAGCCCTTCTCATCACAATGCTCCATTACCTCTGTCATAACAATGCTCCATGACAACTGCAATCACAATGTTCCACGGCCTTGTCATCACAAGGCTCCATGACACTTTTCATCAAAATGCTGAAGACCCCTGTAATCACAATGCTCCATGCCCTTGTCATCACAAAACTCCATGAAGCATGTCATCAGAATGCTTAATGGCCTTCTCATCACAATGCTCCATGTCCTTGTCATCACAATGCTCTAAGACCACGGTAATCACAATACTCCATGCCCAATTTCATCAGAATGCTCCATGTGAGTTCTCATCACAAGTCCCAATGGTCTTCTCATCACAATGCTCCAAGACCTTGTCATCACCATGCTCCATTCCCTTGTCATCACAATGCTCCATGACCCCTGTCATCACAATAATCCATGAGCATTTTCAGCCCAATGCTCCACGACCTAATCATCACAATGCTTCATGACCATTGTCATGACAACACTCCATGACACCTGACAACACAATGATCCGGGACTCTTGTCATCACATTGCTCCATTCCTTGGTCATCACAATGCTCCATGACCCCTGTCATCACAACACTCCATGAATATTTTCAGCTCAGTGCTCCATGACCCTTGTCATCACAATGATCCATGCCATTGTCATCCCAATGCTCCATGACCCATGTATTCACAATGCTCGGTGACGCTTGTCATCACAGTGCTCCATGACACCTGTCATCACAATGCTCCATGCCTTTGTCAGCAAAATGCTACATGACCTTGTCATTACAATGCTCTATGCGCTTGTCATCACTATACTCCATTTCCATTGTCATCACAATACTCCATGAACCTTGGGATCACATTGCTTCATGCTCTTGTCATCAAAATGCTCCCTGCTCCTTGAAATCAAAATGATCCATGACATTTGTCATCACTATTCTCCAAACACTTGTGATCACAATGTTCCATAACACTTGTCATCACAACGCTCCATGATGCCTGTCATCACAATACTCCATGCCCTTTTCATCACAATGCTCCATGACCTTTGTCATCACAATTCTCAATACACTTGTCATCACAGTGCTCACTGACACTTGTCATCAGAATGCTCCTTGAACCCTGTCACGAAAAGGCTCCATGCCGTTTTCAACACAATGCCCCATGCTGTTTTCATCACAATGCTCCATGCCATTGTCATCAAAATACTCCACAAGCTTGTCATCAGAATGCTTCATGACCATTGTCATCACAATTTTCCATGCACTTTTCAGCACAATGCTCCCTGACCCTTGTCATCACAATGCTCCAAGCCATTGTCATCAGAATGCTCCATTTCCTTTGTCATCAGAATCCTCCATGACACTTGGCATCACAATGCTCCATGCCATTGTCATCAAAATGGGCCATTACATATGTCATCACAATGCTCCCTGACACCTGTCTTCACAATACGGCATGACCTGGTCATAACAATGCTCCATGCCCTTGTCATCACAATGCGCCATTCCATCTGTCATCACAATAATCCATGAAACGTATTAGACCAATGCTCCATGCCCTTGTCATCACAATGCTCCATGCACTTGTTATCACAAAGTTGCAAGACCCCTGTAATCAGAATGTTCCATGCCCCTTTTCATCAGTATGCTCCATGAGACTTGTCTTCACAAGGCTCCATGTATTTCTAATCACAAAGATCCAGGACCTTGTCATCACAATGCTCCTCGACCTTCTCATGAAAATTCTCAATGGCCCTTGTCATCATAATGCTCCAAGCCCTAGTCATCACAATGCTCCATTATATTTGTCATCACAATCTTCCATTACATTTGGCATCTCAATGCTCCCTGACATTGTCATCGCAATGGACCATGACATATGTCATCACAGTGCTCCCTGACACCTGTCTTTACTATAGTCCATAACCTTCTCATCACAATGATCCATGCCCTTGTCATCCCAATGCTCCATGACCCCTGTGTTCACAATGCTCCGTGACCCTTGTCATCACAGTGCTCCATGACACCTGTCTTCACAATACTCCATGACCTTCTCATCACAATGCTCCATGCCCTTGTCATCACAATGCTCCATGTCCACTGTCATCACAATAATCTATGAAACTTGTCAGACCAATGCTCCATGCCCCTGTCATCGCAATGCTCCATGCCCTTGTCATCACACTGCTCCATTACACCTGTCATCACAATGCTCCCTGAATCCAGTCATCACAATTCTTCATAACGTTTGTCAACACAACGTTCCATGTTCGCGTCCGAAAAGGCTCTGTGTCCTTTGTAACCTCAATGCTCCATGAAATTTTCATCACAATGCTCCGTGACCCTTGTCATCACAATGCTCCATGCCTTTGTCAGAACAATACTCCATGACCCTTGTCATCACAATGTGCCACGCGCTTTTCATCACAATGATCCACAACGTTGTCATCGCTATCCGCCATAAACCTTGTAATCACAATGCTCCATGCACTTCTCATCCAAATGCTCTCTCACCTGAGATATCACAATGTTCCGTCACTAGTTATCACAATCCTCCCTCACCCTGGTAATCACAATGTTCCATGACCCCATTCATCACAATGCTACATCCACTTATCAGCACAATGTTCCATAACCCCTGACATCACAATCTTCCATAACCACTGTCATCAAAATGCTCCATGACCCTTTTCATCCCAAAGCTCCATGACCCCTGGCATCAAAATGTTCTATAACCCCTGTCATCAAAATGTTCCATTACACTTTTCATCAAATTGATGCATGACCCTGTCATCAAAATGCTCCCTGCCATTCTCATCACAATGCACCACATTCTTGTCATCAAAATGTTCTATGACCTTTGTCATCACAAAGCTCCATGACCCTTGGCATCACAGTGCTCCATGTCATTGTCATCACAGTGCTCCATAAACGCTCTCATCACATTGCTCCATGCCATTGTCATTACAATCCTCCATGACACTTGTCATCACAATGCTCGATGCCCTTCTCATCACAATACCCCATGCCCTTGTCATTACAATCCTCCATGACTCATGTATCACAGTGTTCCGTGCCCTTGTCATCACAATGCTCCATGCCCACTCTCATCACAATAATCCTTGAAACATTTCAGACCAATGCTCAATGCCCTTCTCATCAAAATGCTCCATTACCTCTGTCATAACAATGCTCCATGACCACTGCCATCACAACGTTCCATTACACTTTTCATCAAAATGCTGCATGACCAGGTCATCAAAATGCTTCCTGCCCTTCTCATCACAATGCACCATGCCCTTTTCATCAAAATGCTCCATGACTTGTCATCACAATGCTCCATGCATTTGTCAGCAAAATTCTACATGACCTTGTCATTAGAAAGCTCTATGCGCTTGTCATTACAATGCTCCAAGAACCCTGTAATCACAATGTTCCATGCCCTTTTTCATCTCAATGCTCCATGATCCATGTCATCACAATGCACCATGCCCATCATCATAATGCTTCAGGCTATTGTCATCACAATGAAATCAAAATTCTCCATGAACTCTGTCATCATAATGCTCCAAACCCTTGTGATCACAATGTTTTATAACACTTATCATCACAACACCGCATGATGATCATCATCACAATTATCCATGGTCTTCTCATCACAATGCTCCATGATCTTTGTCATCACAATGCTCAATACACTTGTCATCACAATGCTCCCTGACACTTGTCGTCAGTATGCTCCTTGAACCCTGTCATGACAAGGCTCCATGCCTTTTTCATCACAGTGATCCATTCCCTTTTCCTCACAATGCTCCAAGACCCCTGTAATCACAATTCTCTATGCCCTTGTCATCACAAAGCTCCATGACGCAAGACATCAGAATGCTCCATGGCCTTCTCCTCACAACGCTCGATGTCATTGTCATCACAGTGCTCCATGAACCCTCTCATCACATTGCTTCTTGCCCTTGACATTACAATCCTCCATGACCCATGTATCACAGTGTTCCGTGCCCTTTTCATCACAATGCTCCATGCCCAATCTCATCACAATAATCCATGAAATATTTCAGACCAATGCGCAATTCCCTTCTCATAACAATGCTCCATTACCTCTGTCATAACAATGCTCCATGACCATTGCCATCACAATGTTCCACGGCCTTGTCATCACAAGGCTCCATTACCCATGTCTTCGCAATGCTCCAAGACACCTGTAATCAAAATGCTCCATGACCTTGTCATAACAAAGCTCCATGACGCATGTCTTCAGTAGGTTCCATGGCCTTCTCTTCACAATGTTCCATGCCCTTGTCATCACAGTATTCCAAGACCCATGTAATCACAATGATCCATGACCCTTTTCATCTCAATGATCCGTGAACCCTGTCATCACAATGCACCATGCCCATCATCATAATGCTTCATGCTATTGTCATCACAATGAAATCAAAATGCTCCATGACCTCTGTCATAACAATGCTCCAAACCCTTGTGATCACAATATTCCATAACACTTGTCATCACAGTGCCCCATGACACTCGTCATCACAATTATCCATGGTCTTCTCATCACAATGCTCCATGACCTTTGTCATCACAATGCTCAATACACTTGTCATCAAAATGCTCCCTGACACTTGTTGTCTGTATGCTCCTTGAACCCTGTCATGACAAGGCCCCATGCCTTTTTCATCACAATGATCCATGCCCTTTTCCTCACAATGCTCCAAGAACCCTTTAAACACAATGCTCCATGCCCTTGTCATCACAAAGCTCAATGAAACATGTATTCAGAGTGCTCCTTGGCCCTCTCCTCACAATGCTCCATGCCCATGTCATCATAATGTTCCAAGACCCCTGTAATCACAATGGTCCATGCCCCTTTTCATCAGTATGCTCCATGAGATTTGTCATCAAAAGTCCCTATGGATTTCTCATCACAATGCTCCAGGACCTTGTCATCACAATGCTTCACGACCTTGTTCTGAACATTCTCAATGGCCCTTGTCATCATAATGCTCCAAGCCCTAGTCATCACAATGCTCCATTATATTTGTCATCAAAATCCTCCATTACATTTGGCATCACAATGCTCCCTGCCATTGTCATTGCAATGGACCATGACATATGTCATCACAATGCTCCCTGACACCTGTCTTCACAATACTCAATGACCTTCTCATCACAATGATCCATGCCCTTGTCAGCACAATGCACCATGTCCAATGTCATGAAAATAATTTATAAAACTTGTCAGACCAATGCTACATGCCCCTGTCACCACAATGCTCCATGCACTTGTCATCACAATGCTCCATGACCACTGTCATCACAATGCTCCGTGACTCCAGTCATCACAATGCTTCATAACATTTGCCATCACAATGGTCAATGCCCGCGTCATCACAAGGCTCTGTGACCTTTATAACCACAATGCTCCATGAACTTTTCATCACAATGCTCTGTGACCATTGTCATCAAAATGCTCCATGCGTTTGTCAGAAAAATGCTCCATGACCCTTGTCATCACAATGTGCTACGTGATTTCATCACAATGATCCACAAATTTGTCATGGTAATGCTCCATAAACCTTGTAATCACAATGCTCCATGCCCTTCTCATCACAATGCTCCATTACTCCTGTCATAACAATGCTCCATGACCCCTGCCATCACAATATTCCACGGCCTTGTCATCACAAGGCTCCATAACACTTGTCATCCCAATGCTCCAAGACCCCTTTAATCAGAATACTCCATGCCATTAACATCAAAAAGCTCCATGACACATGTCATCAGAATGTTCCATGAACTTCTCATCAAAATGCTCCATGCCCTTTTCATCACAGTGCTCCAAGACCCCAGTAATCACAATGCTCCATGCCCCTTTTCATCTCAATTCTCCATGAAACCTGTCATCACAATGCACAAAGCCCATCATCATAATGCTTCCGTCTATTGTCAGCACAAAGAAATCAATATTCTCCATGACCTCTGTCATCACAATGCTCCAAGACCCCTGTCATCACAATAATCCATGAACATTTTCAGCCCAATGCTCCATGACCCTTGTCATCACAATGATCCATGCCCTTGTCATCCCAATGCTCCATGACCCCTGTATTCACAATGCTCCGTGACACTTTTCATCACAGTGCTCCATGACACCTGTCATGACAATGTTCCATGACTTTGTCAGCAAAATGCTACATGACTTTTTCATTACCATGCTCTATGCGCTTGTCATCACAATACTGCATTACCATTGTCATCACAATCCTCCATGAATCTTGGGATCACATTGCTACATGCCCTTGTTATCACAATGCTGAATGCTCCTTGAAATCAAAATGATCCATGACCTCTGTCATCACAATGCTCCAAACCCTTGTGATCACAAAGTTCCATAAAACTTGTCATCCCAACGCTCCATGATGCCTGTCATCACAATACTCCATGCACTTTTCATCACAATGCTCCATGACCTTTTTCATCACAATTCTCAATACACTTGTCATCACAATGCTCCCTGACACTTGTCGTCAGAATGCTCCTTGAACCCTGTCACAAAAAGGCTCCATGCCTTTTTCAACACAATGCCCCATGCCGTTTTCATCACAATGCTCCATGCCACTGTCAGCAAAAAACTCCACAAGCTTATCTTGAGAATGTTCCATGACCCTTGTCATCACAATTCTCCATGCACTTTTCAGCACAATGCTCCCTGACCTTGTCATCTCAATGCTCCAAGCCACTGTCATCACAATGCACCATTACATTTGTCATCAGAATCCTCCATTACACCTGGCATTACAATGCTCCATGCCCTTGTCACCACAATGCACCATTCCAACAGTCATAGCAATAATCCATGAATTTTATTAGACCAATGCTCCATGCCCTTTTCATCACAATGCTCCATGACCCTTGTAATCACAATGCTCCA
This sequence comes from Mesoplodon mirus, assembly GCF_964341445.2. Taxonomy (NCBI): domain Eukaryota; kingdom Metazoa; phylum Chordata; class Mammalia; order Artiodactyla; family Ziphiidae; genus Mesoplodon; species Mesoplodon mirus. The sequence goes on from NW_028295412.1 coordinate 41,213, forward strand.
TGAACTTTTCATCACAATGCTCTTTGTTCCTTGTCATCACAATGCTCTATGCCTTTCTCAGCGCATTGCTCCGTGACCCTTGTCATCACAATGCTCCATGTGCTTGTCAGCACGATGCTCCATGACACATGTCATCAAAATGCACCATGCGCTTGTCATCACTGTGCTCCACAAGATTGTCATCACAATGCTCCATTAACCTTGTCATCACAATGCTCCCTGCACCTCTCATCAAAATGCTCTCTCACCACAGATATCACAATGTTACATCACTATTCGTCACAATACTCACTCACCCCTGTTATCCCAATATTCCATGACCCCTGTCATCACAATGCTACATGCACTTATCATCACAATGTTCGATGACCCCTGACATCACAATGCTCCATAACCCCTGTCATCAAAATGCTCCTTGACACTTTTCATCATAATGCTCCATGACCTCTGACATCACAATGTTCCATAACCCCTGTCATCAAAATGTTCCATGACCATTTTCATCAAATTGCTCCATGACCCTGTCATCACAATGCTCCCTGCCCTTCTCATCACAATGCACAACGCCCTTGTCATTAAAATCCTCCATGACCTTTGTCATCACAAAAATCCATGACCCTTGGCATCACAATGCTCCATGTCATTGTCATCACAATCCTCCATGAACACTCTCATCACATTGCTCCATGCCCTTGTCATCACAAAGCTCCATGACAGATGTCATCATTATGCTCCATGGCCTACTCATCACAATGCTCCATGCCCTTGCCGTCACAATGCTCCATTACCCCTGTCATAACAATGCTCCATGACCCCTGCCATCACGATGTTCCGTGGCCTTGTCATCACAGTGCTCCTTGACACCTGTCATCACCATGCTCCATGACTTTGTCAGGAAAATGCTCCATGACCTTGTCATTACAATGCTCTGTGCGCTTGTCATCACAATACTCCATTTCCATTGTCATCACAATCCTCCATGAACCTTGAGAGCACATTGCTTCATGCCCTTGTCATCACAATGCTCCATGCTCCTTGAAATCAAAATGATCCATGTCCTCTTTCATCACAATGCTCCAAACCCTTGTGATCCCAGTGTTCCATAACACTTGTCATCACAATGCTCCATGATGCCTGTCATCACAAAATTCCATGCCCTTTTCATCACAGTGCTCCATGACATTTGGCATCAAAATGCTCAGTACACTTTGTCATCACAATTCTCAATACACTTGTCATCACAATGCTCCCTGACACTTGTCATCAGAATGCTCTTTGAACCCTGTCACGAAAAGACTCCATGCCTTTTTCATCACAATGCCCCATTCCGTTTTCATCACAATGCTCCGTGACCATTGTCATCAAAATGCTCCATGACTTTGTCTGAAAAATGTTCCATGACCCTTGTCATCACAATGTGCCATTCGCTTTTCATCACAACAGTCCAGAAAATTTTCATTGCAATGCTCCATAAACCTTGTAATCACAATGCTCCATACACTTCTCATCAAAATGCTCTCTCACCAGAGATATCACAGTGTTCCAACACTAGTTGTCACAATACTCCCTCACTACTGTAATCACAATGTCCCATGACCCCTGTCATCACAGTGCTACATCCCTTTATCATCACAATGTTCCATGACCCCTGACATCACAATATTCTATAACCCCTGTCATCAAAATATTCCAATACACTTTCCATCATATTGCTGCATGACCCTGTCATCAAAATACTCCCTGCCCTTATCATCACAATGCACCATGCACTTGTCATCAAAATGCTCCATGACATTTGTCATCACAAAGCGCCATGACACTTGGCATCACAATGCTCCATGAACACTCTCATCACATTGCTCCACGCCCTTGTCATCACAAAGCTCCATGACACTTGTCATCAAAATGCTCCATGCCCTTCTCATCACAATGCCCCATGACCTTGTCATTACAATCCTTCATGACCCATGTATCACAGTGTTCCATGCCCTTATCATCACAATGCTCTATGCCCACTCTCATCACAATAATCCATGAAACTTATTAGACCAATGCTCCATTCCCTTGTCATCACAAGGCTCCATGCCCTTGTCATCACAATGTTCCATGACCCCTGTCATCACAATGCTCCATGCCTCCATTCATCACAATGCTTCATGACCTTTGTCTTCACAATGGTCCATGCCCTCGTCATCAGCAGTCTCTGTGACGTTTTTAACCACAATGCTCCATGAAATTTTCATCACAATGCTCTTTGACCTTTGTCATCACAATGCTCTATGCCTTTCTCAGCACAATGCTCCATGAATCTCGTCATCACAATGCTCCATGACCCATGTCATCACAATGCACCCTGCAATTTTCATCACAGTGCTCCACAATCTTGTCACCACAATGCTCCATAAAACTTGTCATCACAATTCTCCATGCACTTCTCATCAAAATGCTCTCTCAACACTGATATCACAATGTTACATCACTATTCATCACAATACTCCCTCACCCCTGTCATCACAATATTCCATGACTTCTGTCTTTGCAATGCTACATGCACATATCATCACAAAGTTCGATGACCCCTGACATCACAATTTTCCATAACCCCTGTCATCAAAATGCTCCATAACAATTTTCCTCAAAATGCTCAATGACCCCTGACATCAAAATGTTCCATAACAACTCTCATCAAAATATTACATGACCCTTTTCATCAAATTGCTCTATAACCCTGTCATCACAATACTCCCTGCCCTTCTCATCACAATGTACCACGCCCTTGTCATCAAAATGCTCCATGACCTTTGTCATCACAAGGATCCATGACCCTTGGCATCTCAATGCTCCATGCCATTGTCATCACAAAACCATGAACCCTCTAATCACAATGCTCCATGCACATTTGCATCTCAATGCTCCATGAACCCTGTCATCAAAATGCACCATGCCCATCATCATAATGCTTCAGGCTATTGTCATCACAATGAAATCAAAATATTTGATGATCTATCTCATCACAATGCTCCAAATCCTTTTGATCACAATGTTCCATAACACTTATCATCAAAATGTCCCATGACGCTCATCATCACAATTATCCATGGTCTTCTCATCACAGTGCTCCATGACCTTTGTCATCACAGTGCTCTATACACTTGTCATCACAATGCTCCCTGACACTTGTCATGAGTATGCTCCTGGAACCCTGTCATGACAAGGCTCCATACCATTTTCATAACAATGATCCATGCCAATTTCATCACAATGCTCCAAGACACCAGTAATCACAATGCTCCATGCCCTTTTCATCACAATGCCCCAAGACCCCTGTAATCACAATACTCCATGCCCCTTTTCATCAGAATGCTCCATGAGACATGTTATTACAAGGCTCCATGGTCTTCTCATCACAATTCTCCAGGAACTTTTCATCACAGTGCTCCATTCCCTTGTCATCACAATGCTCCATGACCCCTGTCCTCACAATACTTCCTGAACATTTTCAGTCCAATTCTCCAGGAACTTCTCATCACAATGCTTCATGATCCCTATCATCACAATGCTCCATGACCACTGTCATCACAACGCTCCATGAACCCTGAAAACACAGTGATCCGGGACTCTTGTCATCACGGTGCTCCATTCCCTAGTCATCACAATGCTCCATGAATATTTTCAGCCCAATGCTCCATAACCGTTTTCATCACAATGATCCATGACCTTGTCATCCCAATGCTCCATGACCCCTGTAATCACAATGATCCGTGATGCTTCTCATCACAGTGCTCCATGACCCTTATCATCACAATGCTCCATGCCTGTGTCAGCAAAATGCTACATGACCTTGTCATCAAAATGCTGCATTTGCTTGTCATCACAATACTCCCTTACCATTGTCATCACAATCCTCCATGAATCTTGGGATCACATTGCTTCATGCCCTTGTCATCCCAATGCTCCATGCTCCTTGAAAACAAATTGATCCATGACTTCTATCATCACAATGCTCCAAACCCTTGTTATCACAAAGTTCCACAACACTTGTCATCACAACGCTCCATGATGCCTGTCATCACAATACTCCATGTCCTTTTCGTCAAAATGCTCCATGAACTTTTTCATCACAATTATCAATACACTTGTCATCACAATGTTCCCTGACACTTGTCGTCAGAATGCTCCTTGAAACCTGTCATGAAATGGCTTCATGCCTTTTTCATCACAATGCTCCATGCCCTATTCATCACAATGCTCCATGCCATTGTCGTCACAATACTCCACAAGCTTGTCTTCAGAATGCTCCATGACACTTGTCATCACAATGCTCCATGGCCACTGTCATCACAATGCTCCATACCCCTTGTCATTACTGTGCTCCATGATGCTTGTCATCACAATTATCCATGGTCTTCTCATCACAATGCTCTACGCCCTTGTCATCAATATGCTCCATGACCCTTGTCATCACTATGCTCCATGGCCACTGTCATCACAATGCTCCATTCCCCTTGTCATTACAGTGCTCCATGACGCTCGTCATCACAATGCTCCACGGTTTTGCTATCACAATGCTCCATTCCCTGGTCATCACAATGCCCCATGCCCTGGTCATCACAATGCTCCATGTCCCCTGTCATCACAATTCTCCTCGTTTTTGGCACCACTATGCTCCATGACAGTTCTCATCACCGTGTTACATGATTTGTCATCACAATTCTCTATGCATTTGTCATCGCAATGCTCCATGACCCCTGTCATAGGAAGCTCCATGTGCTTCTCATCACAATGCTTCATGAACTTTTCATCAAAATTCTCAATGGCCCTTGTCATCACAATGCTCCATGCCCTTGTCATCACAATGCTCCATGTCCCTTGTCATCACAATGCTCCAAGCCCTTGTCATCAAAATGCTCCATTACATTTGTCATCACAATCCTCCATGACACTTGGCATCACAATGTTCCATTCCATTGTCATCGCAATGGACCATGACATATGTCATCACAATGCTCCCTGAGACCTGTCTTCAAAATACTCCATGACCTTCTCATCACAGTGCTCCATGCCTTGTCATCACATTGCATCATGTCCACTGTCATCACAATAATCCATGCAACATGTCAGGCCAATGCTCCATGCCCCTGTCATCACAATGATCATTGCCTTTTCATCACAATGCTCTATGAACCCTGTCATCACAATGCTCCATGACTCCAGTCATCACAATGCTTCATGACCTTTGTCATCACAATGGTCCATGCCCTCGTCATCACAAGGCTCTGTGACCTTTGTCACCAAAATGCTCCATGAAATTTTCATCACAATGCTCGTTGACCCTTCTCATCACAATGCTCCATGCCTATGTCAGCACAGGGCTCCATGACCCATGTCATCACAATGCGCCATGTGCTTGTCATCACAATGCTCCACAACCTTGTCATCACAATGCTCCATAAAACTTGTCATCACAATGCTCCATGCACTTCTTATCAAAATGCTCTCTCACGAATGATATCAAAATGTTCCCTCACTAGTCATCACAATACACCCACTCCCCTGTCATCACAATGGTCCACAACACCATCATGAAAATGTTCCATGACTCCTGACATCACAATGTTCCATAACCCCTGTCATCAAAATGTTCCATGACACTTTTCATCAAATTGCTCCATGACCCTGTCATCACAATGCTCCCTGCCCTGTACAAGAGAATTCACCACACACTTGTCATCAAATTGCTCCATGACCTTTGTCATCACAAAACTCCCTGACCCTTGGCATCACAATGCTCCATGCCATTGTCATCACAATGCTCCAAAAACCTCTCATCACATCGTTCCAAGCCCTTGTCATCACAGTATCCATGATGCTTTTCATCACAATGCTCGATGCCATTCTTCTCACAATGCTCCATGCGCTTGTCATTACAATCCTCCATGAACCATGTATCACAGTGTTCCGTGCCATTGTTATCAAAATGCTCCTTGCTCCCTCTCATCACAATAACCCATGAAACATCTCAGACCAATATTCCATGCCCTTTTCATCACAGTGATCCAAGACTCTAATCATAATGCTCCATGCCCCTTTTCATCTCAATGCTCCATGAATGCTGTCATCACAATGCACCAATGTGCATCATCATAATGCTTCATGCTATTGTCATCACAATGAAATCAAAATGCTCTATGAACTCTGTCATCACAATGCTCCAAATCCTTGTGATGACAATATTCCCTAACACTTATCATCACAGCTCCCCATAACGCTCGTCATCACAATTATCCATGGTCTTCTAATCACAATGCTCCATGACATTTGCCATCACAATGCTCAATACCATTGTCATCACAATGGTCCCTGACACTTGTCATCAGTATGCTCCTTGAACCCTGTCATGACAAGGCTACATGCCTTTTTCATCACAATGTTACATGCCCTTTTCCTCACAGTGCACCAAGACCCCTGTAATCACAATGCTCCATGCCCTTGTCATCACAAAGCTCCATGATGCATGTCATCAGAACGCTGCATGACATTCTCATCCCAATGTTCAATGCCCTTGTCATCACAATGCTCCAATACCCCTGTAATCACAATGCTCCATGACACTTTTCATCAGAATGCTCCATGAGACTTGTCATCACATGGCTCCATGGTCTTCTCCTCACAGTGCTCCAGTACCTTGTCATCACAATTCTCCTTGACACCTGTCATCACAATACTCCATGAACATTTTCAGCCCAATGCTCCATGACGTTCTCATCACAATGCTCCATGACCTCTGTCATAACAATGCTCCATGACCACTGTCATGACAATGCTCCATGAACCCTGACAACACAATGATCCGGGACGCTTGTCATCAAAATGCTCCATGCCCTTGTCATCCCAATGCTCCATGCACCCTTTAATCACAATGCTCCATGACGCTTGTGATCACAGTGCTCCATGAACCTTGTCATCACAATGCCTTTGTCAGCAAAACGATACATAATCTTGTCATCACAATGCTCCAATACCCCTGTAATCACAATGCTCGATGAGCCTTTTCATCAGAATGCCCCATGAGACTTGTCATCACATGGCTCCATGGTCTTCTCATCACAGTGCTCCAGTACCTTGTCATCACAATGCTCCTTGACCCCTGTCATCACAATACTCCATGAACATTTTCAGCCCAATGCTCCATGACGTTCTCATCACAATGCTCCATGACCTCTGTCATAACAATGCTCCATGACCACTGTCATGACAACGCTCCATGAACCCTGACAACACAATGATCCGGGACGCTTCTCATCAAAATGCTCCATGCCCTTGTCATCCCAATTCTCCATGAACCCTTTAATCACAATGCTCCATGACGCTTGTCATCACAGTGCTCCATGAACCTTGTCATCACAATGCCTTTGTCAGCAAAATGATACATAATCTTGTCATCACAATGCTCCATGTGCTTGTCATCACAATCCTCCATGACCCTTGGGATCATATTGCTTTATGCCCTTGTCATCTCTATCTTGCCTTTCTGGTTTTTACAGATTTTCGGATGCCCTTTTTGACCGGTGGGAAGCGAGAATTCTTTGTAGTGTGGATTTGCGTTGTGTGCTTGCTTGATTGGCCAAAAAGGGCCTATGCCTTTTCTCCTGAATATATTCAGGAGAAAAGTCATACACTGTTTTTGGCCAAGTGCATCATTCTCGAAGTTGTGATGCCTTTCCTGTGCTTTAAAGGCGATTCCAATTTACCTCTTGAAATATGTTTTGTGCAATTCTGCCTCATTTTCAAGTCCGCTTTGTTGCCTTCCCTCAACAGATTTTTGGAAGAGAGTAGTCCTTTATAACTCTGCAGGTTTTTGATTTGCTTTGCCCCTGAGCTCCAATTTTCCAATCCCATTTTTGGGAGCTGACCGCAAATCCACAATTTTGCTTCAGGACCTATACTGGTTCCAGGGGTGGCTATACTGGTTCCCTGTGGGTGGCTGAGGCTTTGGTTAATTCTTCTTCCTAATGGGAATTTAGAGTGACATGTGTCCGTCCAAATGCCTACATCTACTCTCTGATTGGTTCTCCCTCTTCCCTTTCATCCTCTGCACAATTAGCAAACTGTGCGAACCAGGAGGTTATAGGGGATGACTCTCCTAAGTTGGGAGATTGATAGTAAAGTTGTTGGAATGCCAAACTGTAGCACAAGGAGAGGAAAAAGTAGGAGACTTTCAGAAACCTTTCGCCATCACAGGGTGTCCATTCTCTAGGTTTCCCATATGTGTTATAACTGTAGTGATATTCCCTTCTACCTGGAAATTTGTGACATATGGAATGGTGGCATGCATTACTACTTTAAAGGGTCTGCATTTTCTCTCCCAATCTCACCAGTCCTCTCAGTCCCAAGTGTCCAGCCTTATGTCTCATCCAGCTGTCTTTGCAGATAGGGTCATTCTAGGTTTCATCAGAACCCCTGAAGGAATTGTGTAAGAATTTCGCTGTTTTTTTGTTTTGTTTTTGAAATTCATTTTTATAATGGGGTTGAGCTGATTTTCCCTGACGTGTTTATGCTGGTCTAGACACACTTGATTCCCTTACAGAGGCATATCAATACATAGGTTTTAAGATTCTTACTAATCAGATATATTCCTCTGTGGGGAATAGGGGTTTTGAGTCCCGTTCACTGAGGAAAGTGTAGGTCTTGTCTATTCTGTATTTGGTTTATGGAATGGTACCTGTGCTAATATCAAACTCTGGTTTTATGCATCACCCCACCTCTCCTTTCCCCTTAAGGAGGCATAAGAGTGTTTTCTAAATGTGAGACGCTGCTCTCTTTCCTAATTCAGTTCATGTCCTGTGATGTTGACATTCCCTCTCTAAGTGATATCTTATGATAAGATTCTTTTTCTGTGTGACTAATTTCCCTTAGAATCATCATACCTAAATCCTCTCATTATGCTGCTACTGGCCTTATGACATTGATGTCACGTCTGAGTGATATTCCGTTGTACAAAATTACCACAAATTCTTTATGCATTTCTCTATTTCCTGGGATATTTTAGGTGTACCGAAGTTGAGGTTCTTGTATGCAGAGCAGCCCTAAACTTTGTGGTGCCTGTGTCTTGTTGATATTTAGTCTTCCCAAGGTATATGTCCGTGAGTTGAAGTCCCCTTTGCTCGGGGGCTTTGTATTTTAGATGTTTTAGGAAACAGCATACACTTCTTCAGAGTAGCTCTTGGATATTTATACCCCACCCATCAGCGTGACTAGTCTCCCTGTTTTCCATGGCCTCTCCTGCATTTTTTTTTCCGTACGCGGGCCTCTCACTGTTGTGGCCTCTCCCGTTGCAGAGCACAGGCTCTGGATGCGCAGGCTCAGTGGCCATGGCTCACGGGCCAAGCCGCTCCGCGGCATATGGGATCCTCCCAGACCGGGGCACGAACCCGTATCCCCTGCATCGGCAGGCGGACTCTCAACCACTGCGCCACCAGGGAGGCCCTCTCCTGCATTTTTGATTTGTACACATTTTTTGGATGGACTTTCTGAGCAGTGGAAATTGAGACTTCTTTATTGTGCGGATTTGCATTTCCCTCTTGCTTGTTTGGCCAAAAACTCTGTATGTGTTTTTTTCCTGAAGATATTCACGAAAAAAACGCATAAACCCTTTTGCCCAACTGCATCATTTTAGAAATTCTGCTGCTTTTCATATGCTTTAAATGTGAGTACAATCTACCTTTTGAAATCTGTTTCCTGCAATTCTGCCTCTCATTCAGAACCTCTTCGTTGCCTTACCTGAATATATTTTTGGACGTTGGTTATCATTTATATCTTTGCAGGTCTTTGAATTGTCTGCTCCTGAGCTCCATTTTGCAACTCGCTTTTTTTGTGAGCTGACCACCAAACCATTGGATTGATTCCGGCCCTATTCTGGTTCTGGGGAGGCAGGCTGAGCCTTTGGTTAATTCTTCTTCCTAATGGGAAATTAGAGTGACATGTGCCTGTCAAAACTACTACAGCTAATCTCTCATTGGTTCCTCCTCTTCCCATTTATCCTCTGCAAAAATTGCAAACTGTGTGAAACAAGAGGTTAAAGGTGCTGATTCTCCAAGTGGGGAGATTGTTAGTAATGTGGCTGGAATGGCGAACCCCAGCACCAGGAGATCAAAAATGAGGTGCATTTTAGACACCTCTCCTGAGCACACGGTGTACATTCATCTCGGTTTCCCAGGCATGTTTTCACTGTCAGAAGATTCCCTTGAAAGTGCAGATTTGGGACCCATGGAATGGGTACCAGGCAGTATTACTTTAAAAGGTCTGCATTTCCTCACCCAGCCTCTCTAACATCTCTTAGCGTGCATAGCTTCCAGCCTTATATATCATCCTGCTGTGGGTCTACATGTGTTCAATCCATGTTACATCGTAGCCCTTCAACAAAAGTTGTAAGAATTTTTGTCTGTCTCACTGTTTTTATAAATATTTTTAAATTTATTTTTATATTGGCTACAGCTGATTTTAAAAGCTCTGTTTTTTGCTGCTGTACATCCACTTGATTCATGTACTGTGAGACAACAATAAATTCTTTCTCAGATGCTTATGAGTCATATGTATTATTTTCCAGAGACTTGAGTGGACTGAGTGCAGTTCTTTGAGGTACCGTGTAGGCCTTGCCAGTTATTCAATTTGGTACTTGGAATGGTATCTTTGCTAATTTCAACCTCCTGGATAATACCTCACCATTCCCCACCTTTCCCATTTAGCAGTCTTATGTCTATTTTCTACATATTTGACTATGTTTCTGTTTTGTAGTTTATTTCATGTGTAGCCATTTTTGATTCCACCTTTAAGTGACATCTTATGATATGTGTCTTTTTCTTTCTGACATGTGTCACTTAGAATGATCGTATGTAACTCCTCCAGAGTTGTTACAACTGGCCTTATTTCATTGATTTCTGGATGAGTAATATTCCACTCTACATAAGTACCCCATCTCTTTTATCCATTTTATCCTTCCAGGGACATTTAGGTTATATCCAAGTGGAGGCCCTTTTTAACAGAGAGGTGGTAAACGTTGGGGTGCCTGTTTTCTGTCATTTTTTTGTTTTTCCCAAGGTATACGCCCATGAGTGCAAGTGTCCTATGCTCTGTAGCTCAGTTTTCAGATGTTTTAGCAAACACAATACACTTCTCCAGAGTGGCCGTTGGCAAATTACATTTCCACTATCAGCCTCACAGGGCTCCCTTTTCTCCTCACCCTGTCCTGCATTTCTGGTGTTTACACTTTATGTGGATGGCCCTTCTGACTGATGTGAAGTGATACATTTCGTAGTATTGATTTCCAGTGCCCACCTGTTTTGTTGGATAAAAAGTGTGTATGGCCTTTACTTGAATATATTCAGAAAAAAGTGCATACGCCCTTTTGGGTCCAGTGCATCATTGGCGATGTTCAGCCCCTTTTCTTGTGCTTTAATGGGGATACCTTACTACCTCTTCAAATCTGATTCCTGCCACTCTCCCTTGCTTATAAGTCCTTTTCTGTGACTTACCTCAAGACATTTTTCAACAATAGATATTTTCAACTCTGCAGTTTCATTAATTTTAGTGCCCCTGAGTTCCATTTTTCAACTTGTGTTTTTGGAAACTCAACACAAAACAGGAGGATTTCCTCTAGCCCTATTCTCTTTCTGTGGGTAATTCTAGCCTTTGATGAATTTGTCTTCCGGATTGGAAATTAGAGTGGCATGTGCCTGTCCAAACACCTAAGACTTGTCTCTAAATTTTTCTCATCCTTCCGCTTCATCCTCTGGACACATTCCAAACTGTGTGCAACAGGATGTTGACGGTGCTGATATCCCCAAGTGAGGAGATTGTTAGGAAATATGCTGGAGGGGTGAACCCGAGCACCAGGCGATGAGGAGATGAGGTGCCTTTTCCAAACTCTTTCCGATCAAACGGTGTACCTCCTCTAGGTGTGACAGGCATGTTTTAGCTCTAGGAAGGGTCCCGTGCATGGAAGGAGAACACCAGGGATTTTTCCAAATCAGTGCCTCCCCAAACCCCAAACTGGGGAATTTTTAAGCTACGGCTACACGTATGTCCATTAAGGGCCTTGGGAAATAGGCAGAGCCCAAACTTTAGATGATTGAAATCTTCAGGTTCAGAAGCGCTCACCATCAGCCTTGCTTAGGTTACATTTTATCTGTCATTGATAGATGATGTCAATAAAAATATCGATTCTTTTTCAGATTATTTCCCCTTATAGGTTATTGCAAAATATTCCGTGTAGTTCCCTGTGCTTTACAGTAGTTCCTTGTTGATGATCTATTTTATACATAGCAGTGTGTATGTGTTAATCCCAAACTGTTAATTTATCCCTTCTCCTACCTTTCCCATTTGGTAATAATAAATTATAAGATTTTATACTTCTCAGAAATGGGGGAGCTGAAAGAGAGGTATCCTTTTCAATGGAAAAGCATTCTAAACAAGATTGAAGCTTCAGCCAAGAGTATTTGATGTACATCCATGGAAATAAATCACTTCATTTCTCTAATGTTGACCTGACAAATAAGACAGACGTCTTCACTGAACTTGCTTATAGTAAAGTGATGGAAATATAAAATATAAGTCTTAGAAAAATCTTATTTTACCCGAGCATTATACACTGCTCTATGTTAACTACAGTTTGGCTCACACATCTGTTCAATGAAGTTACAAACTTCTCAATTTCTGTTACTGATCATCCAGAGGGGACCCCAACAGTAGTCCCCGTGCCCAGTGTCATTGGAGCCAACAGATCAAGACTGAGTTTGGTTCAGAAGCAAAGGAAACATTATTTTGAAAACCGAATGGAGAGGTGAGAGTGTGCACTCCCCCACAGGCTGTGGGCTGGGATGCTGAGTAGGGATCCCGGCAGCGTCAGTGGGAGTTAGGGGATGGAGCTCTCGAGGGCTGGGTTGGCTGCAGCTCAGGCTCTATGCCGTGCAGTCTGCATGGGACTCCGCTAGCTGAGGTGTCGACCCAGCCATTCTGCACTAGGAAGTCGTGTCTGAAGTTCCGGGTGTGGGACCTCTGCATGCGGAACCCTAGGAGCACGTGAAATTAGACAAAGCACAAAGGAAAAACAGGTTAGACTTTATTTTATTGCCCAGATTCTCTTTTTATCTCCCAGGAATTTTTAATGAACGTTGCCAGAGACGAACACCTCCTCTGTTTTTGTTCCGTTCCCCATGCTTGGTGTGTTGTGGGTGAAGACCCCTCTTTTGTAACTACTTCATGCTATGGTGGGAGCCTTGATATGTAGGGGGAGGGGCAAAACGTCTCCCCACCAGCCTCCAGGTGAGGTTGATTGTCCCAAAGCCTCCTGCCTCACCTCTGGTCCGCCTGAGCACCAGCATTGGAAGGGTTATAGATTCTAATGACCTTTAAGGGTCCAGGAAAGAGATGTGCAGAGATGCTGTGGTGGAAGGTTTCACCCCACCCAACATTTGTTCAGTGACATTAGGCTGACTTTTTTGCCAGCCTAGATGCTCTGACCAGTAGTCTGTGCTTTCTTTAATTAGGTCCCTGAATTAATGTACAAACAGCACCATGTGTCAGAGCCCTGCCCGTGCAACTCCCAGACAGTCCAGGGTCAGTGGTGATCCAGGACCATGACGTCCACTGAGTCAACGGCCTTTAGAAGTAGCCAGCAGTCCAGCCGGTCATATTGGCCACCATCACCGCGGTGTCTGTAGGGTTTTCTATGGTGAAAGCATGATATACGTTTCCCCCGCCAAGCTTATTAGCTCCCCTCTGGGTGCAGTATGATCTGCAAGCAGTAGTCTGCTCTTTCGGGTCACAGTCTTGTTGTTTTCTGAGAGAAACTCCAGGTCAAGTGATGGTCACACGAGTCATCTTGGGGGCCCGTTGCCCCCATTTGTCTCTCTGGAGGTTGGAGTTGGAGGGCCTCCTCACTCGAGGTCAGTGTGTCCACAGAGCGACCCCTGCAACTTCAGGACATGATGGGTGGTTAGGATCACCACGTGGGGTCCTATTCCCTTAGGAGGGAGCTGGCCTTGTGGGCTGCTGATTTCCAGCTTTTTAGATACCCCAGTATCCTGGCCTGATGAGTCAGTGGGCAAAGCCCTTGGTGACCATAGTTTATCATACCTGAAGGGCATTCTTGTGTTGCTCCATTTCAAGTGGTCCATGTTTTGCACTAAGGCTCCAAGGGTGATTAACCTTTGACCGGGTATGTAAAGGTCAAAGGGTTTAGCTAAATTAGCGAGTTCCTGGGCAAGGATCTGAATTGACTGCTCTTTCCATTCTTGAAAGGCTGCTTCTGGATTCTATTCAAAAGGATCATCATCTTTTCGTGTCAGTGTTTCAGGTAGAGGCCCAGCTATTAGACTGTAGTTAGGGATCCAGATGCAGAAAACCTTGGCCTCCCCAGGAACCCCTAAGCTGTCTTCTAGTTTTAGAAGAGGTAAGGCTGCAAATGGCTTCTTCCCTATCCTGGGATGCGTTTCTCCAAATATCTGTGAGAATGAAGCCCAGGCAAGTCACCTGAGCCTGGGATATTTCAGCCTTTTTCTTGGACACCTTCCATCCTTTCTTGGCTAGGTAGTTCAGAGGCATCTTTATAAGGCCTGGCAATCAGAATGTCATCTGCATATTGAAGGAAGGTTCCCTTTTACAGAGGTAGAACGTTTAGGTCTTTAGAGGACATTTCCCCAATGATGGTGTGGGGATTTTTGAACCATTGGGGCAGGACGGCCCAGCATTATTGGTTTTGTTGCATGTTGTGTCCTGCCACTCACAAGCCAAAAATTCTTGTGACTCTGAGATGAATGGAATACAAAAGAAGGCATCATTGAAGTCTAATACAGAATGCCATGGCCTGGTAGATGGTAGAATGAGCAGCAGGGTGTAGGAAATAGGATCTACTAGATGTAGATCCTCGGTGGCTTCACTGACTGTCCTGATATCCTTTACCAGGTCTCCAGCAGCCCATGGGGCTCTCGTGGTTAGGCCAATCCCAGGATATGGAGCTCACCTGGGCTGCATCCCACACCCCACAGCCCACCCGGCTCTCGTGTTCAAGTCCCTCCCAGGGTATGGAGCTCACCTGTGCAGCTACCCAGCAGCCCATGGGGCTCTCATAGTCAGGCCCTTCCCAGGATACGGAACTCCCCTGGGCAGGTACCCCAGCAGGGCTGGACACACAGGAACTGTGCACATAGCCCACCTTGCAGAGAACATCCAGCTCACCTGACGCTCACAGCTGACACAGAACACCTCAGAGCAGGACTTAAACTAACAAACAGTAGCTTTGACAGGTCTGTGACCCTGGCTATCACTCTGTGCAGCCTCTCTCTGCCTGGTCTTCCAGACACTTCCACTGCAGCCAGGGCACCAGGCCTCTGTCTCCACCCACCATCACTCCTCTCCCTGACTCCTGGGTTCCTCTCATTAGGATAGGGTCTTCTTGAAGTTGTTTTCCACTCATGGACCAGATAAAATGATAAGAAAACAAGCCGCAGCTGCAGCCCCTTGTCTATCCTGACTCTCAAGGCCCACACCTGTTCCTCGGGACTGACCCGTTTAGCAAGGTTCATTTTCTGCAACTGTGAGCCTCTGAGGGGTGAGGTTTGGGTGATTTGGGCAGCCTGACACTGCCTGCCAGCCCCCACCCCAGAGGTGTGCCTGGGTTGAGGTCAATATAAACACCTCTCCAGTCAGCAAGAGCACATGTAGCTGTGACTGACGCCATATTCTCTGCCCCGTCAGCAGTTTCGGGGCTGGGGTGGTGGGAGGGAGTGAGGGGCCGTGGCTTTGTGGGTGGCCCAGTGTGATTTGGGCACTGCTGGACTTTCTGCAGGAGTTGCCAGGCTGCCACCTGCTAAAGAAGAGGATGTGTCACCCATACCTGCCGCTGGAATTTCTCCCCAGGCAGAGGTGAGGAAGTAAAAAAGCAGTGGGGGCTGTGGCAGGAGGGGTATCTCAGGCAGGGAAATGGAAAGCTTCCAGAAGAGCATCTAGGGCCAGGACCATCCTGGCTGGCCTGCAGGCACCAAGTCGGCCTGCGTGCTCTCGCTAGTGTGGCTCCACAGCCCTTCCTGTAGGCTTGCAAGTGCTTGTACATATTCAGGTGTTTTACCTGGAAAGGGTGGGAAGAGTTCAGCTGCAGCAGGACTGGGGCTCAGCTCACATTTACTCACAGACACCTCGACACAGTCCCCCAGCTTTGCAGTGAGGATGCTCCTTGTGGGGGGGAGCGCTGCTGACTGCATGGGAGACGATTTCCCATCTCTGACCAACTTAAGAATTTTTTACCACTGGAGCAAGTGCCCTGATACAATTTTCCTCTGTATAACTGGTGAGTTCTGTTTTTTTTTTTTCTTTTTTTCATTTTGGTTCAAGTTAGATTTTATTTATTCGCCTTTTTTTTTAATTTGGAGATATAAAAATGGAAATAATGCATTAATATAAAGACGTCTATGTGAAGGGAAAAACTTTTTTTCTGTTTTATTTGATTAAATGTTATTTATTTATTTTTAATTTTTTTAAATTTATTTCTTTTATACAGCAGGTTCTTATTGGATATATATTTTATACATATAAGTGTGCACATGTGAATCCCAGTCTCCCAAATCATCCCACCACCACCCTCACATGGCGTTCCCTCCTTGGTGTCCATATGTTTGTTCTCTACATCTGTCTCTATCTCTGCCCTGCAAACTGGTTCATCTGTACCATTTTTCTAGGTTCCACATATATGCATTAATATACAATATTTGTTTTTCTCTTTCTGACTTACTTCACTCTATATGACAGTCTCTAGATCCATCGAGGTCTCTACAAATGACCCAATTTCATTCCTATGTATGTCTGAGTAATATTCCGTTGTATATATGTACCACATCTTTATCCATTCATCTGTCTGTGGGCACTTAGGTTGCTTTCATTACCTGGCTATTGTAAATAGTGCTGCAGTGAACATTGTGGTGAATGTGTCTTTTTGATTTATGGTTTTCTCTGGGTATATGCCCAGTAGTGGGATTGCTGGATTATATGGTAATTCTATTTTTGTTTTTTAAGGAACCTCCATACTGTTCTCCATAGAGACTGTATCGATTTACATTCCCACCAATAGTGGAATAAGGTTCCTTTTCTCCACACCCTCTCCAGCATTTGTTGTTTATAGATTTTCTGATGATGCCCATTCTAACAGGTGTGACGTGATACCTCATTGTAGTTTCTATTTCCATTTCTCTAATAATTAGTGATGTTGAGCAGATTTTCATGTGCGTACTGGCCATCTCTATGTCTTCTTGGAAGAAATGTCTATTTAGATCTTCCATTTTGTATTGGGTTGTTTGTTTTATTAATATTGAGCTGCATGAGCTGTTTATATATATTGGAGATTAATCATTTGTCCATTGATTCGTTTGCAAATATTTTCTGCCATTCTGAGGGTTGTCTTTTCGTCTTGTTTGTAGTTTCCTTTGCTTTGCAAAAGCTTTTACGTTTCATTAGTCCCATCTGTTTAGTTTTCTTTTTTATTTCATTACTATAGGAGGAGGATCAAAAAAGATCTTGCTGTGATTTACGTCAGAGTATCCTTCGTAAGTTTTCCACTCAGAGTTTTATACTGTCTGGTCTTACATTAAGGTCTCTAATTCATTTTGAATATATTTTTATGTATGGTGTTGGGGAGTGTTCTAATTTCATTCTTTTATATGTAGCTCTCCATATTTCCCAGCACCAATGATTGAAGAGACTGTCTTATCTCCATTGTATAGTCTTGCCTCCTTTGCCATAGATTATTTGACCATAGGTGTGTAGGTTTATCCTTGGGCTTTCTTTCTTTTTTTTTTCCTTTTACACGTTTATTGGAGTATAATTGCTTTACAATGGAGTGTTCGTTTCTGCTGTATAACAAAGTGAATCAGCTATACATATACAAATATCACCAGATCCCCTCCCTCTTGCATCTCCCTCCCACACTCCATATCCCACCCCTTTATGTGGTCACAAAGCACCGAGCTGATCTCCCTGTTCTATGTGGCTGCTTCCCAGTAACTATCAGTGTTACATTTGCTAATGTATTTATGTCCATGCCACTCTCTCACTTCGTCCCAGCTTACCCATCCCCCTTCCGGTGTCCTCAAGTCCTTTCTCTATGTCTGTGTCCTTAATCCTGTCCTGCCACTAGGTTCTTCAAAATCTTTTTTTTTTTCTTCATTAGATTCCATATATCTCTGTTAACATACAGTATTTGTTTTTCCCTTTCAGACTTACTTCACTGTGTAGGACAGATTCTAAGTCCATCCACCTCAGTACAAATAACTCAGTTTTGCTTCTTTTTATGGTTGAGTAATATTTGATTGTATATATGTGCCCGATCTTCTTTATCCATTCATCTGTCGATGGACACTTAGGTTGCTTCCATGTCCTGGCTAATGCAAATAGAGCTGCAATGAAAATTTTTGTACATAACTATTTTTGAATTATGGTTTTCGCAAGGCAAATGCCCAGTACTTGGATTGTTGTGTCATATGGTACTTCTATTGTTAGTTATTTAAAGGAACCTCCGTACTGTTCTCCCTAGTGCCCATATCAATTTACATTCCCAACCACAGTGCAAGTGTGTTCCATTTTCTCCAATAAAGGCCTCTCCAGCATTTATTGTTTTGTAGATTTTTTTGATGATTGCCAATCTGACTGCTGTGAGGTGATACCTCAGGGTAGTTTTGATTTGCATTTCTCTAATGATTAGTGATGTTCAGCATCATTTCATGTGTTTCTTGGTAATCTGTATATCTTCTTTGGAGAAATGTCTATTTAGGTCTTCTGCCCGTTTTTGGATTGGGTTGTTTGTTTTTGTGATATTGAGCTACATGAGGTGCTTGTAAAGTTTGGAGATAAATCCTTTGTCAATTGCTTCATTTGAAAATATTTTCTCCCATTCTGAGGGTTGTTTTTGCATCTTGTTTATGTTTTCCTGTACTGTGTAAAAGCTTTTAAGTTTCATTAGGTCCCATTTGTTGATTTCTGTTTTTATTTCCATTTCTCTAGGAGGTGGGTCCAAAAGGATCTTGCTGTGATTTATGTCATAGAGTGTTCTGCCTATGGTTTCCTCTAAGTGTTTTATAGTGTCTGGTCTTATATTTAGATCTCTAATCAATTTAGAGTTTATTTTTGTGTATGGTGTTATGGAGTGTTCTAATTTCATTCTTTTATGTGTAGGGGTCCAGTTTTCCCAGCACCAATTACTGAAGAGACTGTCTTTTCTCCATTGTATATCCTTAGCTGCTTTGTCATAGATGAGATAGCCATAGGTATGTAGGTTTATCTCTGGGCTTTCTGTCCTGGTCCATTGATCTGTGTTTATGCCAATCTACATACACTTGATTCCATTATGGAGACATATAAATACATAGGTTTCAAGGTTATTACCAGTCAGATATATTCCTCTTCAGTGAATAGGGTGTTTTGTGTCCAGTTCATTGAGAAAGGAGTAGGTCTTGTCTATTAACTATTTGGTATATGGAATAGGATCTGTGCTAATTTCAAACTCTGCTTTTACACATCACCCCACGTCACCTTTCCCCTTAAGGAGGCATAAGTATGTTTTCTAAATGTGTAACTCTGTTCTCTTTTGAAATTCAGTTCATGTGTAGCCAAGTTTACATTTCCTCTATAAGTGATATATTACAATAAGTTTCTTATTCTTTGTGGCTCATTTCACTTAGCATCATCGTACCTAAAGCCACTCATTATGCTGCTATTGGCCTTATGACATTGATTTTATGTCTGAGTGACATTCCATTGTATATAAGTACCACAACATCTATATCCATTTTTTTTTCCTTTCCTGGTATATATAAAGTGTACCGAAGTCGAGGTTCTTGTAAACAGAGCAGCCCTAAAGTTTGGGCTGGCTGTGTGTTGTGGATTTTTAGTTTTCCCAAAATACACGCCCATGAGTGGAAGTGTGCTATACTCTGTAGCTCTGTTTTAGAAAACAACATACAGTTCTCCAGCGAGGCTGTTGGCAATTTACATCCTGTCCATCGGTGTAACCAGGCTCCCTTTTCTCCATGGCCTGTCCTGCATTTGTGGCTTTTACACTATATGTGGATGGCCCTTTTGACTGGAGGTAAGGGACACTTCTGTGTAGTGTGGATTTGCAATGCCTGATGGCTTGCTTAGCTAAAAAGGGCATATGCATTTTTTCCCGAATATATTCAAGAAAATACACATAATCCCTTTTCAGCCAAGGGCAACATTGTCGAAATTCTGTCGCTTTTCATGTGCTTTAAAGACGACTCCAATCTACCTCTTGAAATCTGTTTCCTTCAATTCTGCCTTGCATTCAAATCCTCTTCACTACCTTTCCTCAATATATTTCTGGATGATAGTTGTCCTTTATAATTCTGCAAGTTTGTGAATTGCTGTGCCCCTGATTTCTATTTTTCAACTCGCCTCTTTGTGAGCTGGCTGCAATACCCGAGGATGGCTTTAGGCCCTAGTCTGGTTCCGGGGCTTCAGGCTGAGCCTTTGGTTAATTCTTCTTCCTGATGGGTAACTAGAGTGACATGTGCCCATCCAAACACCTACAGCTAATCTCTCATTTATTTCCCCTCTTCCTGTTCATCCTCTGCACAGTTTGCAAACTGTGCATAACGGGAGGGTAAAGGCACTGACACTCCAATTGGGGAGATTTTGAGTAATGCAGGTGGAATGGCGAAGCCGAGCACGACAAAAGGAAAAATGAGGTACCTTTTAGAAAACTTTCCCAATTACACAGTGTACCATCCACTGGGTTTCCCATGCATGTTTTAACTGTAGGAAGATTCCCTTAAACCTGGAGAGTTGGGACCACTAGAATGGGTAGCACACAGTATTGCTCTAAGTGGTGTTCTTTTGTTCACACAACCTCAGCAATCTTGTCAGCCCCAAGTGTCCAGTCTTATGTCTCATCCAGCTGTGGGTGTAAAGGTGGTCAATCTAGCTTGCATCACAGGCCCTCAACGTAATTTTTAAGACTTTCTATCTGTTTTTGCATTTTGCTTTTGAAATTTATTTTTATAAGTGGGTTTAACTGAATTTCAGTGCTGTGTTCATGCCGTTATACACACACATGATTCCTTTATGGAGACATGAGAATACGTATGTTTTAAAATACTTAGAGTCAGACATATTCCTCTGCAATGAATAGGGGGTGTTGAGTCCAGTTCATTGTGCCGGGAGTAGGTGTTGTCTATTACATACATGGTTTATATAACGGTATCTGTGCTAATTTAAAACTGTGGTTTTATGCATCACCCCACCTCGGCTTTCCCACTAAGCAGGCAGAAGATGTTTTCTAAATGTGAGACTCTGTTGTGTTTGTAATTCAGTTCATGTGTAGTCATGTGTACATTCCCGCTATGAGTGATAACTTATGATAAGATTAGTTACTCCGTAATCTTTCCTAACTCAGTTCATGTGTAGCCATGTTTACAGGACCTTCATAAGTGATATCTTATGATAAGTTTCTCTTTCTGTGTGACTTATTTCACTTAGAATCATCGTACCTGAATCCACTCTTTTTGCTGCTACTGGCCTTATGACATTGATTTCATGGCTGAGCGATATTCCATCGTACGTAAGTACCACAATATCTTGATCCATTTTTGTCTTTCCTGGGATACTTAAGGTGTACCCAAGTTGAGGTTCTTGTAAGCAGTGCAGCGCTAAATTTTAGGGTGGCACTGTCTTATTGATTTTCAGTTTTCCCAAGGTATATTCCCTAGACTGGAACTGCCCTTGGCTGTGTAGCTCTGTTGTTTACTTGTTTTAGGGAACACAATGCACTCCTCCAGAGAGGCAGTTGTCAACTTACATCCCGCCCATCAGCATAACAAGGCTCCCAGATCTCCAGGGCCTGTCTTGCCTTTCTGGTTTTTACACATTTTGTGGATGTCCCTTTTGACAGGTGGGAAGGGATACTTCTTTGTAGTGCAGATTTGCATTGCTGCTTGCTTGTTTGGCCAAAAATGGCGTATGCATTTTCTCCTGAATATAATCAGGAGAAAACGCATACGCCCTTTTTGGCCAAGTGCATCATTGTCGAAGTTGTGCCCCTCTTCCTGTGCTTGAAAGGTGATTCCAACGTACCTCTTGAAATATGTTTCCTGCTATTCTGCCTCGTTTTAAAGTCCGCCTCTCTGCCTTCCCTCAAAAGATTTTTGGATGATAGTTTTCCTCTATTACTCTGCCAGTTTGTAAATTGCTGTGCCCCTGAGCTCCATTTTTCAACTCGTTTTTGTGAGCTGACAGCAAATACAAAATTATGGTTCAAAAACTGTACTGGTTCCCGGCGGGTGGCTGAGACATTGGTTAATTCTACTTCCTGCTGGGCAATTAAAGTGACATGTACCTGTCCAAATGCCTAACAGCTACTCTCTCATTGGTTCTCCCTCTTCTCTTTCATCCTCTGCCAAATTGGCAACCTGTGCGAACCAGGAGGTTTTACGGGCTATCGCTCCAAGTTGGGAGATTGATAGTAAAGCCGTTGGAAGTTCAAACTGGAGCACAATGAGAGGGACTATATGTTGAGTTTTATAAACATTTCGTATTCACAGTGTGTCCATTCTCTAGGTTTCCCGTAAATGTTATGGCTCTAGTAATATTCCCTTACACATGGAGAGTTGGGACACATGGAATGGGTGCCACATATTATTGCTTTAAAGGGTCTGCATTTGCTCACCCTGTCTCACCAAACCTCTGAGTCTCAAGTGTCCAGCTTTATGCCACATCCAGGTCTCGTTGTAGGTAGGGTCATTCCAGGTTTCATCAGAGCCCCTGAAGGAATTGTAAAGATTTTCCCTGTTTTTTTTGTATTGTATTTGAAATTTCTTTTTTTACTGGGTTTGAGCTGATTCTCACTGTCATGTTTATGCCAGTTTAGACACACTTGATTCCCTTACGGTGACATATCAATACATAGGTTTTAAGATTCTTAGTAGTCAGATATATACCTCTGCGCAGAATATTGGGTTTTGCGTCCCTTTCACTGATGAAGGTGTAGGTCTTGTCTATTCCGTATTTTGATTTTGGAATGGTACTTGTACTAATATCAAACTCTGGTTCTATGCATCACCCCACGTCTCCTTCCTCCTTAAGCAGGCATAAGTGTGTTTTCTAAATGTGAGACGCTGTTCCCTTTCCTAACTCAGTTCATGTGTAGCCATGTTACAGAAAATTCATAAGTGCTATCTTATGATAAGTTTGTTTTTCTGTGTGACTTATTTCACTTAGAATCATTGTACCTGAATCCATTCATTTTCCTGTTACTGGCATTATGACATTGATTTCATGGCTGAGGGATAATCCATCGTACATAAGTACCACAATTTTTTGAATCATTTTTATCTATCCTGGGATATTTAGAGAGTACTCAATTTGAGATTCTTGTAAGTAGTGCAGGCCTAAATTTTGGGGTGGCTCTATCTTATTGATTTTCAGTTTTCCCAAGGTATATTCCCTAGAATGGAAGTGCCCTTGGCTCTGTAGCTCTGTTGTTTACTTGTTTTAGGGAACACAATGCACTCCTCCAGAGAGGCAGTTGGCAATTTACATCCCGCCCATCAGCATAACAAGGCTCCATGTTCTCCAGGGCCTCTCTAGGATTTCTGGTTTTTACACATTTTGTGGATGTCCCTTTTGACAGGTGGGAAGTGATACTATTTTGCGGTGCAGATTTGCATTGCCTGCTTGCTTGCTTGGCCAAAAAGGGCGTATGCGTTTTCTCCTGAATATATTCAGGAGAAAATGCATACGCCCTTTTTGGCCAAGTGCAACATTTTCGAAGTTGTGCCCCTCTTACTGTGCTTTACAGGTGATTCCAACGAACCACTTGAAATCTGTTTCCTGCTATTCTCCCTCGCTTTGAAGGTCGCCTCGTTGACTTCCCTTAACAGATTTTTTGGACGATAGTTGTCCTTTATTACTGTGCCAGTTTGTGAATTGCTGTGCCCTTGAGCTCCATTTTCTAAATCGTTTTTTGTGATCTGACCGCAAGTCCAAAATTTTGGTTCAGGACCTATACTTGTTCACGGCGGGTGGCTGAGACTTTGGTTAATTCTTCTTCCTGCCGGGCATTTAGAGTGACATGTGCCCGTCCAAATGCCTAACAGCTACTCTTTCATTGGTTCCCCCTTTTCCCTTTCATCCTCTTCCAAATTGGCAACCTGAGCAAACCAGGAGGTTAAAGGTGCTCTCTCTCCAAGTTGGGAGATTGATAGTTAAGCAGTTGGAAAGTGAAACCAGAGCACCAGGAGAGGGACAGTTAGTTGGGTTTTAGAAACCTTTCGTATTCACTGTGTGTCCATTCTCTTGGTTTCCTGTACATGTTATAGCTGTAGTAATATTCCCTTCAACATGGAGAGTTGGGAACCATGAAATGGGTGCCACACATTATTGCTTTGAAGGGTCTGCATTTGCTAACCCAAATTCACCAATCCTCTCAGTCCCAAGTGTCCAGCCTTATGCCACATCCAGCTGTCGTTGTACACAGGGTCATTCAAGGTTTCATCAGAGACCCTGAAGGAATTGTAAAGAATTTCCCTGTTTTGTTGTTTTGTTTTTGAAATTCCTTTTTATAGTGGGTTTGAGCTGATTCTCACTGCCGTGTTTATGCCAGTCTAGACACACTTGTTTCCCTTACGGAGATATATCAATACATAGGTTTTAAGATCCTTACTAGTCAGATATATTCCTCTGTGTGAAGTATGGGGTCTTGATAACCTTTCAGTGAGGAAGGTGTAGATCTTGTCTATTCTGTATTTGGTTTCTGAAATGGTGCCTGTACTTATATCAAACTCTGTTTTATGCAACACCCCACCTCTCCTTCCCCCTTAAGCAGGCGTAAGAGTGTTTTCTAAATGTGAGACTCTGTTCTCTTTCCTAACTCAGTTCATGTGTAGACATGTTTACAGGATTTTCATAAGTGATATCTTATGATAAGATTCTTTTTCTGTGTGACTTATTTCACTTAGAATCATCATACCTGAATCCTTTCATTTTGCTGCTACTGATCTTTTGACATTGATTTCATGGCTGAGGGATATTCCATCATAACGTAAGTACCACAATTTTTTGAACCATTTTTATCTTTCACGGAATATTTAAGGTGTACCCAAGTTGAGGTTCTTGTCAGCAGTGCAGCCCTAAATTTTGGGGAGGCTTTGTCTTATTGATTTTCAGTTTTCCCAAGGTATATTCCCTAGACTTGAAGTGCCCTTGGCTCTGTAGCTCTGTTGTTTACTTGTTTTAGGGAACACAATGCACTCCTCCAGAGAGGCAGTTGGCAATTTACATGCCTTCCTTCAGCATAACAAGGTTCCCTGTTCTCCAGGGCCTGTGTTGCCTTTCTGGTTTTTACCCATTTTTTGGATGTCCCTTTTGACCGGTGGGAAGTGTTACTACTTTGTAGTGCAGATTTGCATTGCCCGCTTGCTTGCTTGGCCAAAAAGGTCTTATACGTTTTCTCCTGAATATATTCAGGAGAAATCACATACGCACTTTTTGGCCAAGTGCATCATTGTCGAAGTTGTGCCCCTCTTCCTGTGCTTTACAGACGATTCCAACGTACCTCTTGAAATCTGTTTCCTGCTATTCGGCCTCACTTTCAAGTCTGCTTCGTTGCCTTCCCGCAACAGATTTCTGGACGATAGTTCGCTTTTATTACTATGCCAGATTGTGAATTGCTCTGCCACTGAGCTCAATTTTTCAACTCGTTTTTTGTGAGCTGAATGCAAGTACAAAATTTTGTTTCAGGAGCTATACTGGTTCCCAGTGGGTGGTTGAGAATTTGGTTAATTATTCTTCCTGCCGGGAAATTAGAGAGACACATGCCCGTCCAAATTCCTAACAGCTACTCTATCATTGGTTCTCCTTCTTCCCTTTCATCCTCTGCCAAATTGGCAAACTGTGAGAACCAGGAGGTTAAAGGGGCTGTCTCTCCTAGTTGCGAGATTGATAGTAAAGAAGTTGGAAAGTCAAACCGGAGAACCAGGAGAGGGACTATTCGTTGTGTTTTAGAGACAATTCGTATTCACAGTGTGTCCATGCTCTAGATTTTCCGTACATGTTATAGCTGTAGTAATATTCCCTTCAACCTGGAGAGTTGGGACCCATGGAATGGGTGCCATGCATTATTGCTTTAAAGTGTCTGCATTTGCTCACCCAATCTCACCAATCCTCTCAATCCCAAGTGTCCAACCTTATGCCACAACGAGCTGTCACTGTAGACAGGGACATTCCAGGTTTCATCAGAGACCCTGAAGGAATTGAAAAGTATTTCCCTGTTTTTTTTGTTTTGTTTTTGAAATTCCATTTTATACTGGGTTTGAGCTGATTCTCACTGCCATGTTTATGCCAGTCTAGACACACTTTATTCCATTATGTGGACATATCAATACATACGTTTTAAGATTCTTACTATTAAGATATATCCCTCTGCATGGAATATGGGTAGATGAGTCCTTTTCACTGAAGAAGGAGTATTTCTTGTCTATTCCATATATGGTTTGTGGAACGGTACCAGAACTAATATCAAAATCTGGTTTAATGCATCACCCCACCTCTCCTTCCCTCTTAAGCAGGCATAAGAATGTTTTCTAAAGGTCAAACTCTCTTCTCTTTCCTAACTCAGTTCATGTGTAGCCATGTTTACAGGACCTTCATAAGTGATATATTATGATAAGTTTCTTTTTCTGTATGACTTATTTCACTTAGAATCATCGTACCTGAATCCACTCATTTTGCTGCTACTGGTCTTATGACATTGATTTCATGGCTGAGGGATATTCCATCGTACGTAAGTACCACAATTTTTTGAACCATTTTTATGGTTCCAGGGATATTTAAGGTGTAGACAAGTTGAAGTTCTTGTAAGCAGTGCAGCCCTAAATTTTGCGCTGGCTCTGTCTTATTGATTTTCAGTTTTCCCAAGGTATATTCCCTAGACTGGAAGTGCCCTTGGGTCTGTAGCTCTGTTGTTTACTTGTTTTAGGGAACACAATGCACTCATCCAGAGAGGCAGTTGACAATTTACATCCCGCCCATCAGCATAACAAGGCTCGCAGTTCTCCAATGCCTGTCTTGCCTTTCTGGTTTTTACATATTTTGTGGATGTTCCTTTTGACTGGTGGGAAGTGATACTTCTTTGTAGTGCAGATTTGCATTGCCCAATTGCTTGCTTGGCCAAAAGGGCGTATGCGTTTTCTCCTGCATATATTCAGGAGAAAATGCATATGCCCTTTTTGGCCAAGTGCATCATTGTCGAAGTTGTGCCCCTCTCCCTGTGCTTTACAGATGATTCCAACGTACCTCTTGAAATCTGTTTCATGCTATTCGGCCTGACATTCAAGTCTGCTTTGTTGCCTTCCCTCAACAGATTTCTGGACGATAGTTGGCCTTTATTACTCTGCCAGTTTGTGAATTGCTCTCCCCCTCAGCTCAATTTTTCAACTCGTTTTTAGTGAGATGAACGCATGTCCAAAATCTTGGTTCAGGACCTATATTGGTTCCCGGTGGGTGGCTGCAACTTTGGTTAATTATTTTTCCTGCCGGGAAATTAGAGTGACATATGCCCATGCAAATGCCTAACAGCTACTCCCTCATTGGTTCTCCCTCTTCCCTTTCATCCTGTGCCAAATTGGCAACCTGTGAGAACAAGGAGATTAAAGGCGCTGTCTCTCCAAGTTGGGAGATTGATAGTAAAGCAGTTGGAAAGTCAAACCGGAGCACCAGGAGAGGGACTATTCGTTGAGTTTTAGAAACCTTTCGTATTCACAGTGTGTCCATTCTCTAGGTTTCCCGTATATGTTATAGCTGTAGTAATATTCCCTTCAACCTGGAGAGTTGGGACCCATGGATTTGGTGCCATGCATTTTTGCTTTAAAGGGTCTGCATTTGCTCACCCAATCTCACTAATCCTCTCTGTCCCAATTGTCCAGCCTTATGCCACATCCAGCTGTCATTGTAGACAGGGTTATTCCACGTTTCATCAGAGACCCTGAAGGAATTGTAAGGAATTTCCCTGTTTTTTTGTTTGTTTTTGAAATTCCTTTTTATAGTGGGTTTGAGCTGATTCTCGCTGCCATGGTTATGCCAGTCTAGACACACTTGATTCCCTTATGGAGACATATCAATACATAGGTTTTAAAATTCTTACTAGTCAGATGTATTCCTCTGCGGGAAATATGGGGTTTTGAGTCCCTTTCACTGAAGAAGGTATAGGTAGGTTTTGTCTATTCCATAGTTGGTTTTGGGAAAGGTACCTGTGCTTATATCAAACTCTGGTTTTATGCATCACCCCACCTCACCTTCCCCCTTAAGGAGGCATGAGAGTGTTTTCTAAATGTGAGACTCTGTTCTCTTTCCTAACTCAGTTTATGTGTAGCCATGTTTACAGGATCTTCATAAGTGATATCTTATGATAAGTTTCTTTTTCTGTGTGACTTATTTCACTCAGAATCATCGTACCTGAATCCACTCATTTGGCTGCTACTGGCCTTAAGACATTGATTTCTTGGCTGAGGGATATTCCATCGTACGTAAGTTCCACAATTTCTTAAACCCTTTTTGTATTTCCTGGGATATTTAAGGTGGTCCCAAGTTGAGGATCTTTAAGCAGTGCAAACCTAAATTTTGGGGTTTCTGTGGCTTATTGATTTTCAATTTTCCCAAGGTATATTCCTTAGCCTGGAAGTGCCCTTGGCTCTGTAGCTCTGTTGTTTATTTTTTTAGGGAACACAATGCACTCCTCCAGAGAGGCAGTTGGCAACTTACGTCCCCACAATCATCATAACAAGGCTCCCTGTTTTCCAGGGCCTGTCTTGCGTTTCTGGTTTTTACACATTTTGCGGATGTCCCTTTTGGCCGGTGGGAAGTGATACTTCTTTGTAGTGTAGATTCGCATTGCCCGTTTGCTTGCCTGGCCAAAAAGGTTCTATGTGTTCTCTCCTGAATATATTCAGGAGAAAACTCATATGCTCTTTTTGGCCAAGTGCATCATTGTCGAAGTTTTGCCCCTCTTCCTGTGCTTTAACGGCACTTCCAACGTACCTCTTGAAATCTGTTTCCGCCTATTCTGCCTCGCTTTCAAGTCCGCCTCGTTGCCTTCCCTCAACAGATTTTTGCACGATAGCGGTCCATTACTCCTCTGCCATTTTTTGAATTCGTCTGCCCCTGAGCTCCATTTTTCAACTCGTTTTTTGTGTGCTGAATGCAAGTCCAAAATTTTGGTTCAGGAACTATACTGGTTCCCGGTGGGTGGCTGAAACGTTGGTTAATTCTTTTTCCTCCCAGGAAATAAGAGTGACAAGTGCCCGTCCAAATGGATAACAGCTACTCTCTCATTGGTTCACCCTCTTCGCTTTCATGCTCTGCCAAATTGGCAACCTGTGTGAACCAGGAGGTTAAAGATGCTGTCTCTGCAAGTTGGGAGATTGATAGTAAAGCAGTTGGAAGTGAAACCGGAGCACCAGGAGAGGGACTATTCGTTGAGTTTTAGAGACCTTTCCTATTCACAGTGTGTCCATTCTCTAGGTTTACCGTACATGTTATAGATGTAGTAATATTCCCTTCAACCTGCAGACTTGGGACACATGGAATGGGTGCCATGCATTATTGCTTTAAAGGGTCTGCAATTGCTCACACAATCTCACCAATCGTCTCAGTCCCAAGTGTCCAGCATTATGCCACATCCTGCTGTCATTGTAGGTAGAGTCATACCAGGTTTCATCAGAGACCCTGAAGGACTTGTAAAGAATTTCCCGGTGTTTTTGGTTTGATTTTGAAATTCCTTTTTATATTGGGTTTGAGCTGACTCTCACTGCCATGTTTATGCCAGTTTAGATATACGTGATTCCCTTATGGAGATATATCAATACATAGGTTTTAAGATTCTTAATAGTATGATAAAATCCTCTGTGGGGAACATGGGTTGTTGAGGCCCTTTCCCTGAGGAAGGTGTAGGTCTTGTCTATTCCGTATTAGGTTTTTGGAAATGTACATTCTCTTGGTTTCCGGTACATGTTATAGCTGTTGCAATATTCCCTTCAACCTGGAAAGTTGGGACCCATGGAATGGGTGCCACGTATTATTGCATTAAAGGGTGTGCATTTGCTCACCCAATCTCACCAATCCTCTCAGTCCCAGGTGTCCAGCCTTATGCCACTTCCAGCTGTTGCTATAGATAGGGTCATTCCAGGATTCATCATAGACCCTGAAGGAATTGTAAAGAATTTCCCTGTTTTTTTTTTTTTGAAAGTCCTTTTTATAGTTGGTTTCAGCTGATTCTCACTGCCATGTTTATGCCAGTCTAGACACACTTAATTCCCTTATGGAGACATATCAATACATAGGTTTTAAAATTCTTACTAGTAAGATATATTCCTCTGCGGGGAATATGGGCTTTTTTTTTAAATTTATTTTATTTTTTTGTTTATAACAAATTTAATCAGTTATACATATACATATGTTTCCATATCCCCTCCCTTTTGCGTCTCCCTCCCACCCTCCCTATCCCACCCCTCCAGGCGGTCACAAAGTACCGAGCTGATCTCCCTGTGCTATGCGGCTGCTTCCCACTAGCTATCTACCTCACGTTTGGTAGTGTATATATGTCCATGCCGCTCTTTCACTTTGTCACAGCTTACCCTTCCCCCTCCCCATATCCTCAAGTCCATTCTCTAGTAGGTCTGTGTCTTTATTCCTGTCTTACCCCTATGTTCTTCATGACATTTTTTTTTCTTAAATTCCATATATATGTGTTAGCATACAGTATTTGTCTTTCTCTTTCTGACTTACTTCACTCTGTATGACAGACTCTAGGTCTATCCACCTCATTACAAATAGCTCAATTTCATTTCTTTTTATGGCTGAGTAATATTCCATTGTATATATGTGCCACATCTTCTTTATCCATTCATCCGATGATGGACACTTAGGTTGTTTCCATCTCTGGGCTATTGTAAATAGGGCTGCTATGAACATTTTGGTACATGTCTCTTTTTGAATTATGGTTTTCTCAGGGTATATGCCCAGTAGTGGGATTGCTGGGTCATATGGTAGTTCTATTTGTAATTTTTTAAGGAACCTCCATACCGTTCTCCATAGGGGCTGTACCAATTCACATTCCCACCAGCAGTGCAAGAGTGTTCCCTTTTTTCCACACCCTCTCCAGCATTTATTGTTTCTAGATTTTTTGATGATGGCCATTCTGACTGGTGTGAGATGATATCTCATTGTAGTTTTGATTTGCATTTCTCTAATGAGTAAAGATGTTGAGCATCCTTTCATGTGTTTGTTGGCAGTCTGTATATCTTCTGTGGAGAAATGTCTATTTAGGTCTTCTGCCCATTTTTGGATTGGGTTGTTTGTTTTTTTGTTATTGAGCTGCATGAGCTGCTTATAAATTTTGGAGATTAATCCTTTGTCAGTTGCTTCATTTGCAAATATTTTCTCCCATTCTGAGGGTTGTCTTTTGGTCTTGTTTATGGTTTCCTTTGCTGTGCAAAAGCTTTTAAGTTTCATTAGGTCCCAT
Organism: Mesoplodon mirus; assembly: GCF_964341445.2. Taxonomy (NCBI): domain Eukaryota; kingdom Metazoa; phylum Chordata; class Mammalia; order Artiodactyla; family Ziphiidae; genus Mesoplodon; species Mesoplodon mirus. The sequence continues at coordinate 72,783 of NW_028295412.1, forward strand.
GTGTTTATTTTTGTCTTTATTTCCATTTCTCTAGGAGGTGGGTCAAAAAGGATCTTGCTGTGATTTATGTCATAGAGTGTTCTGCCTATGTTTTCCTCTAAGAGTTTGATAGTGTCTGGCCTTACATTTAGGTCTTTAATCCATTTTGAGCTTATTTTTGTGTATGGTGTTAGGGAGTGATCTAATCTCATACTTTTACATGTCCCTATCCAGTTTTCCAAGCACCACTTATTGAAGAGACTGTCCTTTCTCCACTGTACATTCCTGCCTCCTTTATCAAAGATAAGGTGACCATATGTCCATGCGTTTAACTCTGGGCTTTCTATCCTGTTCCATTGATCTATCTTTCTGTTTTTGTGCCAGTACCATACTGTCTTGATTACTGTAGCTTTGTAGTATAGTCTGAAGTCAGGGAGCCTGATTCCTCCAGCTCCATTTTTCGTTCTCAAGATTGCTTTGGCTATTCGGGGTCTTTTGTGTTTCCATACAAATTGTGAAATTTTTTGTTCTAGTTCTGTGAAAAATGCCAGTGGTAGTTTGATAGGGATTGCATTGAACCTGTAGATTGCTTTGGGTAGTAGAGTCATTTTCACAATGTTGATTCTTCCAATCCAAGAACATGGTACATCTCTCCATCTATTTGTATCATCTTTAATTTCTTTCATCAGTGTCTTATAATTTTCTGCATACAGGTCTTTTGTCTCCTTAGGTAGGTTTATTCCTAGATATTTTATTCTTTTTGTTGCAATGGTAAATGGGAGTGTTTCCTTGATTTCACTTTCAGACTTTTCATCATCAGTATATAGGAATGCCAGAGATTTCTGTGCATTAATTTTGTATCCTGCAACTTTACCAAATTCATTGATTAGCTCTAGTAGTTTTCTGGTAGCATCTTTAGGATTCTCTATGTATAGTATCATGTCATCTGCAAACAGTGACAGCTTTACTTCTTCTTTTCCAATTTGGATTCCTTTTATTTCCTTTTCTTCTCTGATTGCTGTGGCTAAAACTTCCAAAACTAGGTTGAATAAGAGTGGTGAAAGTGGGCAACCTTGTCTAGTTCCTGATCTTAGTGGAAATGGTTTCAGTTTTTCACCATTGAGGACAATGCTGGCTGTGGGTTTGTCATATATGGCCTTTATTATGTTGAGGAAAGTTCCCTCTATGCCTACTTTCTGCAGGCTTTTTATCATAAATGGGTGTTGAATTTTGTCGAAAGCTTTCTCTGCATCTATTGAGATGATCATATGGTTTTTCTCCTTCAGTTTGTTAATATGGTGTATCACGTTGATTGATTTGCGTATATTGAAGAATCCTTGCATTCCTGGAATAAATCCCACTTGATCATGGTGTATGATCCTTTTAATGTGCTGTTGGATTCTGTTTGCTAGTATTTTGTTGAGGATTTTTGCATCTATGTTCAACAGTGATATTGGCCTGTAGTTTTCTTTCTTTGTGACATCCTTGCCTGGTTTTGGTATCAAGGTGATGGTGGCCTCGTAGAATGAGTTTGGGAGTGTTCCTCCCTCTGCTATATTTTGGAAGAGTTTCAGAAGGATAGGTGTTAGCTCTTCTCTAAATGCTTGATAGAATTCGCCTGTGAAGCCATCTGGTCCTGGGCTTTTGTTTGTTGGAAGATTTTTTATCACAGTTTCAATTTCAGTGCTTGTGATTGGTCTGTTCATATTTTCTATTTCTTCCTGATTCAGTCTTGGCAGGTTGTGCATTTCTAAGAATTTGTCCATTTCTTCCAGGTTGTCCATTTTATTGGCATAGAGTTGCTTATAGTAATCTCTCATGATCTTTTGTATTTCTGTAGTGTCAGTTGTTACTTCTCCTTTTACATTTCTAATTCTATTGATTTGAGTCTTCTCCCTTTTTTTCTTGATGAGTCTGGCTAATGGTTTATCAATTTTGTTTATCTTCTCAAAGAACCAGCTTTTAGTTTTATTGATCTTTGCTATCGTTTCCTTCATTTCTTTTTCATTTATTTCTGATCTGATTTTTATGATTTCTTTCCTTCTGCTAACTTTGGGATGTTTTTGTTCTTCTTTCTCTAATTGCTTTAAGTGCAAGGTTAGGTTGTTTATTCGAGATGTTTCCTGTTTCTTAAGGTGGGATTGTATTGCTATAAACTTCCCTCTTAGAACTGCTTTTGCTGCATCCCATAGGTTTTGGGTCGTCGTGTCTCCATTGTCATTTGTTTGTAGGTATTTCTTAATTTCCTCTTTGATTTCTTCAGTGATCACTTCGTTATTAAGTAGTGTATTGTTTAGCCTCCATGTGTTTGTATTTTTTACAGCTCTTTTCCTGTAATTGATATCTAGTCTCATAGCATTGTGGTCGGAAAAGATACTTGATACAATTTCAATTTTCTTACATTTACCAAGGCTTGATTTGTGACCCAAGATATGATCTATCCTGGAGAATGTTCCATGAGCACTTGAGAAAAATGTGTATTCTGTTGTTTTTGGATGGAATGTCCTGTAAATATCAATTAAGTCCATCTTGTTTAATGTATCATTTAAAGCTTGTGTTTCCTTATTTATTTTCATTTTGGATGATCTGTCCATTGGTGAAAGTGGGGTGTTAAAGTCCCCTACTATGATTGTGTTACTGTCGATTTCTCCTTTTATGGCTGTTAGTATTTGCCTTATGTATTGAGGTGCTCCTATGTTTGGTGCATAAATATTTACAATTGTTATATCTTCTTCTTGGATCGATCCCTTGATCATTAGGTAGTGTCCTTCTCTGTCTCTTCTAGTAGTCTTTATTTTAAAGTCTATTTTGTCTGATATGAGAATTGCTACTCCAGCTTTCTTTTGGTTTCCATTTGCATGGGATAAATTTTTCCATCCCCTTACTTTCAGTCTGTATGTGTCTCTAGGTCTGAAGTGGGTCTCTTGTAGACAGCATATATATGTGTCTTGTTTTTGTATCCATTCAGCCAATCTGTGTCTTTTGGTGGGAGCATTTAGTCCATTTACATTTAAGGTAATTATTGTTATATATGTTTCTATTCCCATTTTCTTAATTGTTTTGGGTTCGTTATTGTAGGTCTTTTCCTTCTGTTGTGTTTCTTGCCTAGAGAAGTTCCTTTAGCATTTGTTGTAAAGCTGGTTTGGCGGTGCTGAACTCTCTCAGCTTTTGCTTGTCTGTAAACGTTTTAATTTCTCCATCAAATCTGAATGAGATCCTTGCTGGGTAGAGTAATCTTGGTTGCAGGTTTTTCTCCTTCATCACTTTAAGTATGTCCTGCCACTCCCTTCTGGCTTGTAGAGTTTCTGCTGAGAGATCAGCTGTTATCCTGATGGGGATTCCCTTGTGTGTTATTTGTTGTTTTTGCCTTGCTGCTTTTAATATGATTTCTTTGTGTTTAATTTTTGACAGTTTGATTAATATGTGTCTTGGCGTATTTCTCCTTGGATTTATTCTGTATGCGACTCTCTGTGCCTCCAGGACTTGATTAACTATTTCTTTTCCCATGTTAGGGAAGTTTTCAACTATAATCTCTTCAAATATTTTCTCAGTCCCTTTCTTTTTCTCTTCTTCTTCTGGAACCCCTATAATTCGAATGTTGGTGCATTTAATGTTGTCCCAGAGATCTCTGAGACTGTCCTCTGTTCTTTTCATTCTTTTTTCTTTATTTTGCTCTGCAGCAGTTATTTCCACTATTTTATCTTCCACCTCACTTATCCGTTCTTCTGCCTCAGTTATTCTGCTATTGATCCCATCTAGAGTATTTTTTATTTCATGTATTGTGTTTTTAATCGATGTTTGATTCATCTTTAGTTCTTCTAGGTCCTTGTTAACTGTTTCTTGCATTTTGTCTATTCTATTTCCAAGATTTTGGATCTGGGAAATAGAATCTTGGATCATCTTTACCATCATTATTCTGAATTCTTTTTCAGGTAGACTGCCTATTACCTCTTCATTTGTTAGGTCTGGTGGGTTTTTATCTTGCTCCTTCTCCTGCTGTGTGTTTTTCTGTCTTCTCATTTTGCTTATGTTACTGTGTTTGAGGTCTCCTTTTTGCAGGCTGCAGGTTCGTAGTTCCCGTTGTTTTTGGTGTCTGTCCCCAGTGGCTAAGGTTGGTTTAGTGGGTTGTGTAGGCTTCCTGGTGGAGGGGACTAGTGCCTGTGTTCTGGTGGATGAGGCTGGATCTTGTCTTTCTGGTGGGCAGGTCCACGTCTGGTGGTGTGTTTTGGGGTGTCTGTGGACTTTTTATGATTTTAGGCCACCTCTCTGCTAATGGGTGGCGTTGTGTTCCTGTCTTGCTAGTTGTTTGGCTTAGGGTGTCCAGCACTGTAGCCTGCTGGTCGTTGAGTGAAGCTGGGTGCTGGTGTTGAGATGGAGATCTCTGGAAGATTTTCGCCGTTTGATATTATGTGGAGCTGGGAGGTCTCTTGTGGACCAGTGTCCTGAAGTTGGCTCTCCCACCTCAGAGGCACAGCACTGACTCCGGGCTCCTCAATTTGGGATGATGTGTTGTCTATTCATGTATTCCGCAGATGCAGGGTACATCAAGTTGATTGTGGAGATTTAATCCGCTGCTTCTGAGGCTGCTGGGAGAGGTTTCCCTTTCTCTTCTTTGTTCTCACAGCTCCTGGGTCTCAGCTTTGGATTTGGCCCCGCCTCTGCGTGTAGGTCGCCGGAGGGCATCTGTTCTTCGCTCAGATAGGACAGGGTTAAAGGAGAAGCCTCTTCGGGGACTCTGGCTCACTCAGGCCGGGCGGGAGGGAGGTGCACGGAGTGCGGGGCAAGCCTGCAGCGGCAGAGGTCGGCGTGACGTTGCACCAGCCCGAGGCGCGCCGTGCGTTCTCCCAGGGAAGCCGCCCCTGGATCCCGGGACCCCGGCAGTGGCGGGCTGCACAGGCTCCCGGAAGAGCGGTGTGGGCAGTGACTTGCGCTCGCACACAGGCTTCTTGGCAGCGGCAGCAGCAGCCCCAGCGTCCCACGCCTGTCACTGGGCTCCGTGCTTTCAGTCGCGACTCGCGCCCGTCCGTGGAGCCCCTTTAAGCAGTGCTCTTAATCCCCTCTCCTAGCGCACCAGGAAACCAAGAGGGGAGAAAAAGTCTCTTGCCTCTTCGGCAGCTCCAGAGTTTTCCCGGACTCCCTCCCGGCTAGCTGTGGCACATTAGCCCCCTTCAGGCTGAGTTCTCGCCGCCAGCCCCAGTCCTCGCCCTGCGCTCTGACCGAAGCCCGAGCCTCAGCTTCCAGCGCTGCGCGCCCCGGCGGGCGAGCAGACAAGCCTTTCGGGCTGGTGAGTGCCGCTCGGCACCGATCCTCTGTGTGGGGATCTCTCCGCTTTGCCCTACCCATGTATGTGGGGAGTTTCTTGCCTTTTGGGAGGTCTGGGGTCTTCTGCCAGCGTTCAGTAGGTGTTCTGTAGGAGTTGTTCCACGTGTAGCTGTATTTCTGGTGTATCCGTGGGGAGGAAGGTGATCTCCGCGTCTTACTCTTCCGCCATCTTACCCGGAAGTCGAATATGGGCTTTTGAGTCCCTTTCACTGAGGAAGTTGTAGGTCTTGTCTATTCCATATTTGATTTTTGGCACGGTACCTGTACTAATATCAAACTCTGGTTTTATGCATCACCCCACCTCTCCTTCCCCCTTAAGCACGCATACGAGTGTTTTCTAAATGTGAGACTCTGTTCTCTTTCCTAACTGAGTTCATGTGTAGCCATGTTTACAGGATCTTCATAAGTGATATCTTATGATAAGTTTCTTTTTCTGTGTGACTTATTTCACTTAGAATCATCATACCTGAATCCACTCATTTTGCTGCTACTTGTCTTATGACATTGATTTCATGGCTGAGGGACATTCCATCTTACGTAAGTACCACAATTTCTTGAACCATTTTTGTCTTTCCTGGGGTATTTAAGGTGTACCAAAGTTGAGGTTTTTGTAAGCAGTGCAGCCCTGAATTTTGGGGTGGCTCTGTCTTATTGATTTTCAGTTTTCCCAAGGTATATTCCCTAGACTGGAAGTGCCCTTGGCTCTGTAGCTCTGTTGTTTACTTGTTTTAGGGAACACGATGCACTCCTCCAGAGAGGCAGTTGGCAATTTACATCCCGCCCATCAGCATAACAAGGCTCCCTGTTCTCCAGGGCCTGTCTTGCCTGTCTGGTTTTTACCCATTTTTTGGATGTCCCTTTTGACCGGTGGGAAGTGATACTTCTTTGTAGTGCCGATTTGCATTGCCCGTTTGCTTGCTTGTCCAAAAAGGGCATATGCGTTTTCTCCTGAATATATTAACATGAAAACCCATATGCCCTTTATGGCCATTTCCATAATTTTCAAGTTTTTAATGCTTTTCCTGTGTTTAAAGGCGATTCCAATGTACCTCTTGAAATCTGTTTCATGCCATTCTTCCTCATTTTCCCTTCCACCTCGTGGGTTTCCCACAACAGATTTTTCGAAGAGAGTAGTCCTTTATAACTCTGCAGGTTAGTGAATTGCTGTGGCCCTGAGCTCCATTTTTCCACTTGCGTTTTTGTGAGATGACTGCAAATCAACCGTTTTGCTTCTGGACTTATACTGGTTCTGGGGGGCAGGCTGAGACTTTGGTTAATTCCTCTTTGTGACGGGAATTTAGAGAGACATGTGGCCGTCCAAATGCCTACAGCTACTCTCTCATTGGTTCTCTGTCTTCCCATATATCCTCTGCACAATTTGCCAACAGTGCGAACCAGGAGGTTATAGGTGCTGACTATCCAAGTTGGGTGATAGATAGTAAAGCAGTTGGAATTTCAAACTGGATCACAAGGAGAGAAAAAGGTAGTAGAGTTTTAGAAACCTTTCACCATCAGCTGGTTTCCATTCTCTAGGTTCCCATACACGTTATAACTGTAGTGATATTCCCTTCTACCTGGAGAGTTGGGAACCATGGAATGGGTGGCAGGCATTATTGCTTTAAAGGGTCTGCATTTTTTCACACAATCTCACCAATCCTCTCAGTCCCAAGTGACCAGCCTTATGCCATATCCAGCTGTCATTGTAGATAGGGTCATTCCAGGTTTCAACAGAACCCCTGAAGGTATTGTGTAAGAATTTTACTGTTTTTATGTTATGTTTTGAAATTAATTTTTATAGTGGGTTTGAGCTGATTCTCACTGTCATGTTTATATCGTTCTAGACACACTTGGTTCCCTTAGAGAGACATATCAATACATAGGTTTTAAAATTCTTACTAGTCAGATATATTTCTCTGTGGGGAATAGGGATGTTGAGTTCCGTTCACTGAGGAAGGAGTAGGGCTTGTTTCTTCTGTTTTTGGATTATGGAACGGTACCTGTGCTAATATCAATGTTATGTATTGTGCATCTCCCCTCCTCTATTTCCCCTTAAGCAAGCGTTAGATTGTTTTCTAAATCTGAGACTCTGTTCTCTTCCCTAAATCAGTTCATATGTAGCCATGTTTACATTCCCTTCATAAGTGATATCTTATGTCATAATGCACCATGGCCGTTCTCATAATAATGCTCCATGACCCATTTCATCACAATGCACCATGCCCTGGTTATCACAATGCTCCATGTCCCTTGTCATCACAATTCTCCACGTCCTTGTAATCACAAGGTTACATGACACTTCTCATCAAAATGTTACATGCTCTTGTCATCACAATTCTCCATCCACTTGACATTGCAATGCTCCATGCACTTGTCATCACAATACTCCATGCACATATCATCACAAAGCTCCATGCACTTGTCATCACAATGCTCCATGACCCCTGTCATCAGAATACTCCGTGACACGTGTCATCACAATACTTCATGCCCCTTGTCATTTCAGTGCTCCATGATGCTCGACATCACAATTACCCAAGGTCTTCACATCACAATGCTCATTGGCCAATATCATTACAATGCTCCATGACCACTGTCATCACAACACTCCATGACACCTGACAACACAATGATTCGGGACTCTTGTCATCACAATGTTTCATTCCCTAGTCATCACAATGCTCCATGACACCTGTCATCACAATACTCCATGAACATTTTCAGCCCAATGTTCCATGACCCTTGTCATCACAATGATCCATGTCCTTGTCATCCCTATGCTCCATGACCACTGTTTTCACAATGCTCCGTGATGCTTGTCATCACAGTGCTCTATGACCCTGTCATCACAAAGCTCCATGCCTTTGTCAGCAAAATGTTACATGGCCTTGTCATTACAATGCAATATGTGCTTGTCATCAAAATACTCCATTACCATTGTCATCACAATCCTCCATGAACATTGGGATCACATTGCTTCATGCCCTTGTCATCACAATGCTCCATGCTCCTTCAAAGCAAAATGATCCATGAACTCTGTCATCACAATGCTCCAGTCCCTTGTGATCACAATGTACCATAACACTTGTCATCAAAAAGCTCCATGACTCCTGACATCACTATGTTCCATAAACCCTGTCATCAAAATTCTCCATGACCCTTTTCGTCCCAAAGCTCCAAGACCCCTGATATCACAATGTTCTATAACCCCTGCCATCAAAATATTCCATTACACTTTTCATCAAATTGCTTCATGACCCGGTCATCAAAATGCTCCCTGCCCTTCTCATCACAATGCATCATGCCCTTGTCATCAAAATGCTCCATGACTTGTCATCACAAAGCTCCATGTCCCATGGCATCACAATGCTCCATGTCATTGTCATCACAATGCTCCATGAAACCTCTCATCACATTACTCAATGCCCTTGTCATCAGAAGGCTCCATGACACTTGTCATCATAATGCTCGATGCCCTTCTCATCACAATGCTCCATGCACTTGTCATTACAATCCTGCATGACCCATGTATCACAGTGTTCTGTGCCCTTATCCTCACAATGCTTCATGCCCACTCTCATCACAATAATCCATGAAACATTTCAGACCAAAGTTCCATGCCCTTCTCATCAAAATGCTCCATTACACCGGTCATAACAATGCACCATGACCCCAGCCATCACAATGTTCCACAGCCTAGTCATCACAAGGTTCCATGACACTTGTCATCACAATGCTCAATACCACTGAAATCACAATGCTCCATGCCCTTGTCATCACAATGCTCCATGACGCATGCCATCAGAATGTTCCATCGCCTACTCATCACCATGCTCCATGCCCTTGTCATCACAATGCTCCAAGACCCTTGTAATCACAATGTTCCATGCCCCTTTTCATCTCAATGCTCCATGAACCCTGTCATCACAGTGCACCATGCCCATCATCATAATGCTTCAGGCTATTGTCATCACAATGAAATCAATATTCTCCATGACCTCTGTCATCAAAATGCTCCAAACCCTTGTGATCACAATGTTCCATAACACTTATCATCACAACACCCCATGACGCTCATCATCACAATTATCCATGGTCTCCTCATCACAATACTCCATGATCTTTGAAATCAAAATGCTCAAAACACTTGTCATCACAATGCTCACTGACACTTGTCGTCAGTATGCTCCTTGAACCCTGTTATGACAAGGCTCCATGCTTTTTTCATCCCAATGATCCATGTCCTTTTCATCACAATGCTCCAAGATCCCTGTAATAACAATGCTCCATGCCCTTGTCATCACAAAACTCCATGATGCATGTCATCAGAATGCTCCATGGCCTTCTCATCGCAATGCTCCATGGCCTAGTCATCACAATGCTCCAAGACCCCTGTAATCACAATGCTCCATGCCCCTTTTCATCAGAATGCTCCATAACACTTGTCATCACAAGTCTCCATGCTCTTCTCATCACAATGCTCCAGGACCTTGTCATCACCATGCTCCATTCCCTTGTCATCACAATGTTCCATGACCGCAGTCATCACAATAATCCATGAACATTTTTAGCCCAGTGCTCCACAACCTACTCATCACAATGCTCCATGGCCAATATCATCACAATTCTCCTTGACCACTGTCATCACAACACTCCATGGCAACTGACAACACAATGATCCGGGATTCTTGTCATCACATTGCTCCATTCCCTAGTCATCACAATGCTCCAGGACCCATGTCATAATAACACTCCATGAATATTGTCAGCCCAGTGCTCCATGACACTTGTCATCACAATGATCCATGCCCTTGTCATCCCAATGATCCATGACCCATGTATTCACAATGCTCCATGACGCTTGTCATCACAATGCTCCATGACACCTATCATCACAATGCTCCATGCCTTTGTCAGAAAAATGCTACATGACCTAGTCATTACAATGCTCTATGCGCTTGTCATCACAATACTCCATTTCCATTGTCAACACAATCCTCCATGAACCTTGGGATCACATTGCTTCATGCCCTTGTCATCACAGTGCCCCATGCTCCTAGAAATCAACATGATCCATGACCTCTGTCATCACAATGCTCCAAACACTTGTGATCACAGTGTTCCATAACACTTGTCATCACAACGCTCCATGATGCCTGTCATCACAATACTCCATTTCCTTTTCATCACAATGCTCCATGATATTTCTCATCACAATTCTCAATACACTTGTCATCACAATGCTCCCTGACACTTGTCATCAGAATGCTCCTTGAACCCTGTCACGAAAAGGCTCCAAGCATTTTTCATCACAATGCCCCATGCCGTTTTCATCACAATGCTCCATGCCATTGTCATCAAAATACTCCACAAGCTTGTCCTCAGAATGCTCCATGACACTTGTCATCACAATTCTCCATGCACTTGTCAGCACAATGCTCCCTGAACCTTGTCATCACAATGCTCCAAGCCATTGTCATCACAATGCTCCATAAACTTTGTCATCAGAATCCTTCATGACACTTGGCATCACAATGCTCCATGCCATTGTCATCACAATGGGCCATTACATATGTCATCACAATGCTCCCTAACACCTGTCTTCACAATACTGCATGACCTGGTCATCTCAATGCTCCATGCCCTTGTCATCACAATGCGCTATTCCAACTGTCATTGCAATAATCCATGAAACTTATTAGACCAATGTTGCATGCCCTTGTCATCACAATGCTCCATGCCCTTGTTATCACAATGCTCCATGACCCCTGTCATCACAATGCTCCGTGATTCCAGTCATCACAATGCTTCATGACCTTTGTCATCACAATGGTCCATGCCCTCGTCATCAACAGTCTCTGTGACCTTTTTAACCACAATGCTCCATGAACTTTTCATCACAATGCTCTTTGACCCTTGTCATCACAATGCTCCTTGCGCTTGTCAGCACAATGCTCCATGACACATGTCATCACAATGCACCATGCACTTGTCATCACAGTGCTCCACAATCTTGTCATCACAATGCTCCTTAAAATTTGTCATCACAATGCTCCATGCACTTCTCATCAAAATGCTCTCTCACCACTGATATCACAATGCTACATCACTATTTGTCACAACACTCCCTCACCCCTGTCATCACAATGTTCCATGACTCCTGTCATCACAATTCTACATGCACTTATCATCACAATGTTCGATGACCCCTGACATCACAATGTTCCATAACACCTGTCTTCAAAATGTTCAATGACACTTTTCATCAAATTGCTCCATGACCCTGTCATCAGAATGCTCCCTGCCCTTCTCATCACAATGCACAACGCCCTTGCCTTCAAAATGCTCCATGACCTTTGTCATCACAAAGATCCATGATATTTGGCATCACAATGCTCCATGTCATTGTCATCACAATGCTCCATGAACGCTCTCATCACATTGTTCCATGCCCTTGTCTTCACAAAGCTCCATGACACATATCTTCAGAATGCTCCATGGCCTTCTCATCACAGTGCTCCATGCCGTTGCCATCACAATGCTCCATTTCCCCTGTGAGAACAATGCTCCATGACCACAGCCATAACAATGTTCCATGGCCTTGTCATCACAAAGCTCCATGACCCTTCTCATCACAATGCTCCAAGAACCCTGTAATCACAATGCTCTATGCCCCTTTTCATCTCAATGATCCATGAACCCTGTCAACACAGTGCTCCATTCCCATCATTATAATGCTTCATGCTATTGTCATCACAATGAAATCAAAATTCTCCATGACCTCCATCATAACAATGCTCCAAACCCTTGTGATCACAATATTCCATAACACTTGTCATCACAATGCCCCGTGACGCTCGTCATCACAATTATCCATGGTCTTCTCATCACAATACTCCATGACCTTTGTCATCACAATGCTCAATACACTTGTCATCAAAATGCTCCCTTACACTTGTTGTCTGTATGCTCCTTGAATCCTGTCATGACAAGGCTCCATGCATTTTTCATCACAATGATCCATGCCCTTTTTATCACAATGATCCAAGACCCTTGTAATCACAATGCTCCATGCCCTTGTCATCACAAAGCTCAATGACGCATGCCATCAGAATGCTCCTTGGTCTTCTCCACACAAAGCTCCATGCCCTTTTCATCACAATGTTCCAAGAAGCCTGTAATCACAATGCTCCATGCCCGTTTTCATCAGTATGCTCCATGAGAATTGTCATCACAAGGCTCCATGGTTTTGTTATCACAATGCTCCAGGATCTTGTCATCACAATGCTTCTCGACATTGTCATGAAAATTTTCAATGGCCCTTGTCATCATAATGCTCCAAGCCCTAATCATCACAATGTTCCTTTATATTTGTCATCACAGTTCTCCATTACATTTGGCATCACAGTGCCCCATGCCATTGTCATCGCAATGGACCATGACAAATGTCATCACAATGCTCCCTGACACCTGTCTTCACAATACTCCCTTACCTCCTCATCACAATTCTCCATGCCCTTTTCATCACAATTCACCATGCCCACTGTCCTCACAATGATCTATGAGACTTGTCAGACCAATGCTCTATGCCCCTGTCATGACAATGCTTCATGCCCTTGTCATCAAAATGCTCCATGAACCCTGTCATCACAATGCTCCGTGACTCAAGTCGTCTCAATGATTTATAACGTTTGTCATCATAATAGTCCATGCCTGCATCATCCCAAGGCTCTGTGACCTTTGTAACCAACACGCTTAATGAATATTTCATCACAATTCTCTGTGACCCTTGTCATCACAATGCTCCTTGTCTTTGTCAGAACAATGCTCCATGACCATTGTCTTCACAATGTGCCACGCGCATTTCATCACAACGGTCCACAATATTGTCATTGCAATGCTCCATAAGCCTTGTAATCACAATGCTCCATGCACTTCTCCTCAAAATGCTCTCTCACCAGAGATATCACAGTGTTCCATCACTAGTCATCACAATACTCCCTCACCCTTGTAATCAAAATGTTCCATGACCCTGTCATCACACTGCTACATCCCCTTATCTTCACAATGTTCCATGACCCCTGTCATCAAAATGTTCCATGACCTTTTTCATCCTAAAGATCCAAGCCCCCTGACATCAAAATGTTCTATAACACCTGCCATCAAAATGTTCCATTACACTTTTCATCAAATTACTGCATGACCGGGTCATCAAAATGCTCCCTGCCCTTCTCATCACAATGCATCATGCCCTTGTCATCAAAATGCTCAATGACTTGTCATCACAAAGCTCCATGACACTTGGAATCACAATGCTCCATGTCATTGTCATCACAATGTTCCATGAACCCGCTCATAATATTGCTCAATGCCCTTGTCATCACAAAGGTCCATGACACTTGTCATCACACTGCTCAATGCCCTTCTCATCACAATGCTCCATGCCCTTGTCATTAAAATCTAGCATGACCCATGTATCATAGTGTTCTGTACCCTTGTCATCACAATGCCCCATTCCAACTGTCATCACAATAATCCATGAAACTAAATAGACTACTGTTCCATCCCCTTGTCACCACAATGCTCCATGCCCTTGTTATCACAATGCTCCATGACCCCTGTCATCACAATGCTCCTTGACTCCAGTCATCAAAATGCTTCATGAACTTTGTCATCACAATTGTCCATGTCCTCGTCATCAACAGTCTCTGTGACCTTTTTAACCACAATGCTCCATGAAATTTTCATCACAATGCTCTTTGACAGTTGTCATCAAAATTCTCTATGCCTTTCTCAGCAAAATGCTCCATGACACATGCCATCAAAATGCACCATGCGCTTGTCATCACAATGCTCCACCAAATTGTCTTCACAATGCTCCATAAAACTTGTCATCACAATGCTCCATGCACTTCTCATCAAAATGCTCTCTCACCACTGATATCACAATGCTACATCACTATTTGTCACAATACTCCCTCACCTCTGTCATCACAATGTTTCATGGCACCTGTCATCACAATGCTACATGCACTTATCAGCACAATGTTCGATGACCCCTGACATCAAAATGTTCCATAACACCTGTCATCCAACTGCTCCATGATCCTTTTCATCAAAATGCTCCATGACCCCTGACATCACAATGTTTCATAACACCTGTCATGAAAATGTTCCATGACATTTTTCATCAAATTGTTCCATGACCCTGTCAGCAAAATGCTCCCTTCCCTTCTCATCAAAATGCACCTCACCCTTGTCATCAAAATGCTCCATGACTTGTCATCACAATGCTCCATGCCCTTGCCATCACAATGCTCCATTATCCCAGTCATAACAATGCTCCATGACCCCTGCTATCACGATGTTCCATGGCCTTGTCATCACAAAGCTCCTTGACCCTTCTCATCACAATGCTCCAAGAACCCTCTAATCACAATGCTCTATGCCTCTTTTCATCTCAATGATCCACGAACCCTCTCATCAAAATGCACCATGCCCATCATCATAATGCTTCATGCTATTGTCATCACAATGAAATGAAAATGCTCCATGACCTCTGTCATAACAATGCTCCAAACCCTTGTGATCACAATTTTCCATATCACTTGTCATCACAATGCCCCATGACGCTCGTCATCACAGTTATCCATGGTCTTCTCATCAAAATGCTCCATGACCTTTGTCATCACAATGCTCAGTACACTTGTCATCAAAATATTCCCTGACACTTGTTGTCTGTATGCTCCTTGAATCCTGTCATGACAAGGCTCCATGCATTTTTCATCACAATGATCCATGCCATTTTCATCACAATGCTCCAAGACCCCTGTAATCACAGTGCTCCATGCCCTTGTCATCACAAAGCTCAATGACCCATGTCATCAGAATGCTCCTTGGCCTTCTCCTCACAATGCTCCATGTCCTTGTCATCACAATGTGCCAAGACGCCTCTAATCACAATGCTCCATGCCCATTTTCATCAGTATGCTCCAGGAGACTTGTCATCACAATGCTTCACGACCTTGTCATGAAAATTCTCCATGACCATTGTCATCATAATGCTCCAAGCGCTAGTCATCACAATGCTCCATTATATTTCTCATCACAATCCTCCATTACATTTGGCATCACAATACTCCCAGCCATTGTCATCACAATGGACCATGACATATGTCATCACAATGCTCCCGGACACCTGTCTTCACAATACTCCATGACCTTCTCTTCACAATGATCCATGCCCTTGTCATCACAATGCACCATGTCCACTGTCATCACAATAATCTGTGAATCTTGTCAGACCAATGCTCCATGCCCCTGTCATCACAATGCTCCATGCCCTTTTCATCACAATGCTCCATGACTTGTCATCACAAAGCTCCATGACCCATGACCCATGTATCACAGTGTTCCATGCCCTAGTCATCACAATGCTCCAAGACCCCTGTAGTCACAATGCTCCTTGTCCCTTTTCCTCAGAATCCTCCATGCGACTTGTCATCATAAGTAGCCATGGTCTTCTCATCACAATGCTCCAGGACCTTGTCATCACCATGCTCCATTCCCTTGTCATCACAATGCTCCATGACACCTGTCATCACAATAATCCATGAATATTTTCAGCCCAATGCTCCACGACCTATTCATCACAATGCTCCATGGCCAATATCATCTAAAAGCTCCATGACCACTGTCATCACAACACTCCATGACACCTGACAAGACAATGATCCGGGACTCTTGTCATCGCAATGCTCCATTCCCTAGTCATCACAATGCTCCATGACCCCTGTCATCACAACACTCCATGAAAATTTTTAGCCAAGTGCTCCATTACACTTGTCATCACAATTATCCATGCCCTTGTCATCCCAATGCTCCATGACCCCTGTATTCACAATGCTCCGTGACACTTGTAATCACAGTGCTCCATGACACATGTCATCACAATGCTCCATGCCTTTGTCAGAAAAATGCTACATGACCTTGTCATTACAATGCTCTATGCGCTTGTCATCACAATACTCCACTTCCATTGTCATCACAATCCTCCATGAACCTTGGGATCATATTGTTTCATGCCCTTGTCATCACAATGCTCCATGCTCCTTGAAATCAAAATGATCCATGACCTCTCTCATCACAATGCTCCAAACCCTTGTGATCACAATGTTCAATAACACTTGTCATCACAACGCTCCATGATGCCTGTCATCACAATACTCCATGCCCTTTTCATCACAATGCTCCATGCCCTTTGTCATCACAATTCTCAATACACTTGTCATCACAATGCTCCCTGACACTTGTCGTCAGAATGCTCCTTGAACAATGTCACGAAAAGGCTCCATGCCTTTTTCATCACAATGCCCCATGCCGTTTTCATCACAATGCCCCATGCCATTGTCATCAAAATACTCCATAAGCTTCTCATCAGAATGTTCCGTGACCCTTGTCATCACAATTTTCCATGCACTTGTCAGCACAATGCTCCCAGACCCTTGTCATCACAATGCTCCAAGCCATTGTCATCACAATGCTCCATTACCTTTGTCATCAGAATCCTACATGACACTTGGCATCACAATGCTCCATGCCATTGTCATCACAATTCCCCATTCCAACTGTCATCACAATAATCCATGAAACTAAATAGACTACTGTTCCATCCCCTTGTCATCACAATGATCCATGCCCTTGTTATCACAATGCTCCATGACCCCTGTCATCACAATGCTCCGTGACTCCAGTCATCAAAATGCTTCATGAACTTTGTCATCAGAGTTGTCAATGTCCTCGTCATCAACAGTCTCTGTGACCTTTTTAACCACAATGCTCCATGAAATTTTCATCACAATGCTCTTTGTCCCTTGTCATCAAAATGCTCTATGCCTTTCTCAGCACAATGCTCCATGACACATGTCATCACAATGCACCATGCACTTGTCATCACAATGCTCCACCAAATTGTCTTCACAATGCTCCATAAAACTTGTCATCACAATGCTCCATGCACTTCTCATCAAAATGCTCTCTCACCACTGATATCACAATGCTGCATCACTATTTGTCACAATACTCCCTCACCTCTGTCATCACAATGTTTCATGGCACCTGTCATCACAATGCTACATGCACTTATCATCACAATGTTCGATGACCCCTGACATCAAAATGTTCCATAACACCTGTCATCCAACTGCTCCATGATCCTTTTCATCAAAATGCTCCA
Source organism: Mesoplodon mirus (assembly GCF_964341445.2). Classification (NCBI taxonomy): domain Eukaryota; kingdom Metazoa; phylum Chordata; class Mammalia; order Artiodactyla; family Ziphiidae; genus Mesoplodon; species Mesoplodon mirus. The sequence goes on from NW_028295412.1 coordinate 90,316, forward strand.
AGACCCCTGACATCACAATGTTTCATAACACCTGTCATCAAAATGTTCCATGACAATTTTCATCAAATTGTTCCATGACCCTGTCATCAAAATGCTCCCTTCCCTTCTCATCAAAATGCACCTCACCCTTGTCATCAAAATGCTCCATGACTTGTCATCACAATGCTCCATGCCCTTGCCATCACAATGCTCCATTATCCCAGTCATAACAATGCTCCATGACCCCTGCTATCACGATGTTCCATGGCCTTGTCATCACAAAGCTCCTTGACCCTTCTCATCACAATGCTCCAAGAACCCTCTAATCACAATGCTCTATGCCCCTTTTCATCTCAATGATCCACGAACCCTCTCATCACAATGCACCATGCCCATCATCATAATGCTTCATGCTATTGTCATCACAATGAAATCAAAATGCTCCATGACCTCTGTCATAACAATGCTCCAAACCCTTGTGATCACAATATTCCATATCACTTATCATCACAATGCCCCATGACGCTCGTCATCACAGTTATCCATGGTCTTCTCATCAAAATGCTCCATGACCTTTGTCATCACAATGCTCAGTACACTTGTCATCAAAATATTCCCTGACACTTGTTGTCTGTATGCTCCTTGAATCCTGTCATGACAAGGCTCCATGCATTTTTCATCACAATGATCCATGCCATTTTCATCACAATGCTCCAAGACCCCTGTAATCACAGTGCTCAATGCCCTTGTCATCACAAAGCTCAATGACCCATGTCATCAGAATGCTCCTTGGCCTTCTCCTCACAATGCTCCAGGCCCTTGTCATCACAATGTGCCAAGACCCCTCTAATCACAATGCTATATGCCCATTTTCATCAGTATGCTCCAGGAGACTTGTCATCTCAAGGCTCCATGGTTTTCTCATCACAATGCTCCAGGACCTTGTCATCACAATGCTTCACGACCTTGTCATGAAAATTCTCAATGACCATTGTCATCATAATGCTCCGAGCCCTAGTCATCACAATGCTCCATTATATTTGTAATAACAATCCTCCATTACATTTGGCATCACAATACTCCCAGCCATTGTCATCGCAATGGACCATGACATATGTCATCACAATGCTCCCTGACACCTGTCTTCACAATAATCCATGAACTTCTCTTCACAATGATCCATGCCCTTGTCATCACAATGCACCATGTCAACTGTCATCACAATAATCTGTGAATCTTCTCAGATCAATGCTCCATGCACCTGTCATCACAATGCTCCAAGCCATTGTCATCACAATGCCCCATTACCTTTGTCATCAGAATCCTCCATGACACGTGGCATCCCAATGCTCCATACCATTGTCATCACAATGGGCCATTACATATGTCATCACAATGCTCCCTGACACCTGTCTGCACAATACTGCATGACTTGGTCATCACAATGCTCCATTCCCTTGTCATCACAGTGCACCATTCCAACTGTCTTCGCAATAATCCATGAAACTTATTAGACCAATGATCCATGCCCTTGTCATCACAATGATCCATGTCCTTGTTATCACAATACTCCATGACCCCTGCCATCACAATGCTCCGTGACTCCAGTCATCACAATGCTTCATGACCTTTGTCACCACAATGTTCCATGCCCTCGTCATCAACAGTCTCTGTGAACTTTTTAACCACAATGCTCCATGAAATTTTCATCACAATGCTCTTTGACACTTGTCATCACAATGCTCTATGCCTTTCTCAGCACAATGCTCCATGACCCTTGTCAGCACAATGCTCCATGCACTTGTCAGTACAATGCTCCATGACACATGTCATCACAATGCTCCATGACCCCTGACATCAACATGCTCCGTGACTCCAGTCATCACAAAGCTTCATAACGTTTGTCATCACAATGGTCCATGCCCGTGTCATCACAAGGCTCTGTGACCTTTGTAACCACAATGCTCCATGAACATTTCATCACAATTCTCTGTGACCCTTGTCATCACAATGCTCCATTTCTTTGTGAGAACAATGCTCCATGACCATTGTCTTCAAAATGTGCCACGCGCATTTCATCACAATGGTCCACATATTTGTCATTGCCATGCTCCATAAACCTTGTAATCACAATGCTCCATGCACTTCTCATCAAAATGTTCTCTCACCAGAGATATCACAGTGTTCCATCACTAGTCATCACAATACACCCTCACCCCTGTAATCACAATGTTCCATGACCCTGTCATCACAATGCTACATCCCCTTATCTTCACAATGTTCCATGACCCCTTACATCACAATGTTCCATAACCCCTGTCATCAAAATGCTTCATGATACTTTTCATCCCAAAGCTCCAAGACCCCTGACATCACAATGTTCTATAACCCCTGCCATCAAAATGTTCCATTACAATTTTCATCAAATTGCTGCATGACCCGGTCATCAAAATGCTCCCTGCCCTTCTCATCACAATGCACCATGCCCTTGTCATCAAAATGCTCCATGACTTGTCATCACAAAGCTCCATGTCACTTGGCATCACAATGCTCCATGTCATTGTCATCACAATGCTCCATGAACCCTCCCATCATATTGCTTAATGCCCTTGTCATCACAAAGCTCCATGACACTTGTCATCACAATGCTCGATGCCCTTCTCATCACAATGCTCCATGCCCTTGTCATTACAATCCTGCATGACCCATGTATCATAGTGTTCCGTACCCTTGTCATCACAATGCTCCATGCCCACTCTCATCACAATAATCCCTGAAATATTTCAGACCAATGTTCCATAACCTTCTCATCACAATGCTCCATTACCTCTGTCATAACAGTGCACCATGACCCATGCCATCACCATGTTCCACGGCCTAGTCATCACAAGGTTCCATGACACCTGTCATCACAATGCTGAAGGCCCATTAAATCACAATGCTCCATGCCCTTGTCATCACAAAGCTCCATGACACGTCATCAGAATATTCCATGGCCTTCACATCACAATGCTCCATGCCGTTGTCATCACAATGCTCCAAGATCCCTGTAAACACAATGCTCCATGCCCCTTTTCATCTCAATGCTCCATGAACCCTGTCATCACAATGCACCATGCCCATCATCATAATGCTTCAGGCTATTGTCATCACAATGAAATCAATATTCTCCATGATCTCTGTCATCATAATGCTCCAAACCCTTGTGATCACTATGTTCCATTACACTTATCACCACAACACCCCATGACGCTCATCATCACAATTATCCATGGTCTTCTCATCACAATGCTCCATGATCATTGTCATCACAATGCTCAATACACATGTCATCACAATGCTCCCTGACACTTGTCGTCAGTATGCTCCTTGTACCCTCTCATGAAAAGGCTCCATGACTTTGTCATCAAAATAATCCATCCCCTTGTCATCACAAAGCTGCCAGACCCCTGTTATCAAAATGCTACATGACCCTTTTCATCAGAATGCTCCATGAGACTTGTCATCATAAGTCTCCATGGTCTTCTCATAACAATGCTCCAGGAACTTGTCATCACCATGCTCCATTCCCTTGTCATCACAATGCTCCATGAACATATTCAGCCCAATGCTCCATGAACCTAGCCATCACAGTGATGCATGCTCTTGTCATCCCAATGCTCCATGACCCCTGTATTCACAATGCTCCGTGACGCTTTCAATCACAGTGCTCCATGATCCCTGTCATCACAATGCTCCATGCCTTTGTCAGCAAAATGCTACATGGCCTTGTCATTACAATGCTCTATGCGTTTGTCATCACAATACTCCATTACCATTGTCATCACAATCCTCCATGAACTTTGGGATCACATTGCTTCATGCCCTTGTCATCACAATGCTCCATGTTCCTTGAAATCAAAATGATCCATGACCTCTGTCATCAAAATGCTCAAATCCCTTGTGATCACAGTGTTCCATAACACTTGTCATCACAACGCTCCATGATGCCTGTCATCACAAAAATCCATGCCCTTTTCATCACAATGCTACATGACCTTTGTCATCACAATTCTCAATTCACCTGTCATCACAATGCTCCTTGAACCCTGTCACGAAAAGGCTCCATGCCTTTTTCATCACAATGCCCCATGCCGTTTTCATCAAAATGCTCCATGCCATTGTCATCAAAATACTCCACAAGCTTGTCATCAGAATGTTCCATGACCCTTGTCATCACAAATCTCCATGCACTTGTCAGCACAATGCTCCCTGATCCTTGTCATCACAATACTCCAAGCCATTGTCATCACAATGCTCCATTATCTTTGACAGCAGAATCCTACATGACAATTGGCATTACAATTCTCCATGCCATTGTCATCACAATGCCCCATTCCAAATGTCATAACAATAATCCATGAAACTAAATAGACCACTGTTCCATCCCCTTGTCATCACAATTCTCCATGCCCTTGTTATCACAATTCTCCATGACCTCATTCATCACAATGCTCCGTGACTCCAGTCATCACAATGCTTCATGAACTTTGTCATCACAATTGTCCATGTCCTCGTCATCAACAGTCTCTGTGACCTTTTTAATCACAATGCTCCATGAAATTTTCATCACAATGCTCTTTGACCCTTGTCATCAAAATGCTCTATGCCTTTCTCAGCACAGTGCTCCATGACACATGTCATCACAATGCACCATGCACTTGTCATCACAATGCTCCACAAATTTGTCATTACAATGCTCCATAAAACTTGTCATCACAATGCTCCATGCACTTCTCATCAAAATGCTCTCTCACCACTGATATCACAATGCTACATCACTATTTGTCACAATACTCCCTCACCACTGTCATCACAATGTTTCATGGCATCTGTCATCACAATGCTATATGCACTTATCATCACAATGTTCGATGACCCCTGACATCAAAATGTTCCATAACACCTTTCATCAAACTGCTCCATGATCCTTTTCATCAAAATGCTCCATGACCCCTGACATCACAATGTTCCATAATACCTGTCATCAAATAGTTCCATGACCCTGTCATCAAAATGCTCCCTGCCCTTCTCATCAAAATGCACCACACCCATGTCATCAAAATGCTCCATGACTTGGCATCACAATGCTCCATGCCCTTGCCATCACAGTGCTCCATTACCCCAGTCATAACAATGCTCCATGACCCCTGCTACCACGATGTTGCATGGCCTTGTCATCACAAAGCTCCATGACCCTTCTCATCACAATGCTCCAAGAACCCTCTAATCACAATGCTCTATGCCCATTTTCATCTCAATGATCCATGAACCCTGTCATCACAATGCCCCATGCCCATCATCATAATGCTTCATGCTATTGTCATCACAATGAAATCAAAATGCTCCATGACCACTGTCATAACAATGCTCCATGACCCTTGCCATCACAATGTTCCACGGCCTAATCATCACAAGGTTCCATAACACTTGTCATCAAAATGCTCCAGACCCCTGAAATCACAATGCCCCATGCACTTTTCATCACAAAGCCCCATGACGCATGTCATCAGAATGTTCCATGCCCTTTTCTTCTCAATGCCCATGAACCCTGTCATCACAATGCACCATGCCCATCATCATAATGCTTCAGGCTATTGTCATCACAATGAAATCAATATTCTCCATGACCTCTGTCATCATAATGCTCCAAACCCTTGTGATCACAATGTTCCATAACACTTATCATCACAACACCCCATGACGCTCATCATCACAATTATCCATGGTCTTCTCATCACAAAGCTCCATGATCTTGTCATCACAATGCTCAATACACTTGTCATCACAATGCTCCCTGACACTTGTCGTCAGTATGCTCCTTGAACCCTGTCATGACAAGGCTCCATGCCTTTTTCATAACAATGATCCATGCACTTTTCATCACAATGTTCCAGGATCCCTGTAATCTCAAATGCTCCATGCCCTTGTCATCACAAAACTCCATGACGCATGTGATCAGAATGCACCATGACTTTCTCATCACAATGCTCCATGCACTAGTCATCACAATGCTCCAAGAACAATGTAAACACAATGCTCCATGCCCCTTTTCATCAGAATGCTCCATGAGACTTGTCATCACAAGTCTCCATGGTCTTCTCATCACAATGCTCCAGGACATTTTCATCACCATGATCCACTCCGTTGTCATCACAATGCTCCATTACACATGTCATCACAATGCTCCATGCCTTTGTCAGCAAAATGCTACATGACCTTTTCATTACAATGCTCTGTGCGCTTGTAATCACAATACTCCATTTCCATTGTCATCACAATCCTCCATGAACCTTGGGATCACATTGCTTCATGCCCTTGTCATCACAATGCTCCATGCCCTTTGAAATCAAAATGATCCATGACCTCTCTCATCACAATGCTCCAAAACCGTGTGATCACAGTGTTCCATAACACGTCATCACAATGCTCCATGATGCCTGTCATCACAATACTCCATGCCCTTTTCATCACAATGCTCCATGACCTTTGTCATCACAATTCTCAATACACTTGTCATCACAATGCTCACTGACACATGTCATCAGAATGCTCCTTGAACCCTGTCATGAAAAGGCTCCATGCCTTTTCCATCACAATGCCCCATGCCGTTTTCATCACAATGCTCCATGCCATTGTCATCAAAATACTCCACAAGCTTGTCATCAGAATGCTCCATGACGCTTGTCATCACAATTCTCCATGCACTTGTCAGCACAATGCTCCCTGACCCTTGTCATGACAATGTTCCAAGCCATTGTCATCACAGTGCTCCATTAGCTTTGTCATCAGAATCCTCCATGACACTTGGCAACACAATGCTCCATGCCATTGTCATCACAATGGGCCATTAGATATGTCATCACAATCCTCCCTGACACCTGTCTTCACAATAATGCATGACCTGGTCATCACAATTCTCCATGCCCTTGTCATCACATTGTGCCATTCCAACTGTCATCGCAATAATCCATGAAACTTATTAGACCAATGTTCCATGCCCTTGTCATCACAATGCTCCATGCCGTTGTAATCACAATGCTCCATGACCCCTGTCATCACAGTGCTCCGTTACTCCAGTCATCACTATGCTTCATGAATTTGTCATCACAGTGGTCCATGCCCTCGTCATCAACAGTCTCTGTGACATTTTTAACCACAATGCTCCATGAACTTTTCATCACAATGCTCTTTGACCCTTGTCATCACAATGCTCCATGCGCTTGTCAGCACAGTGCTCCACAATCTTGTTATCACAATGCTCCATAAAATTTGTCATCACATTGCTCCATGTACTTCTCATCAAAATGCTCTCTCACCACTGATATCACAATGCTACATCACTATTTGTCACAATACTCCCTCACCCCTGTCATCACAATGTTCCATTACTGCTGTCATCACAATGCTACATGCTCTTATCATCACAATGTTCGATGACCCCTGACATCACAATGTTCCAGAACACCTGTCATCAAAATGTTCCATGACACTTGTCATCAAATTGCTCCATGACCCTGTCATCAGAATGTTCCCTGCCCTTCTCATCACAATGCACAATGCCCTTGCCATCAAAATGCTCCATGACTTTTGTCATCACAAAGATCCATGACCCTTGGCATCACAGTGCTCCATGTGATTGTCATCACAGTGCTCCTTGAACGCTCTCATCCCATTGCTCCATGCCCTTGTCTTCATAAAGCTCCATGACACATGTCATCAGAATGCTCCATGGCCTTCTCATCACAATGCTCCATGCCCTTGCCATCACAATGCTCCATTACCCCTGTCATAACAATGCTCCATGACCCCTGCCATCACTATGTTCCATGGCCTTTTCATCACAAAGCTCCATGACCCATCTCATCACAATGCTCCAAGAACCCTGTAATCACAATGCTCTATGCCCCTTTTCATCTCAAAGATCCATGAACCCTGTCATCACAATGCACCATGCCCATCATCATAATGCTTCATGCTATTGTCATCAGAATGAAATCAAAATGCTCCATGACCTCTGTCATAACAATGCTCCAAACCCTTGTGATCACAATATTCCAAAACCCTTGTCATCACAATGCCCCATGACGCTCGTCATCACAATTATACATGGACTTCTCATCACAATGCTCCATGATTTTGTCATAAGAATTCTCAAATACACTTGTCATCACAATGCTCCCTGACACTTGTCGTCAATATGCTCCTTGAACCCTGTCATGACAAGGCTCCATGCCATTTTCATCACAATGATCCATGCCATTTTCATCACAATGCTCCAAGACCCATGTAATCACAATGCTCCATGCCCTTGTCATCCCAATGCTCCAAGACCCCTGTAATCACAATACTCCATGCCCCTTTTCATAAGAATGCTTCATGAGACTTGTTATTACAAGGCTCCATGGTCTTCTCATCACAATGCTCCAGGAAGTTTTCATCACAGTGCTCCATTCCCTTGTCATCACAATGCTCCATGACCCCTGTCCTCACAATACTTCCTGAACATTTTCAGTCCAATTCTCCAGGAACTTCTCATCACAATGCTTCATGATCCCTATCATCACAACGCTCCATGACCCCTGACAACACAGTGATCCGGGACACTTGTCATCACAATGCTCCATTCCCTAGTCATCAGAGTGCTCCATGAACATTTTCAGCCCAATGCTCCATGACACTTGTCATCACAATTATCCATGCCCTTGCCATCCCTATGCTCCATGACCCCTGTAATCACAATGATCCGTGATGCTTCTCATCACAGTGCTCCATGACCCTTATCATCACAATGCTCCATGCCTGTGTCAGCAAAATGCTACATGACCTTGTCATCACAATGCTCCATTTGCTTGTCATCACAATACTCCCTTACCATTGTCATCACAATCCTCCATGAAACTTGGGATCACATTGCTTCATGCCCTTGTCATCACAATGCTCCATGCACCTTGAAAAAAAAATGATCCATGACTTCTACCATCACAATGCTCCAAAACCTTGTGATTACAATGTTCCATAACACTTGTCATCACAATGCTCCATGATGCCTGTCATCACAATACTCCAAGTCCTTTTCATCAAAATGCTCCATGATCTATTTCATCACCATTCTCAATACACATGTCATCACAATGTTCCCTGACACTTGTCGTCAGAATGCTCCTTGAAACCTGTCATGAAATGGCTTCATGCCTTTTTTATCACAATGCTCCATGCCCTTTTCATCTCAATGTTCCATGCCATTGTCGTCACAGTACTCCACAAGCTTGTCATCAGAATGCTGCATGACACTTATCATCACAATGCTCCATGGCCACTGTCATCACAATGCTCCATACCCCTTGTCATTACTGTGGTCCATGACGCTCGTCACCACAATTGACCATGGTCTTCTCATCAAAAAGCTCCACGGTCTTGCCATCACAATGCTCCATGCCCTGGTCATCACAATGCTCCATGTCCCCTGTCATCACATTTCTCCTCGTTCTTGGCATCACTGTGCTCCATGACACTTCTCATCACCGTGTTACATGATTTGTCATCACAATTCTCTATGCACTTGTCATCGCAATGCTCCATGACCCCTGTCATAGGAAGCTCCATGTGCTTCTCATCACAATGCTTCATGAATTTGTCGTCAAAATTCTCAATGGCCCTTGTCATCACAATGCTCCATGCCCTTGTCATCACAATGCTCCATGTCCATTGTCATCACAATGCTCCAAGCCCTTGTCATCACAATGCTCCATTACATTTGTCATCACAATCCTCCATGACACTTGGCATGACAATATTCCATTCCATTGTCATCGCAATGGACCATGACATATGTCATCACAATGCTCCCTGAGACCTGTCTTCAAAATACTCCATGACCTTCTCATCACAATGCTCCATGCCTTTGTCATCACATTGCACCATGCTCACTGTCATCACAATAATCCATGAAACATGTCAGGCCAATGCTCCATGCCCCTGTCATCACAATGCTCATTGCCTTTTCATCACAAAGCTCTATGACCCCTGTCATCACAATGCTCCATGACTCCAGTCATCACAATGCTTCATGACCTTTGTCATCACAATTGTCCATGCCCTCATCATCACAAGGCTCTGTGACCTTTGTCACCAAAATGCTCCATGAAATTTTCATCACAATGCTCGGTAACCCTTGTCATCACATTGCTCCATGCCTTTGTCAGCACAAAGCTCCATGATTCATGTCATCAGAACGCTCTATGACATTCTCATCTCAATGTTCCATGCCCGTGTCATCACAGTGCTCCAAGACCCCGGTAATCACAATGCTCCATGACCCTTTTCATCAGAATGCTCCATGAGACGTCATCACATGGATCCATGGTCTTCTCATCACAATGCTCCAGTACCTTGTCATCACAATGCTCCTTGACCGCTGTCATCACAATACTCCATGAACATTTTCAGCCCAATGCTCCATGACGTTCTCATCACAATGCTCCATGACCTCTGTCATCACAATGCGCCATGACCACTGTCATCACAACGCTCCATGAACCCTGACAACACAATGATCCGGGAATCTTGTCATCGAAATGCTCCATGCCCTTGTCATCCCAATGCTCCATGAACCCTGTAATCACAATGCTCCATGACGCTTGTCATCACAGTGCTCCATGAACCTTGTCATCACAATGCCTTTGACAGCAAAATGATACATAATCTTGTCATCACAATGCTTCATACACTTGTCATCACAATCCTCCATGACCCTTGGGATCATATTGATTTATGCCCTTGTCATCTCTATCTTGCCTTTCTGGTTTTTACAGATTTTCGGATGTCCTTTTGGACCGGTGGGAAGTGAAAATTCTTTGTAGTGTGGATTTGCATTGCACGCTTGCTTGATTGGCCAAAAAGGGCCTATGCCTTTTCTCTTGAATATATTCAGGAGAAAAGTAATACGCTTGTTTTGGCCAAGTGCATCATTCTCGAAGTTGTGATGCCTTTCCTGTGCTTTAAAGGCGATTCCAATTTACCTCTTGAAATATGTTTTGTGCAATTCTGCCTCATTTTCAAGTCCGCTGTGTTGCCGTCCCTCAACAGATTTTTGGAAGAGAGTAGTCCTTTGTAACTCTGCAGGTTTTTATCTTGATTTGCCCCTGAGCTCCAATTTTCAAATCCCATTATTGGGAGCTGACCGCAAATCCACAATTTTGCTTCAGGACCTATACTGGTTCCAGGGGTGGCTATACTGGTTCCCTGTGGGTGGCTGAGGCTTTGGTTAATTCTTCTTCTTGACGGGAATTTAGAGTGACATGTGTCCGTCCAAAGGCCTGCATCTACTCTCTGATTGGTTCTCCCTCTTCCCTTTCATCCTCTGCACAATTAGCAAACTGTGCGAACCAGGAGGTTATAGGGGATGACTCTCCTAAGTTGGGAGATTGATAGTAAATTTGTTGGAATGCCAAACTGTAGCACAAGGAGAGGAAAAAGTAGGAGACTTTCAGAAACCTTTCGCCATCACATGGTGTCCATTCTCTAGGTTTCCCATACATGTTATAACTGTAGTGATATTCCCTTCTACCTGGAAATTTGGGACCCATGGAATGGTGGCATGCATTACTACTTTAAAGGGTCTGCATTTTCTCTCCCAATCTCACCAGTCCTCTCAGTCCCAAGTGTCCAGCCTTATGTCTCATCCAGCTGTCTTTGCAGATAGGGTCATTCTAGGTTTCATCAGAACCCCTGAAGGAATTGTGTAAGAATTTCGCTGTTTTTTGTTTTGTTTTTGAAATTCATTTTTATAATGGGGTTGAGCTGATTTTCCCTGACGTGTTTATGCTGGTCTAGACACACTTGATTCCCTTACAGAGGCATATCAATACATAGGTTTTAAGATTCTTACTAATCAGATATATTCCTCTGTGGGGAATAGGGGTTTTGAGTCCCGTTCACTGAGGAAGGTGTAGGTCTTGTCTATTCTGTATTTGGTTTATGGAATGGTACCTGTGCTAATATCAAACTCTGGTTTTATGCATCACCCCACCTCTCCTTTACCCTTAAGGAGGCATAAGAGTGTTTTCTAAATGTGAGACGCTGCTCTCTTTCCTAATTCAGTTCATGTGTTGTGATGTTGACATTCCCTCTCTAAGTGATATCTTATGATAAGATTCTTTTTCTGTGTGACTAATTTCCCTTAGAATCATCATACCTAAATCCCCTCATTATGCTGCTACTGACCTTATGACATTGATTTCACATCTGAGTGATATTCCATTGTACAAAATTACCACAAATTCTTTATGCATTTCTCTTTTTCCTGGGATACTTTAGGTGTACCGAAGTTGAGGTTCTTGTATGCAGAGCAGCCCTAAACTTTGGGGTGCCTGTGTCTTGTTGATATTTATTCTTCCCAAGTTATATGTCCATGAGTTGAAGTCCCCTTTGCTCGGGGGCTTTGTATTTTAGATGTTTTAGGAAACAACATACACTTCTTCAGAGTAGCTCTTGGATATTTATACCCCACCCATCAGTGTGACTAGTCTCCCTTTTTTCCATGGCCTCTCCTGCATTTTTGATTTGTACACATTTTTTGGATGGACTTTCTGAGCAGTGGAAATTGAGACTTCTTTATTGTGCGGATTTGCATTTCCCCCTTGCTTGGTTGGCCAAAAACTCTGTATGTGTTTTTTTCCTGAAGATATTCACGAAAAAAATGCATACACCCTTTTGCCCAACTGCATCATTTTAGAAATTCTGCTGCTTTTCATATGCTTTAAATGTGAGTACAATCTACCTTTTGAAAAATGTTTCCTGCAATTCTGCCTCTCATTCAGAACCTCTTCGTTGCCTTACCTGAATATATTTTTGGACGTTGGTTATCATTTATATCTTTGCAGGTCTTTGAATTGTCTGCTCCTGAGCTCCATTTTGCAACTCAATTTTTTTGTGAGCTGACCGCCAAACCATTGGATTGCTTCCGGCCCTATTTTGGTCTGGGGAGGCAGGCTGAGCCTTTGGTTAATTCTTCTTCCTAAAGTGATATTAGAGTGACATGTGCCTGTTAAAACTCCTACAGCTAATCTCTCATTGGTTCCTCCTCTTCCCATTTATCCTCTGCAAAAATTACAAACTGTGTGAAACAGGAGGTTAAAGGTGCTGATTCTCTAAGTCGGGAGATTGTTAGTAATGTGGCTGGAATGGCGAACCCCAGCACCAGGAGATCAAAAATGAGGTGCATTTTAGACAACTCTCCTGAGCACACGGTGTACATTCATCTCGGTTTCCCAGGCATGTTTTCCCTGTCAGAAGATTCCCTTGAAAGTGCAGATTTGGGACCCATGGAATGGGTACCAGGCAGTATTACTTTAAAAGGTCTGCATTTCCTCACCCAGCCTCTCTAACATCTCTTAGCGTGTATAGCTTCCAGCCTTATATATCATCCTGCTGTGGGTCTACATGTGTTCAATCCATGTTACATCGTAGCCCTTCAACAAAAGTTGTAAGAATTTTTGTCTGTCTCACTGTTTTTATAAATATATTTAAATTTATTTTTATATTGGTTACAGCTGATTTTCAAAGCTCTGTTTTTTGCTGCTGTACATCCACTTGATTCATGTACTGTGAGACAACAATAAATTCTTTCTCAGATTCCTACGAGTCATATGTATTATTTTCCAGTGACTTGAGTGGACTGAGTGCAGTTCTTTAAGGTACCGTGTAGGCCTTGCCAGTTATTCAATTTGGTACTTGGAATGGTATCTTTGCTAATTTCAACCTCCTGGATAATACCTCACCATTCCCCACCTTTCCCATTTAGCAGTCTTATGTCTATTTTCTACATATTTGACTATGTTTCTGTTTTGTAGTTTATTTCATGTGTAGCCATTTTTGATTCCACCTTTAAGTGACATCTTATGATATGTGTCTTTTTCTTTCTGACATGTGTCACTTAGAATGATCATATGTAACTCCTCCAGAGTTGTTACAACTGGCCTTATTTCATTGATTTCTGGATGAGTAATATTCCACTCTACATAAGTACCCCATCTCTTTTATCCATTTTATCCTTCCAGGGACATTATGTTATATCCAATTGGAGGCCCTTTTTAACAGAGAGGTGGTAAACGTTGGGGTGCCTGTTTTCTGTCATTTTTTGTTTTGCCCAATGTATACGCCCATGAGTGCAAGTGCCCTATGCTCTGTAGCTCAGTTTTCAGATGTTTTAGCAAACACAATACACTTCTCCAGAGTGGCCGTTGGCAAATTATATTTCCACTATCAGCCTCACAGGACTCCATTTTCTCCTCACCCTGTCCTGCATTTCTGGTGTTTACACTTTATGTGGATGGCCCTTCTGACTGATGTGAAGTGATACATTTTGTAGTATTGATTTCCAGTGCCCACCTGTTTGGTTGGATAAAAAGTGTGTATGGCCTTTACTTGAATATATTCAGAAAAAAATGCATACGCCCTTTTGGGCCAAGTGCATCATTGGCGATGTTCAGCCCCTTTTCTTGTGCTTTAATGAGGAGTCCTTTCTACCTCTTCAAATCTGTTTCCTGCCACTCCCCCTTGCTTACAAGTCCTTTTCTGTGACTTACCTCAAGACATTTTTCAACAATAGATATTTTCAACTCTGCAGTTTCATGAATTTTAGTGCCCCTGAGTTCCATTTTTCAACTTGTGTTTTTGGAAACTGGACACAAAACAGCGGGATTTCCTCTATCCCTATTCTCTTTCCGTGGGCATTTCTAGCCTTTGATGAATTTGTCTTCCGGATTGGAAATTAGAGTGGCATGTGCCTGTCCGAACACCTAAGACTTGTCTCTAAATTTTTCTCATCCTTCCGCTTCATCCTCTGGACAAATTCCAAACTTTGTGCAACAGGATGTTGACGGTGCTGATATCCCCAAGTGAGGAGATTGTTAGAAAAGATGCTGGAGGGGTGAACCCGAGCACCAGGCGATGAGGAGATGAGGTGCCTTTTCCAAACTCTTTCCAATCAAACGGTGTACCATCCTCTAGGTGTGACAGGCATGTTTTAGCTCTAGGAAGGGTCCCGTGCATGGAAGGAGAACACCAGGGATTTTTCCAAATCAGTGCCTCCCCGAACCCCAAACTGGGGAATTTTTAAGCTACGGCTACACGTATGTCCATTAAGGGCCTTGGGAAATAGGCAGAGCCCAAACTTTAGATGATTGAAATCTTCAGGTTCAGAAGCGCTCACCATCAGCCTTGCTTAGGTTACATTTTATCTGTCATTGATAGATGATGTCAATAAAAAATATCGATTCTTTTTCAGATTATTTCCCCTTATAGGTTATTGCAAAATATTCAGTGTAGTTCCCTGTGCTATACAGTAATTCCTTGTTGATGATCTATTTTATACATATCAGTGTGTATGTGTTAATCCCAAACTGTTAATTTATCCCTTCTCCTACCTTTCCCCTTTGGTAATAATAAATTATAAGATTTTATACTTCTCAGAAATGGGGGAGCTGAAAGAGAGGTATCCTTTTCAATGGAAAAGCATTCAAAACAAGATTGAAGCTTCAGCCAAGAGTATTCGATGTACAACCATGGAAATAAATCACTTCATTTCTCTAATGTTGACCTGACAAATAAGACAGACGTCTTCACTGAACTTGCTTATAGTAAAGTGATGGAAGTATCAAATGTAAGTCTTAGAAAAATCTTATTTTACCCGAGCATTATACACTGCTCTATGTTAACTACAGTTTGGCTCACACATCTGTTCATTGAAGTTACAATGTTCTCAATTTCTGTTACTGATCCTCCAGAGTGGACCCCAACAGGAGTCCCCGAGCCCAGTGTCATTGGAGCCAACAGATCAAGACTGAGTTTGGTTCAGAAGCAAAGGAAACATTATTTTGAAAACCGAATGGAGAGGTGAGAGCGTGCCCTCCCCCACGGGCTGTGGGCTGGGCTGCTGTGTAGGGTTACCGGCAGCGTCAGTGGGAGGGAGGGGATGGAGCTCTCGAGGGCTGTGTTGGCTGCAGCTCCGGCTCTATGCCGTGGAGTCTGCATGGGACTCCGCTAGCTGAGGTGTCGACCCAGCCATTCTGCACCAGGAAGTCGTATCTGAAGTTCCGGGTGTGGGACCTCTGCATGCGGAACCCTAGGAGCATGTGAAATTAGACAAAGCACAAAGGAAATACAGGTTAGAATTTATTTTATTGCCCAGATTCTCTTTTTATCTCCCAGGAATTTTTAATGAACGTTGCCAGAGACGAACCCCTCCTCTGCTTTTTGTTCCGTTCCTCATTCTTGGGGTGTTGAGGGTGCAGACCCCTCTTTTGTAACTGCTTCATGCTGTGGTGGCAGCCCTGATAAGTAGGGGGAGGGGCAAAACTTCTCCCCACCAGCCTCCAGGTGAGGTTGATTGTCCCAAGGCCTCCTGCCTCACTTCTCGTCCACCTGAGCACCAGCATTGGAAGTGTTATTGATTATAATGACCTTTAAGGGTCCAGGAAAGAGATGCACAGAGATGCTGTGGTGGCAGGTTTCACCCCACCCCACATTTGTTCGGTGACCTTAGGCTGACGGTTTTTGCCAGCCTAGATGCTCTGAGCAGTAGTCTGTGCTTTCTTTAATTAGGTCCCTGAATTAATGTACAAACAGCACCATGTGTCAGAGCCCTGCCCATGCAACTCCCAGACAGTCCAGGGTCAGTGGTGATCCAGGACCATGACGTCCACTGAGTCAACGGCCTTTAGAAGTAGCCAGCAGTCCAGCCGGTCATATTGGCCACCATCAAAGTGGGGTCTGTAGGGTTTTCTATGGTGAAAGCGTGATATACGTTTCCCCCACCAAGCTTATTAGCTCCCCTCTGGGTGCAGTAAGTCCTGCAAGCAGTAGTCTGCTCTTTCGGGGCACAGTCTTGTTGTTTTCTGAGAGAAACTCCAGGTCAAGTGATGGTCACACGAGTCATCTTGGGGGCCCGTTGCCCCCATTTGTCTCTCTGGAGGTTGGAGTTGGAGGGCCTCCTCACTCGAGGTCAGTGTGTCCACAGAGCGAGCCCTGCAACTTCAGGGCATGATGGGTGGTTAGGATCACGACGTGGGTTCCTTTTCCCTTAGGAGGGAGCTGGCCTTGTGGGCTGCTGATTTCCAGCTTTTTAGATACCCCAGTATCCTGGACTGATGAGTCGGTGGGCAAAGCCCTTGGTAAACATAGTTTATCATACCTGAAGGGCATTCTTGTATTGCTCCATTTCAAGTGGTCACAGTTTTTGCACTAAGGCTCCAAGGGCGATTAACATTTGACCGGGTATGTATTGGTCAAAGGGTTTAGCTAAATTAGCGAGTTCCTGGGCAAGCATCTGAATTGACTGCTCTTTCCATTCTTGAAAGGCTGCTTCTGGATTCTATTCAAAAGGATCATCATCTTTTCGTGTCAGTGTTTCATGTAGAGGCCCAGCTATTAGACTGTAGTTAGGGATCCAGATGCAGAAAACCTTGGCCTCCCCAGGAACCCCTAAGCTGTCTTCTAGTTTTAGAAGAGGTAAGGCTGCAAATGGCTTCTTCCCTATCCTGGGATGTGTTTCTCCGAATATCTGTGAGAATGAAGCCCAGGCATGTCACCTGAGCCTGGGATATTTGAGCCTTTTTCTTGGACACCTTCTATCCTTTCTTGGCTAGGTAGTTCAGAGGCGTCTTTAGTAGGCCTGGCGATCAGAATGCCATCTGCATATTGAAGGAGGGTTCCCTTTTACAGAGGTAGAACTTTTAGGTCTTTAGAGGACATTTCGCCAATGATGGTGTGGGGATTTTTGAACCACTGGGGCAGGACGGCCCAGCATTATTGCTTGTGTTGCATGTTGCGTCCTGCCACTCACAAGCCAAAAATTCTTGTGACTCTGAGATGAATGGAATACAGAAGAAGGCATCATTGAAGTGTAATACAGAATTCCATGGCCAGGTGGATGGTAGAATGAGCAGCAGGGTGTAGGAAATAGGAGCTACTGGATGTATATCCTCGGTGGCTTCACTGACTGTCCTGATATCCTTTACCAGGTCTCCAGCAGCCCATGGGGCTCTCGTGGTCAGGCCAATCCCAGGATATGGAGCTCACCTGGGCTGCATCCCGCACCCCACAGCCCACGGGGCTCTCGTGGTCAAGTCCCTCCCAGGATATGGAGCTCACCTGTGCAGCTACCCAGCAGCCCATAGGGCTCTCATAGTCAGGCCCTTCCCAGGATACGGAACTCCCCTGGGCAGGTACCCCAGCAGGGCTGGACACACAGGAACTGTGCACATAGCCCACCTTGCAGAGAACCCCCAGCTCACCTGTCGCTCACAGCTGACACAGAACACCTCAGAGCAGGACTTGAACTAACAAACAGCAGCTCTGACAGGTCTGTGACCCTGGCTATCACTCTGTGCAGTCTCTCTCTGCCTGGTCTTCCAGACACTTCCACTGCAGCCAGGGCACCAGGCCTCTGTCTCCACCCACCATCACTCCTCTCCCTGACTCCTGGGTTCCTCTCATTAGGATAGGGTCTTCTTGAAGTTGTTTTCCACTCATGGACCAGATAAAATGATAAGAAAACAAGCCGTAGCTGCAGCCCCTTGTCTAGCCTGACTCTCAAGAGCCCACACCTGTTCCTTGGGACTGACCCATTTAGCAAGGTTCATTTTCTGCAACTGTGAGCCCCTGAGGGGTGAGGTTTGGCTGATTTGGGCAGCCTGACACTGCCTGCCAGCCCCCCCCACAGGTGTGCTTGGGTTGAGGTCAATATAAACAACTCTCCAGTCAGCAAGAGCCCCTGTAGCTGTGCCTGATGCCATATTCTCTGCCCCGTCAGCAGTGTCGGGGCTGGGGTGGTGGGAGGGAGTGAGGGGCCGTGGCTTTTTGGGTGGCCCAGTGTGAGTGGGGCTCTGCTGGACTTTCTGCAGGAGTTGCCAGGCTGCCACCTGCTAAAGAAGAGGATGTGTCACCCATACCTGCCACTGGAATTTCTCCCCAGGCAGAGGTGAGGAAGTAAAAAAGCAGTGGGTGCCGTGGCAGGAAGGGTATCTCAGGCAGGGAAATGGAAATATTCCATAAGAGCATCTGGGGCCAGGACCATTCTGGCTGGCCTGCAGGCACCAAGTTGGCCTGCGTGCTCTCACTAGTGTGGCTCCACATCTCTTCCTCTAGGCTTGCAAGTGCTTGTACATATTCAGGTGTTTTACCTGGAAAGGTTGGGAAGAGTTCAGCTGCAGCAGGACTGGGGCTCAGCTCACATTTACTCACAGACGCCTCGACACAGTCCCCCAGCTTTGCAGTGAGGATGCTCCTTGTAGGGGGCAGCGCTGCTGAGTGCATGGGAGACGATTTCCCACCTCTGACCAACATTAAGAATTTTTTACCACTGGAGCAAGTGCCCTGATACGATTTTCCTCTGTATAACTGGTGAGTTCTGTTTTATTTTCCTTTTTTTTCTTTTTGGTTCAAGTTAGATTTTATTTATTCCTCTTTTTTTTAATTTGGAGATATAAACATGGAAATAATGCATGAATATAAAGACGTCTATGTGAAGGGAAAAACTTTTTTTCTGTTTTATTTTATTAAATGTTATTTATTTATTTTTAATTTTTTAAAATTTATTTCTTTTATACAGCAGGTTCTTATTGGATATATATTTTATACATATAAGTGTGCACATGTGAATCCCAGTCTCCCAATTCATCCCACCACCACCCTCACATGGCGTTCCCTCTTTGGTGTCCATATGTTTGTTCTCTACATCTGTCTCTATCTCTGCCCTGCAAACTGGTTCATCTGTACCATTTTTCTAGGTTCCACATATATGCATTAATATACAATATTTGTTTTTCTCTTTCTGACTTACTTCACTCTGTACGACAGTCTCTAGATCCATCAAGGTCTCTACAAATGACCTAATTTCATTCCTATGTATGGCTGAGTAATATTCCATTGTATATATGTACCACGTCTTTATCCATTCGTCTGTCTGTGGGCACTTAGGTTGCTTTCATTACGTGTCTATTGTAAATAGTGCTGCAATGAACATTGTGGTGAATGTGTCTTTTTGATTTATGGCTTTCTCTGGGTATATGCCCAGTAGTGGGATAGCTGGATTATATGGTAATTCTATTTTTAGATTTTTAAGGAACCTCCATACTGTTCTCCATAGAGACTGTATCGATTTACATTCCCAACAATAGTGGAAGAAGGTTCCTTTTCTCCACACCCTCTCCAGCCTTTCTTGTTTGTAGATTTTCTGATGATGCCCATTCTAACAGGTGTGACGTGATACCTCATTGTAGTTTCGATTTCCATTTCTCTAATAATTAGTGATGTTCAGCAGATTTTCATGTGTGTACTGGCCATCTCTATGTCTTCTTGGAAGAAATGTCTATTTAGATCTTCCATTTTTGTATTGGGTTGTTTGTTTTATTAATATTGAGCTGCATGAGCTGTTTATATATATTGGAGATTAATCATTTGTCCATTGATTCGTTTGCAAATATTTTCTGCCATTCTGAGGGTTGTCTTTTCGTCTTGTTTGTAGTTTCCTTTGTTTTGCAAAAGCTTTCACGTTTCATTAGGTCCCATCTGTTTAGATTTCTTTTTAATTTCATTGCTATAGGAGGTGGATCAAAAAAGATCTTGCTGTGATTTACGTCAGAGTATCCTTCGTAAGTTTTCCTGTCAGAGTTTTATACTGTCCGGTCTTACATTAAGGTCTCTAATCCATTTTGAATATATTTTTATGTATGGTGTTGGGAAGTGTTCTAATTTCATTCTTTTACATGTAGCTCTCCATATTTCCCAGCACAAATGATTGAAGAGACTGTCTTATCTCCATTGTATAGTCTTGCCTCCTTTGCCATATATTAGTTGACCCTAGGTGTGTAGGTTTATCCTTGGGCTTTCTTTTTTTTTTTGTTTTTTTCCTTTTACACGTTTATTCGAGTATAATTGCTTTACAATGGAGTGTTCGATTCTGCTGTATAACAAAGTGAATCAGCTATACATATACAAATATCACCAGATCCCCTCCCTCTTGCATCTCCCTCCCACACTCCATATCCCACCCCTTTATGTGGTCACAAAGCACCGAGCTGATCTCCCGGTTCTATGTGGCTGCTTCCCAGTAGCTATCGGTGTTACATTTGGTAATGTATTTATTTCCATGCCACTCTCTCACTTCGTCCCAGCTTACCCATCCCCATTCCGGTGTCCTCAAGTCCTTTCTCTATGTCTGTGTCCTTAATCCTGTCCTGCCACTAGGTTCTTCAAAATCTTTTTTTTTTCTTCATTAGATTCCATATATCTCTGTTAACATACAGTATTTGTTTTTCCCTTTCTGACTTACTTCACTGTGTAGGACAGATTCTAAGTCCATCCACCTCAGTACAAATAACTCAGTTTTGCTTCTTTTTATGGTTGAGTAATATTTGATTGTATATATGTGCCAGATCTTCTTTATCCATTCATCTGTCGATGGACACTTAGGTTGCTTCCATGTCCTGGCTAATGCAAATAGAGCTGCAGTGAACATTTTTGTACATAACTCTTTTTGAATTATGGTTTTCGCAAGGCAAATGCCCAGTAGTTGGATTGTTGTGTCGTACGGTACTTCTATTGTTAGTTATTTAAAGGACCCTCCGTACTGTTCTCCCTAGTGCCCATATCAATTTACATTCCCACCCACAGTGCAAGTGTGTTCCCTTTCCTCCAATAAAGGCCTCTCCAGCATTTATTGTTTTGTAGATTTTTTTGATGATTGCCACTCTGATTGCTGTGAGGTGATACCTCACGGTAGTTTTGATTTCCATTTCTCTAATGATTAGTGATGTTCAGCATCCTTTCATGTGTTTCTTGGTAATCTGTATATCTTCTTTGGAGAAATGTCTATTAGGTCTTCTGCCCGTTTTTAGATTGGGTTGTTTGTTTTTGTGATATTGAGCTACATGCGGTGCTTGTAAAGTTTGGAGATTAATCCTTTGTCAATTGCTTCATTTGAAAATAGTTTCTCCCATTCTGAGGGTTGTTTTTGCATCTTGTTTATGTTTTCCTGTACTGTGTAAAAGCTTTTAAGTTTCATTAGGTCCCATTTGTTGATTTCTGTTTTTATTTCCATTTCTCTAGGAGGTGGGTCAAAAAGGATCTTGCTGTGATTTATGTCATAGAGTGTTCTGCCTATGGTTTCCTCTAAGTGTTTTATAGTGTCTGGTCTTATATTTAGATCTCTAATCAATTTAGAGTTTATTTTTGTGTATGGTGTTATGGAGTGTTCTAATTTCATTCCTTTATGTGTAGGGGTCCAGTTTTCCCAGCACCAATTACTGAAGAGACTGTCTTTTCTCCATTGTATATCCTTAGCTCCTTTGTCATAGATGAGATAGACATAGGTATGTAGGTTTATCTCTGGGCTTTCTGTCCTGTTCCATTGATATGTGTTTATGCCAATCTACATACACTTGATTCCATTATGGAGACATATAAATACATAGGTTTCAAGGTTATTACCAGTCAGATATATTCCTCTTCAGTGAATAGGGTGTTTTGTGTCCAGTTCATTGAGAAAGGAGTAGGTCTTGTCTATTACATATTTGGTATATGGAATGGGATCTGTGCTAATTTCAAACTCTGCTTTTACACATCACCCCATGTCACCTTTCCCCTTAGGGAGGCATAAGTGTGTTCTCTAAATGTGTAACTCTGTTCTCTTTTGAAATTCAGTTCATGTGTAGCCATGTTTACATTTCCTCTATAAGTGATATATTACAATAAGTTTCTTTTTCTTTGTGGCTCATTTCACTTAGCATCATCGTACCTAAAGCCACTCATTATGCTGCTATTGGCCTTATGACATTGATTTTATGTCTGAGTGACATTCCATTGTATATAAGTACCACAACATCTATATCCATTTTTTTTTCCTTTCCTGGGATATATAAAGTGTACCGAAGTCGAGGTTCTTGTAAACAGAGCAGCCCTAAAGTTTGGGCTGTCTGTGTGTTGTGGATTTTTAGTTTTCTCAAAATACACGCCCATGAGTGGAAGTGTGCTATGCTCTGTAGCTCTGTTTTAGAAAACAACATACAGTTCTACAGAGACGCTGTTGGCAATTTACATCCTGTCCATCGGCGTAACCAGGCTCCCTTTTCTTCATGGCCTGTCCTGCATTTGTGGTTTTTACACTATTTGTGGATGGCCCTTTTGACTGGAGGTAAGGGACACTTCTATGTAGTGTGGATTTTCAATGCCTGAGGGCTTGCTTGGCCAAAAAGTGCATATGCATTTTTTCCCTAATATATTCAAGAAAATACACATAATCCCTTTTCAGCCAAGGGCAACATTGTCGAAATTCTGTCGCTTTTCATGTGCTTTAAAGACGACTCCAGTATACCTCTTGTAATCTGTTTCCTTCAATTCTGCCTTGCATTCAAATCCTCTTCACTGCCTTTCCTCAATATATTTCTGGATGATAGTTGTCCTTTATAACTCTGCAAGTTTGTGAATTGCTGTGCCCCTGATTTCCATTTTTCAACTCGCCTATTTGTGAGCTGGCTGCAATACCGCAGGATGGCTTTAGGCCCTAGTCTGGTTCCGGGGCTTCAGGCTGAGCCTTTGGTTAATTCTTCTTCCTGATGGGAAACTAGAGTGACATGTGCCCATCCAAACACCTACAGCTAATCTCTCATTTATTTCCCCTCTTCCTGTTCATCCTCTGCACAATTTTCAAACTGTGCATAACGGGAGGGTAAAGGCGCTGACACTCCAGGTGCGGAGATTTTGAGTAATGCAGATGGAATGGCGAAGCCGAGCACGACAAAAGAAAAATGAGGTACCTTTTAGAAAACTTTCCCAATTACACAGTGTACCATCCACTGGGTTTCCCATGCATGTTTTAACTGTAGGAAGATTCCCTTAAACCTGGAGAGTTGGGACCACTAGAATGGATAGCACACAGTATTGCTCTAAGTGGTGTTCTTTTGTTCACACAACCTCAGCAATCTTGTCAGCCCCAAGTGTCCAGTCTTATGTCTCATCCAGCTGTGGGTGTAAAGGTGGTCAATCTAGCTTGCATCACAGGCCCTGAACGTAGTTTTTAAAGCTTTCTATCTGTTTTTGCATTTTGCTTTTGAAATTTATTTTTATAAGTGGGTTCAACTGAATTTCAGTGCTGTGTTCATGCCGTTATACACACACATGATTCCTTTAAGGAGACATGAGAATACATATGTTTTAAAATACTTAGAGTCAGACATATTCCTCTGCAATGAATAGGGGGTGTTGAGTCCAGTTCATTGTGCCGGGAGTAGGTGTTGTCTATTACATACATGGTTTATATAACGGTATCTGTGCTAATTTAAAACTGTGCTTTTATGCATCACCCCACCTCGGCTTTCCCATTAAGCAGGCAGAAGATGTTTTCTAAATGTGTGAATCTGTTGTGTTTGTCATTCAGTTCATGTGTAGTCATGTGTACATTCCCACTATGAGTGATACCTTATGATAAGATTAGTTACTCTGTAATCTTTCCTAACTCCGTTCATGTGTAGCCATGTTTACAGGACCTTCATAAGTGAAATCTTATGATAAGTTTCTTTTTCTGTGTGACTAATTTCACTTAGAATCATCGTACCTGTATCCACTCATTTTGCTGCTATTGGTCTTATGACATTGATTTCATGGCTGAGGGATATTCCATCGTACAAAAGTACCAAATTTTTTGAACCATATTTATCTTTAGTGGGATACTTAAGGTGTACCCAAGTTGAGGTTCTTGTAAGCAGTGCAGCCCTAAATATGAAGTGGCTCTGTCGTACTGATTTTCAGTTTTCCAAATGTATATTCCCTAGACTGGAAGTGCCCTTGGCTCTGTAGCTCTGTAGTTTACTTGTTTTAGGGAACACAATGCACTCCTCCAGAGAGGCAGTTGGCAATTTACATCCCGCCCATCAGCAAAACAAGGCTCCCTGTTCTCCAGGGCCTGTCTGGCCTTTCTGATTTTTAGACATTTTGCGGATGTCCCTTTTGTCCGGTGGGAAGTGAAACTACTTTGTAGTGCAGATTTGCATTGCCCGCTTGCTTGCTTGGCCAAAAAGGGCATATGCATTTTCTCCTGAACGCATACACTCTTTTTGGCTAAGTGCATCATAGTCGAAATTGTGCCCCTCTTCATGTGCTTTAAAGGCAAATCCAACGTACCTCTTGAAATCTGTTTCCTGCTATTCTGCCTCACTTTCAAATCCGCATCATTTCCATCCCTCAACTGATTTTTCGACGATAGTTGCCCTTTGTTACTCTGCCAGTTTGTGAATTGCTGTGACCCTGAGCTCCATTTTTAAACTCGTTTTTTGTCAGCTGAACGCAAGTCCAATATTTTGGTTCAGAACCTATACTGGTTTTCGGTGGGTGGCTGAGACTTTGGTTAATTCTTCTTCCTCCCGGGAAATAAGAGTGACATGTGTCCGTCCAAATGCGTAACAGCTACTCTCTCATTGGTTCTCCCACTTCCCTTTCATCCTTTGACAAATTGGCAACCTGTGCGAACCAGGAGGTTAAAGGGGCTGTCTCCCCAAGTTGGGAGCTTAATAGTAAAGCAGTTGGAAAGTCAAACTGTAGCACATGGAGAGGGACAATTTGTTGATTTTTAGAAACATTTCATATTCACAGTGTGTCCATTCTCTAGGTTTCCCATAAATGTTATAGCTATAGTAATATCCCCTTCAACCTGGAGAGTTGGGAACCATGGAATAGGTGCCATGCATTATTGCTTTAAAAGGTCTGCATTTGCTCACCCAATCTCACCAATCCTCTCAGTCCTATGTGTCCAGCCTTATGCCATATCCAGCTGCCATTGTAGATAGGGTCACTCCAGGTTTCATCAGAGACCCTGAAGGAATTGTTAAGAATTTCCCTGTTTTTATGTTTTGTTTTTGAAATTCCTTTTTATAGTGGGTTTGAGCTGATTCTCGCTGCCATGTTTATGCCACTCTAGAAACACTTGATTCCCTTAAGAAGACATATCAATACATAGATTTTAAGATTCTTACTGGTCACATATATTCCTCTATGGGAAATATGGGGTTATGAGTCCCTTTCACTGAGGAAGGTGTAGGTCTTGTCTATTCCATAGTTGGTTTTTGGAACAGTACCTGTGCTTATATCAAACTCTGGTTTTATGCATCACCCCACCTCTCCTTCCCCCTTAAGCAGGCATAAGAGGGTTTTCTAAATGTGAGACTCTGTTCTCTTTCCTAACTCAGTTCATGTGTACCCATGTTTACAGGATCTTCATAAGTGATATCTTATGATAAGTTTCTTTATCTGTGTGACTTATTTCACTTAGAATCATCGTACCTGAATCCACTCATTTTCCTGCTACTGGTCTTATGACATTGATTTCATGGCTGAGGGATATTCCATCGTACGTAAGTACCACAATTTTTTGAACCATTTTTATATTTCCTGGGATATTTAAGGGGTACCAAAGTTGAGGTACTTGTAAGCAGTGCAGCCCTAAATTTTGGGGTGGCTCTGTCTTATTGATTTTCAATTTTACCAAGGTGTATTCCCTAGACTGGAAGTGTCATTGGCTCTGTAGCTCTGTTGTTTACTTGTTTTAGGGAACACAATGCACTCCTCCAGAGAGGCAGTTGGCAGTTTACATCCCGCCCATCAGCATAACAGGGCTCCCTGTTCTCCAGGGCCGGTCTTGCCTTTCTGGTTTTACCCTTTTTGTGAATGTCCCTTTGGACCGGTGGGAAGTGATACTTCTTTGTAGTGCATACTTGCATTGCCCACTTGCTTGATTGACCAAAAAGGGCGTATGTGTTTTCTCCTGAATATACTAAGGAGAAAACGCATACGCCCTTTTTGGCCAAGTGCATCATTGTCGAGTTTGTGCCCCTCTTTCTGTGCTTTAAAGGCGATTCCAACATATCTCTTGAAATCTGTTTCATGCTATTCTGCCTCACTTTCAAGTCCGCGTGTTTGCCTTCCCTCAACAGATTTTTGGATGATAGTTGTCCTTTATTACTATGCCAGGTTGTGAATTGCTCTGCCCTATAGCTCCATTTTTTAACTCGTTTTTTGTGAGCTGAACGTAAGTCCCATATTTTCGATTAGGACCTATACCTGTTGCCGGTGGGTGGCTGAGACTTTGGTCAATTCTTCTTCCTCACGGGAAATAAGAGTGACATATGCCCGTCCAAATGCCTAACAGCTACTCTCTCATTGGTTCTCCCTCCTCCCATTCATCGTCTGTGAAATGGGTAACCTGTGCGAAACAGGAGGTTAAAGTGCTGTCTCTCCAGGTTGGGAGATTGATAGTAAAGCAGTTGGAAAGTCAAAGCGGAGCACCAGGAGAGGGACTATTCTTTGAGTTTTAGAGACCTTTCGTATTCACAGTGTGTCCATTCTCTAGGTTTCCCGTACATGTTATAGCTGTAGTAATATTCCCTTCAACCTGGAGAGTTGGGACCCAAGGAATGGGTGCCTTGCATTATTGCTTTAAAGGGTCTGCATTTGCTAACCCAATCTCACCAATCCTCTCAGTCTCATGTGTCCAGCCTTATGACACATCCAGCTGTCGTTGTAGATAGGGTCATTCCAGGTTTCATCAGAGACCCTGAAGGAATTGTACAGAATTTCCCTGTTTTTTTGTTTTGTTTTTGAAATTCCTTTTTATAGTGGGTTTGAGCTGATTTTCGCTGCCATGATTATGCCTGTCTAGAAACACTTGATTCTCTTATGGAGACATATCAATACATAGGTTTTAAGATTCTTACTACTCAGATATATTCCTCTGCGGGAAATATGGGGTTTTGAGTCCCTTTCACAGCAGATGGTGTAGGTCTTCTCTATTCCATAGTTGGTTTTTGGAACGGTACCTGTGCTTATATCAAATTCTGGTTTTATGCATCACCCCACCTCTCCTTCCCCCTTAAGCAGGCATAACAGTGTTTTCTAAATGTGAGACTCTGTTCTCTTTCCTAACTAGGTTCATGTGTAGCCATGTTTACAGGATCTTCATAAGTGATATCTTATGATACGTTTCTTTTTCTGTTTGACATATTTTACTTAGAATCATCGTACCTGAATCCACTCATTTTGCTGCTACTGGTCTTATGACATTGATTTCATGGCTGATGGATATTCCATCATACGTAAGTACCACAATTTTTTGAACCATTTTTATATTTCCTGGAATATTTAAGGTGTACCGAAGTTGAGGTTCTTGTAAGCAGTGCAGCCCTCAATTTAGGGGTGGCTCTGTCATATTGATTTTCTGTTTTCCCAAGGTATATTCCCTAGACTGGAAGTGTCCTTGGCTCTGTAGCTCTGTTGTTTACTTGTTTTAGGGAACACCATGCAAACCTCCAGAGAGGCAGATGGCAATTTACATTCCGGCCATCAGCATAACAAGGCTCCCTGTTCTCCAGGGCCTGTCTTGCCTTTCTGGTTTTTACCCATTTTGTGGATGTCCCATTTGACCAGTGGGAAGTGATACATCTTTGTAGTGCAGACTTGCATTGCCCACTTGCTTGCTTGGCCAAAAGTGCCGTATGCGTTTTCTCCTGAATATATTCAGGACAAAACGCATATGCCTTTTTTGGCCAAGTTCATCATTGTCGAAGTTGTGCCCCTCTTCCTGTGCTTTAAAGGCGATTCCAACGTACCTCTTGAAATCTGTTTCCTGCTATTCTGCCTCGCTTTCAAGTCCGCCTCGTTGGCTTCCCTGAACAGATTTTTGGACGATAGTTGTCCTTTATTACTCTGCCAGTTTGTGAATTGCTGTGCCCCTTAGCTCCATTTTTTAACTCGTTTTTTGTGAGCTGAACGCAAGTCCAAAATTTTTGTTCAGGACCTATACTGGTTTTGGGTGGGGGGCTGAGACTTTGGTTAATTCTTCTTCGTCCCGGGAAATAAGAGGGACATGTGCCCGTCCAAATGCCTAACAGCTACTCTCTCATTGTTTCTCCCTCTTCCCTTGCATCCTTTGCCAAATTGGCAACCTGTGCGAACCAGGAGGTTAAACGTGCTGTCTCTCCAAGTTGGGAGATTGATAGTAAAGCAGTTGAAAAGTCAAACTGGAGCACAAGGAGAGGGACTATTCGATGAGATTTAGAAACGTTTCATATTCACAGTGTGTCCATTCTCTAGGTTTCCCGTACATGTTATAGCTATAGTAATATTCCCTTCAACCTGGAGAGTTGGGATCCATGGGATGGGTGCCATGCATTATTGCTTTAAAGGGTCTGCATTTGCTTATCCAATCTCACCAATCCTCTCAGTCCCATGTGTCCAGCCTTATGCCACATCCAGCTGTCGTTGTAGATAGGGTCATTCCAGGTTTCATCAGAGACCCTGAAGGAATTTTAAAGAACTTCCCTGTTTCTTTGTTTTGTTTTTGAAATTCTTTTTATAGTTGGTTTGAGCTGATTCTCACTGCCATGTTTATGCCAGTCTAGACACACTTGATTCCCTTATGGAAACATATCAATACATAGGTTTTAAGATTCTTACTAGTCAGATGTATTCCTCTGCGGGAAATATGGGGTTTTGAGTCCCTTTCACTGAGGAAGGTGTAGGTCTTGTCTATTCCATAGTTGGTTTTTGGAACAGTACCTGTGCTTATATCAAACTCTGGTTTTATGCATTACCCCACCTCTCCTTCCCCCTTAATCAGGCATAAGAGTGTTTTCTAAATGTGAGTCTCTGTTCTCTTTCCTAACTCAGTTCATGTGTAGCCATGTTTACAGGATCTTCATAAGTGATATCTTATGATAAGTTTCTTTTTCAGTGTGACTAATTTCAGTTAGAATCATCGTACCTGAATCCACTCATTTTGCTGCTGCTGGTCTTATGACATTGATTTCATGGCTGAGGGATATTCCATCGTACATAAGTACCACAATTTTTTGAACCATTTTTATATTTCCTGGGATATTTAAGGTGTACCCAAGTTGAGATTCTTGTAAGCAGTGCAGCCCTCAATTTTGCTGTGGCTCTGTCTAATTGATTTTCAGTTTTCCCAATGTATATTCCCTAAACTGGAAGTGGCCTTGGCTCTGTAGCTCTGTTGTTTACTTCTTTTATGGAACACAATGCACTCCTCCACAGAGGCAGTTGGCAATTTACATCCCGCCCATCAGCATAACAAGGCACCCTTTTCTCCGGAGCCTGTCTTGAATTTCTTGTTTTTACCCTTTTTGTGGATGTTCCTGTGGACCGGTGGGAAGTGATACTTCTTTGTAGTGCAGACTTGCATGCCCGCTTGCTTGCTTGGCCAAAAAAGGTGTATGCGTTTTCTCCTGAATATACTCAGGAGAAAATGCATAAGCCCTTTTTGGCCAAGTGCATCATTGTCGAAGTTGTGCCCCCCTTCCTGTGCTTTAAATGTGATTCCAACAGACCTCTTGAAATCTGTTTCCGGCTATTCTGCCTCGATATCAAGTCCACCTCGTTGACTTCCCTCAATAGATTTTTGGACGATAGTTGCCCTTTATTACTCTGCCACTTTGTGTATTGCTGTGCCCCTGAGAGCCGTTTTTTAACTCATTTTTTCTGAGCTGTACGCAATCCAATAATTTGGTTCAGGACCTATACTGGTTCCCGGTGGGTGGCTGAGACTTTGGTCAATTCTTCTTCCTCCAGGGAAGTAAGTGTGACATATGCCCATCCAAATGCCATACAGCTACTCTCTCATTGGTTGTCCCTCTTCCCATTCATCCTCTGCTAAATTGGCAACCTGTGCGAAACAGGAGGTTAAAGGTGCTGTCTGTCCAGGTTGGGAGATTGATAGTAAAGCATTTGGAAAGTCATACCGGAGCACCAGGAGAGGGAATATTTGTTGAGTTTTAGAGACCTTTCGTATTCACAGTGTGTCCATTCTCTAGGTTTCCCGTACATGTTATAGATGTAGTAATATTCCCTTCAACCTGCAGAGTTGGGACCCATGGAATGTGTGCCATGCATTATTGTTTTAAAGGGTCTGCATTTGCTCACCCAGTCTCACCAATCCTCTCAGTCCCATGTGTCCAGCCTTATGCCACATCCAGCTCTCGTTGTAGATAGGGTCATTCCAGGTTTCATCAGAGACCCTGAAGGAATTTTAAAGAATTTCCCTTTTTTTATTTTTGAAATTCCTTTTTATAGTTGGTTTGAGCTGATTCTCGCTGCCATGTTTATGCCAGTCTAGACACACTTAATTCCTTAAAGAGACATATCAATACATAGGTTTTAAGATTCTTACTAGTCAGATATATTCCTCTGTGGGAAATATGGGGTTTTGAGTCCCTTTCACTGAGGAAGGTGTAGGTCTTGTCTATTCCATAGCTGGTTCTTGGAACGGTACCTGTGCTTATATCAACCTCTGGTTTTATGCATCACCCCACCTCTCCTTCCCCCTTAAGCAGGCATAAGAGTGTTTTCTAAATGTGAGACTCTCTTCTCTTTCCTAACTCAGTTCATGTGTAGCCATGTTTACAGGATCTTCATAAGTGATATCTTATGATAAGTTTCTTTTTCTGTGTGACTTATTTTACTTAGAATCATTGTACCTGAATCCACTCATTTTGCTGCTACTGGTCTTATGACATTGATTTCATGGCTGAGGGATATTCCATCGTACGTTAGTTCCACAATTTCTTAAAGCCTTTTTGTCTTTCCTGGGATATTTAAGGTGGACACAAGTTGAGGCTCTTTTAAGCAGTGCAAACCTAAATTTTGGGGTGGATCTGGCTTATTGATTTTCAATTTTCCCAAGGTATATTCCTTAGCCTGAAAGTGCCCTTGGCTCTGTAGCTCTGTTGTTTATTTTTTTAGGGAACACAATGCACTCCTCCAGAGAGGCAGTTGGCAACTTACGTCCTGAACATCATCATAAAAAGGCTCCCAGTTTTCCAGCGCCTGTCTTGCCTTTCTGGTTTTTACACATTTTGCGGATGTCCCTTTTGACCGGTGGGAAGTGATGCTTCTTTGTAGTGCAGATTCGCATTGCCCGTTTGATTGCCTGGCCAAAAAGTTTCTATGTGTTTTCTCCTGAATATATTCAGGAGAAAACTCATACGCCCTTTTTGGCCAAGTGTATCTTTGTCAAAGTTGTGCCCCTATTCCTGTGCTTTAATGGCACTTCCAACGTACCTCTTGAAATCTGTTTCCACCTATTCTGCCTCGCTTTCAAATCCGCCTCGTTGCCTTCCCTCAACAGATTTTTGCACGATAGTGGTCCTTTATTCCTCTGCCAGTTTGTGAATTGCTGTGCCCCTGAGCTCCATTTTTCAACTCGTTTTTTGTGAGCTGAATGCAAGTCCAAAATTTTGGTTCAGGACCTATACTGCTTCCCGGTGGGTGGCTGAGACTTTGGTTAATTCTTCTTCCTGCCGTGAAATTAGTGTCACATGTGCCCCTCCAAATACCTAACAGCTACTCTCTCATTGGTTCTTCCTCTTCCCTTTCATCCTCTGCCAAATTGTCAACCTGCGCAAACCAGGAGGTTAAAGGGGCTGTCTCTCCAGTTGGGAGATTGATATTAAAGGCATTGGAAAGTGAAACTGGAGCACCAGGATAGGGATTATTCGTTGAGTTTTAGAAACCTTTCATATTCACAGTGGGTCCATTCTCTTGGTTACCCGTACATGTTATAGCTCTAGTAATATTCCCCTCAACCTGGAGAGTTGGGACCCATCGAATGGCTGCCACACATTATTGCTTTAAGGTTCTGCATTTGCTCACCCAATCTCACCAATCCTCTCTGTCCCATGTGTCCAGCCATAGGCCACATCCTGCTGTCATTGTAGATAGAGTCATACCAGGTTTCATCACAGACCCTGAAGGAATTGTAAAGAATTTCCCTGTTTTTTTGGTTTGAATTTGAAATTCCTTTCTATAGTGGGTTTGAGCTGATTCTCACTGCCATGTTTATGCCAGTCTAGACATACTTGATTCCCTTACGGAGATATATCAATACATAGGTTTTAAGATTCTTATTAGTAAGATATATTCCTCTGCGGGGAGTATGGGTTGTTGTGTTCCTTTCCCTGAGGAAGGTGTAGGTCTTGTCTATTCCTTATTAGGTTTTTGGAAAGGTACCTGTACTAATTCAAACTCTGGTTTTATGCATCACCCCACCTCTCAATCCCCCTTAAGCAGGCATAAGAATGTTTTCTAAATGTGAGTCTCTCTTCTCTTTCCTAACACAGTTCATGTGTAGCCATGTTTACAGGATCTTCATAAGTGATATCTTATGGTAATTTTCTTTTTCTGTGTGACTTATTTCACTTAGAATCATCGTACCTGAATCCACTCATTTTGCTGCCACTGGCCTTATGACATTGATTACATGGCTGAGGGATATTCCTTGTACATAAGTACCACAATTTCTTGAACCATTTTTGTCTTTCCTGGGATATTTAAGGCGTACCCAAGTTGAGGTTCTTGAAAGAAGTGAAACCCTAAATTTTGGGGTGGCTCTGTCTTATTGATTTTCAGTTTTCCCAATGTATATTTCCTAGACTGGACGTGCCCTTGGCTCTGTAGCTCTGTTGTTTATTTGTTTTACGGCACACAGTGCACTCCTCCAGAGAGGCAGTTGGCAACTTAATCCCGCCAATCAGCATAACAAGGCTCCCAGTTCTCCAGGGGCTGTCTTGCCTTTCTGGTTTTTACACATTTTGCGGATATCCCTTTTGACTGGTTTGACCTGATAATTCTTTGTAGTGCAGATTTGCATTGTCTGCTTGCTGGATGGCCAAAAAGGGCGTGTTCGTTTTCTCCTGAATATATTCAGGAGAAAAGGCATACGCCCTTTTTGGCCAAGTGCATCATTGTCGAAGTTGTGCCCCTCTTCCTGTGCTTTAAAGGCGATTCCAACATACCTCTCGAAATCTGTTTCCTGCTATTCTGCCTCGCTTTCAAGTCCGCCTCGTTGCCTTCCATTAAACAAATATTTGGACGATAGTTGTCCTGTATTTCTCTGCCAGTTTGTGAATTGCTGTGCCCATGAGCTCCATTTTTCAACTCGTTTTCTTGTGAGCTGAATGCAAGTCCAAACTTTGGATCAGGACCTATACTGGTGTGTGGTGGGTGGCTGAGACTTTGGTTAATTTTTCTTCCGGCTGGGAAATTAGAGGGACATGTTCCCATCCAAATGCCTAACAGCTACTCTCTTATTGGTTCTCCCTCTTCCCTTTCATCCTCTTCCAAATTGGCAACTTGTGAGAACCAGAAGGTTAAAGGGGCTCTCTCTCCAAGTTGGGAGATTGACAGTAAAGCAAATGGAAAGTCAAACCGGAGCACCAGGAGAGGGACTATTAGTTGAGTTTTAGAGACCTTTCGTATTCACAGTGTGTCCATTCTCTAGGTTTCCCGTACATGTTATAGCTGTAGTAATATTCCCTTCAACCTGGAGAGTTGGGACCCATGGAATGGGTGCCACTCATTATTGCTTTAAAGGGTCTGCATTTGCTCACCCAATCCCACCAATCCTCTCAGTCCCAAGTGTCCAGCCTTATGCCACATCCAGCTGTCATTGTAGATAGGGTCATTCCAGGTTTCATCAGAGACCCTGAAGGAATTGTAAGAAATTTCCCTGTTTTTTTGTTTTGTTTTTGAAATTCCTTTTTATAGTGGGTTTGAGCTGATTCTCACTGTCACGTTTATGCCAGTCTAGACACACTTGATTCCCTTATGGAGACATATCAATACATAGGTTTTAAGATTCATACTAGTAAGTTATATTACTCTGTCTTGAATACGAGGTGTTGAGTCCCTTTCACTGAGGAATGTGTAGGTCTTGTCTATTTCGTATTTGGTTTTTGGAACGGTACCTGTACTAATATCAAAATCTGATTTTATTCATCACCCCACCTCTCCTTCCCCCTTAAGCAGGCATAAGCGTTTTTTTTTAAATGTGAGTCTCTCTTCGCTTTCCTAACTCAGTTCATATGTAGCCATGTTTACAGGATCTTCATAAGTGATATCTTATGATACGTTTCTTTTTCTGTGTGACTTATTTCACTTAGAATTATCGTACCTGAATCCACTCATTTTGCTGCTACTGTCCTTATGTCATTGATTTCATGGCTGAGCGATATTCCATCATACGTAAGTACCACAATTTCTTGAACCATTTTTGTCTTTCCTGGGATATTTAAAGTGTACACAAGTTGAGGTTTTTGTAAGCAGTGCAGCCCTGAATTTTGGTGTGGATCTGTCTTATTTATTTTCAGTTTTCCCAAGGTATATTCCCTAGACTGGAAGTGCCCTTGGCTCTGTAGCTCTGTTGTTTACTTGTTTTAGGGAACACAATGCACTCCTCCAGAGAGGCAGTGGGCAGTTTACATCCCGCCCATCAGCATAACAACGCTCCTTGTTCTCCAGGGCCTGTCTTGCCTTTCTGGTTTTTACCCATTTTGTGGATGTCCCTTTTGACCGGTGGGAAGTGATACTTCTTTGTAGTGCAGATTTGCATTGCCCGCTTGCTTGCTTGTCCAAAATGGGCATATGCGTTTTCTCCTGAATATATTCACGTGAAAACCCATATGCCCTTTATGGCCATTTCCATAATTTTCGAAGTTGTAATGCTTTCCCTGTGTTTAAAGGCGATTCCAATGTACCTCTTGAAATCTTTTTCATGCCATTCTGCCTCATTTTCCATTCCGCCTCGTGGTTTTCCCTCAACATATTTTTCGAAGAGAGTAGTCCTTTATAACTCTGCAGGTTAGTGAATTGCTGTGGCCCTGAGCTCCATTTTTCAACTCGCGTTTTTGTGAGCTGACCGCAAATCAACAGTTTTGCTTCTGGACTTATACTGGTTCTCGGGGGCAGGCTGAGACTTTGGTTAATTCCTCTTTGTGATGGGAAATTAGAGAGTCATGTGGCCGTCCAAATGCCTACAGCTACTCTCTCATTGGTTCTCTCTCTTCCCTTATATCCTCTGCACAATTTGCCAACTGTGCGAACCAGGAGGTTATAGGGGCTGACTTTCCAAGTTGGGAGATTGATAGTCAAGCAGTTGGAATGTCAAACTGGAGCACAAGGAGAGAAAAAAGTAGTAGAGTTTTAGAAACCTTTCACCATCAGATGGTTTCCATTCTCTAGGTTCCCATACACGTTATAACTGTAGTGATATTCCCTTCTACCTGGAGAGATGGGAACCATGGAATGGGTGGCAGGCATTATTGCTTTAAAGGGTCTGCATTTTTTCACCCAATCTCAACAATCCTCTCAGTCCCAAGTGACCAGCCTTATGCCACATCCAGCTGTCATTGTAGATACGGTCATTCCAGGTTTCATCAGAACCCCTGAAGGTATTGTGTAAGAATTTTACTGTTTTTATGTTTTGTTTTGAAATTCATTTTTATAGTGGGTTTGAGCTGATTCTCAATGCCATGTTTATGTCGTTCTAGACACACTTGGTTCCCTTACGGAGACATATCAATACCTAGTTTTTAAAATTCTTACTAGTCAGATGTATTTCTCTGCGGGGAATAGGGTTGGTGAATTCCGTTCACTGAGGAAGGAGTAGGGCTTGTCTCTTCTGTTTTTGGATTATGGAACGGTACCTGTGCTAATATCAATCTTATGTTTTGTGCATCTCGCCACCTCTCTTTCCCCTTAAGCAAGCGTTAGAATGTTTTCTAAATCTGATACTCTGTTCTCTTCCTAAATCAGTTCATATGTAGCCATGTTTACATTCTCTTCATAAGTGATAACTTATGTCAGAATGCACCATGGCCGTTCTCATAATAATGCTCCATGACCCCTGTCATCACAATGCACCATGGCCTGGTTATCAAAATGCTCCATGATCCTTGTCATCAAAATTCTCCACGTCCTTGTCATCACAATGCTACATGACACTACTCATCAAAATGTTACATGCTCTTGTCATCAAAATTCACCATCCACTTGACATTGCAATGCTCCATGCACTTGTCATCACAATGCTCCATGCTCATGTCATCACAAAGCTCCATGCACTTGTCATCACAATGCTACATGACCCCTGTCATCACAATGCTCACTGACACCTGTCATCACAATTCTTCATGCCCCTTGTCATTACAGTGCTCCATGATGCTCGACATCACAATTACCCAAGAACTGCTCATCACAATGCTCCATAGCCAATATCATCACAATTCTCCATAACCACTGTCATCACAACACTCCATGACACCTGACAACACAATGATTCGGGACTCTTGTCATCACAATGTTCCATTCTCTAGTCATCACAATGCTCCATGACACCTGTCATCACAATACTCCATGAATATTTTCAGCCCAATGTTCCATGCCCCTTGTCATCACAGTGATCCATGTCGTTGTCATCCCTATGCTCCATGACCACTGTTTTCACCATGCTCCGTGACGCTTGTCATCACAGTGCTCCATGACACCTGTCATCACAATGCTCCATGCCTTTGTCAGCAAAATGCTACATGACTTTGTCATAACAATGCTCTATTTGCTTGGCAGCACAATCCTCCATGAAACATGGGATCACATTGCTACATGCCCTTGTCATGACAATGCTCCATGCTCCTTGAAATCAAAATGATCCATGACCTCTGTCATCACAATGCTCCAAACTCTTGTGATCACAATGTTCTATAACATTTGTCATCACAACGCTCCATGATGTCTGTCATCACAATACTCCATGCCCTTTTCATCACAATGCTCCATGACCTTCTCATCACAATTCTCAATACACTTGTCATCACAATGCTCCCTGACACTTGTCGCCAGAATGCTCCTTGAACAACCTCACGAAAAGGCTCCATGCCTTTTTCATCACAATGCCCCATGCCGTTTTCATCACAATGCTCCATGCCATTGTCATCAAAATACTCCACAAGCTAGTCATCAGAATGCTCCATGACCCTTGTCATCACAATTCTCCATGCACTTGTCAGCACAATGCTCCCTGACCCTTGTCATCACAATGCTCCTAGCCATTGTCATCACAATGCTCCATTACCTTTGTCATCAGAATCCTCCATGACACTTGGCATCACAATGCTCCATGCCATTGTCATCAGAATGGGATATTACATATGTCATCACAATGCTCCCTGACACCTGTCTTCACAATACTTCATGACCTACCTTGTCATCACAATGTTCCATGCCCTTGTTATCACAATGCTCCATGCCCACTCTCATCACAATTATCCCAGAAACATTTCAGAGCAATGTTCCATACCCTTCTCATCACAATGCTCCGGTACCTCTGTCATAACAATGCACCATGAACCCTGCCATCACAATGTATCACGGCCTATTCATCACAAGGTTCCATGACACCTGTCATCACAATGCTGAAGGCCGCTTAAATCACAATGCTCCATGCCCTTGTCATCAGAAAGCTCCATGACACATGTCATCAGAATGTTCCATGCCCTTCACATCACAATGCTCCATGCCCTTGTCATCACACTGCTCCAAGACCCCTGTAAACACAAAGCTCCATGCCCCTTTTCATCTCAATGCTCCATGAACCCTGTCATCACAGTGCACCATGCCCATCATCATAATGCTTCAGGTTATTGTCATCACAATGAAATCAATATTCTCCATGATCTCTGTCATCATAATGCTCCAAACCCTTGTGATCACAATGTTCCATAACACTTATCACCACAACACGCCATGATGCTCATCATCACAATTATCCATGGTCTTCTCATCACAGTGGTCCATGATCTTTGTCATCACAATGCTCAATACACTTGTCATCACAATGCTCCCTGACACTTGTCGTCAGTATGCTCCTTGTACCCAGTCATGAAAAGGCTCCATGCCTTTGTCATCACAATAATCCATGCCCTTGTCATCACCATGCTCTAAGACCCCTGTAATCAAAATGCTCCATGACACTTTACATCAGAATGCTCCATGAGATTTGTCATCACAAGTCTCCATGGTCTTCTAATCACAATGCTCCAGGACCTTGTCATCATCATGCTCCTTTCCCTTGTCATCACAATGTTCCATGCTCCTTGAAATCAAAATGATTCATGACCTCTGTCATGAAAATGCTCAAATCCCATGTGATCAGCTTGTTCCATAACACTTTTCATCACCACGCTCCATGATGCCTGTCATCACAATACTCCATGCCCTTTTCATCACAATGCTCCATGACCTTTGTCATCACAATTCTCAATACACTTGTCATCACAACGCTCCCTGATACTTGTCGTCAGAATGCTCCTTGAAACCTGTCACGAAAAGGCTCCTTGCCTTTTTCATCACAATGCCCCATGCCGTTTTCATCACAATGCTCCATGCCATTGTCATCAAAATACTCCACAAGCTTGTCATCAGAATGTTCCATGAC
The DNA here is from genome assembly GCF_964341445.2 of Mesoplodon mirus. Lineage (NCBI taxonomy): Eukaryota > Metazoa > Chordata > Mammalia > Artiodactyla > Ziphiidae > Mesoplodon > Mesoplodon mirus. The sequence continues at coordinate 129,662 of NW_028295412.1, forward strand.
CCTTGTCATCACAAATCTCCATGCACTTGTCAGCAAAATGCTCCCTGACCCTTGTCATCACAATGCTCCAAGCCATTGTCATCACAATGCTCAAGTATCTTTGACAGCAGAATCCAACATGACAATTGGCATCACAATTCTCCATGCCCTTGTCATAACAATGCCCCATTCCAAATGTCATCACAATATTCCATGAAACTAAAGAGACCACTGTTCCATCCCCTTGTCATCACAATGCTCCATGCCCTTGTTATCACAATGCTCCATAACCCCTGTCATCACAATGCTCCATGACTCCAGTCCTCACAATGCTTCATGAACTTTGTCATCAAAATTGTCCATGTCCTCGTCATCAGCAGTCTCTGTGACCTTTTTAACCACAATGCTCCATGAAATTTTCATCACAATGCTCTTTGACCCTTGTCATCAAACTGCTCTATGCCTTTCTCAGCACAATGCTCCATGACACATGTCATCACAATGCACCATGCGCTTGTCATCACAATGCTCCACAAATTTGTCATCACAATACTCCATAAAACTTGTCATCACATTGCTCCATGCACTTCTCATCAAAATGCTCTCTCACCACTGATATCACAATGCTACAACACTGTTTGTCACAATAATCCCTCACCAATGTCATCACAATGATTCATGGCATCTGTCATCACAATGCTACATGCACTTATCATCACAATGTTGGAAGACCCCTGACATCAAAATGTTCCATAACACCTGTCATCAACCTGCTCCATGGTCCTTTTCATCAAAATGCTCCATGACCCCTGACATCACAATGTTCCATAACACCTGTCATCAAAATGTTCCATGACGGTTTTCATCAAATAGTTCCATGACCCTGTTATCAAAATGCTACCTGAACTTCTCATCAAAATGCACCACACCTTTGTCATCAAAATGCTCCATGACTTGTCATCACAATGCTCCATGCCCTTGCCATCACAGTGCTCCATTACCCCAGTCATAACAATGCTCCATGACCCCTACTATCACGATGTTGAATGGCCTTGTCATCACAAAGCTCCATGACCCTTCTCATCACAAGGCTCCAAGAACCCTCTAATCACAATGCTCTATGCCCCTTTTCATCTCAATGATCCATGAACCCTGTCATCACAATGCACCATGCCCATCATCATAATGCTTCATGCTATTGTCATCACAATGAAATCAAAATGCTCCATGAACTCTGTCATAACAATGCTCCAAACCCTTTTGATCACAATATTCCATATCACTTGTCATCACAATGCTCCATGATGCTCGTCATCACAGTTATCCATGGTCTTCTCCTCAGAAAGCTCCATGACCTTTGTCATCACAATGCTCAGTACACTTGTCATCAACATGTTCCCTGACACTTGTTGTCTGCATGCTCCTTGAATCCAGTCATGACAAGACTCCATGCATTTTTCATCACAATGATCCATGCCCTTTTCATCACAATGCTCCAAGACCCTTGTAATCACAATGCTCCATGCCCTTGTCATCACAAAGCTCAATGACACATGCCATCAGAATGCTCCTTGGCTTTCTCCTCACAATGCTCCATGGCCTAGTCATCACAATGTGCCAAGACCCCTCTAATCACAATGCTCCATGCCCATTTTCACCTGTATGCTCCAGTAGACTTGTCATCACAAGGCTCCATGGTTTTCTCATCACAATGCTCAAGGAACGTGTCATCACAATGCTTCCTGACCTTGTCATGAAAATTCTCAATGGCCATTGTCATCATAATGCTCCTAGCCCTAGTCATCACAATACTCCATTATATTTGTCATCACAATCCTCCACTACATTTGGCATCACCATACTCCCAGCCATTGTCATCGCAATGGACCATGACATATGTCATCACAATGCTCCCTGACACCTGTCTTCACAATACTCCATGACCTTCTCTTCACAATGATCCATGCCCTTGTCATCACAATGCACCATGTCCACTGTCATAACAATAATCTATGAATCTTGTCATCACAATGCTCCATGCCAATGTCATCACAATGCTCCATGCGCTTGTCATCACAATGCTCCATGACTTGTCATCACAATGCTCCAAGACCCCTGTAATCACAATGCTCCATGCCCCTTTTCATCAGAATGATCCATGAGAATTGTCATCATAAGAATCCATGGTCTTCTCATCACAATTCTGCAGGACCTTGTCATCACCATGCACCTTTACCTTGTCATCACAATGCTCCATGACCCCTGTCATCACAATAATCCATGAATATTTTCAGCCCAATGCTCCACGACCTATTCATCACAATGCTCCATGGCCAATATCATCTCAATGCTCCATGACCACAGTCATCAAAACACTCCATGACACCAGACGACACAATGAACCCGGACTATTGTCATCACAGTGCTCCATTCCCTACTCATCACTATGCTCCATGACCCCTGTCATCACAACACTACATGAACATTTTCAGCCCAGTGCTCCATGACACTTGTCATCACAATTATCCATGCACTTGTCATCCCAATGCTCCATGACCCCTGTATTCACAATGATCCGTAACGCTTGTCATCACAGTGCTCCATGACACCTGTCATTAAAATGTTCCATGCCTTTGTCAGCAAAATGCTACATGACCTTGTCATTACAATGCTCTATGGGCTTGTCATCAAAATACTCCATTTCTATTGTCATCACAATCCTCCATGAATCTTGGGATCACATTGCTTCATGCCCTTGTCATCACAATGCTCCATGCTCCTTGAAATCAAAATGATCCATGACCTCTGTCATCACAATGCTCCAAAACCTTGTGATCACAATGATCCATAACACTTGTCATCACAACGCTCCATGATGCCTGTCATCACAATACTCCATGCCCCTTTCATGAAAATGCTCCATGACCTTTCTCATCACAATTCTCAATACACTTGTCATCACAATGCTCCCTGACACTTGTCTTCAGAATGCTCCTTGAACCCTGTCACAAAAAGGCTCCATGACTTTTTCATCACAACGCCCCATGCCTTTTTCATCACAATGTGCCATGCCATTGTCATCAAAATACTCCACAAGCTTGTCATCAGAATTCTCCATGACCCTTGTCATCACAAATCTCCATGCACTTGTCAGCACAATGCTCCCTGACTCTTGTCATCACAGTGCTCCAAGCCATTGTCATCACAATGCTCCATTACATTTGTCATCAGAATTCTCCATGACACTTGGCATCACAATGCTCCATGCCATTGTCATCACAATGGGCCATTACATATGTCATCACAATGCTCCCTGACACCTGTCTTCACAATACTGCATGACCTGGTCATCACAATGCTCCATGCCCTTGTCATCACAATGCACCATTCCAACTGTCATCACAATAATCCATGAAACTTATTAGACCAATGCTCCATGCCCTTGTCATCACAATGTTCCATGCCCTTGTTATCACAATGCTCCATTACCCCTGTCATCATTATGCTCCATGACTCCAGTCATCACAATGCTCCATGAACTTTTTCATCACAATGATCAGTACACTTGTCATCAAAATGTTCCCTGACACTTGTTGTCTACATGTTCCTTGAATCCTGTCATGACAAGGCTGCATGCATTTTTCATCACAATGATCCATGCCCTTTTCATCACAATGCTCCAAGACCCCTGTAATCAAAGTGCTCCATGCCCTTGTCATCACAAAGCTCAATGACGCATGCCATCAGAATGCTCCTTGGCCTTCTCCTCACAATTCTCCATGCCCTTGTTATCACAATGTGCCAAGACCCCTCTAATCACAATGCTCCATGCCCATTTTCATCAGTATGCTCCAGGAGACTTGTCATCACAAAGCTCCATGGTTTTCTCATCACAGTGCTCCAGGACCTTGTCATCACAATGCTTCACGACCTTGTCATGAAAATTCTCAATGGCCATTGTCATCATAGTGTTCCAAGCCCTAGTCATCACAATGCTCCATTATATTTGTCATCACAATCCTCCATTACATTTGGCATCACAGTACTCCCAGCCATTGTCATCGCAATGGACCATGACATATGTCATCACAATGCTCCCTGACACCTGTCTTCACAATACTCCATGACCTTCTCTTCACAATGATCCATGCCCTTGTCATCACAATGCACCATGTCCACTCTCATCACAATAATCTATTAATCTTGTCAGACCAATGCTCCATGCACCTGTCATCACAATGCTCCATACCCTTGACATCACAATGCTCTATGATTTGTCATCACAAAGCTCCATGACCCATGTATCACAGTGTTCCATGCCCTAGTCATCACAATGCTCCAAGACCCCTGTAATCACCATGCTCCATGCCCCTTTTCATCAGAATGCTCCAGGATAATTGTCATCATAAGTATCCATGGTCTTCTCATCACAGTGCTCCAGGACCTTGTCATCACCATGCTCGATTACCTTGTCATCACAATGCTCCATGACCCCTGTCATCACAATTATCTATGAATATTTTCAGCCCAAAGCTCCACGACCTATTCATCACAAGGCTCCATGGCCAATATCATCTCAATGCTCCATGACCACTGTCATCAAAACACTCCATGACACCAGACGACACAATGATCCCGGACTATTGTCATCACAGTGCTCCATTCCCTACTCATCACTATGCTCCATGACCCCTGTCATCACAACACTACATGAACATTTTCAGCCCAGTGCTCCATGACACTTGTCATCACAATTATCCATGCACTTGTCATCCCAATGCTCCATGACCCCTGTATTCACAATGATCCGTAACGCTTGTCATCACAGTGCTCCATGACACCTGTCATTAAAATGTTCCATGCCTTTGTCAGCAAAATGCTACATGACGTTGTCATTACAATGCTCTATGGGCTTGTCATCAAAATACTCCATTTCTATTGTCATCACAATCCTCCATGAACCTTGGGATCACATTGCTTCATGCCCTTGTCATCACAATGCTCCATGCTCCTTGAAATCAAAATGATCCATGACCTCTGTCATCACAATGCTCCAAACTCTTGTGATCACAATGATCCATAACACTTGTCATCACAACGCTCCATGATGCCTGTCATCACAATACTCCATGTCCTTTTCATCACAATGCTCCATGACCTTCTCATCATAATTCTCAATACACTTTTCATCACAATGCTCCCTGACACTTGTCGTCAGAATGCTCATTGTTCCCTGTCACGAAAAGGCTCCATGCATTTTTCATCAAAATGCCCCATGCCGTTTTCATCACAATGCTCCATGCCATTGTCATCAAAATACTCCACAAGCTTGTCATCAGAATGTTCCATGACCCTTGTCATCACAAACCTCCATGCACTTGTCAGCACAATGCTCAATGACCCTTGTCAGCACAATGCTCCAAGCCATTGTCATCACAATGCTCAATTATCTTTGAGAGCAGAATCCTACATAACAATTGGCATCACAATTCTCCATGCCCTTGTCATCACAATGCCCCATTCCAACTGTCATCACAATAATCCATGAAACTAAATAGACCACTGTTCCATGCCCTTGTCATCACAATGCTCCATGCCCTTGTTATCACAATGCTCCATGACCCCTGTAATCACAATTCTCCGTGACTCCAGTCATCACAATGCTTCATGAACTTTGTCATCACAGTTGTCCAGGTCCTCGTCATCAACCCTCTCTGTGACCTTTTTAATCACAATGCTCCATGAAATTTTCATCACAATGCTCTTTGACCCTTGTAATCAAAATTCTCTATGCCTTTCTCAGCACAATGCTCCATGACACATGTCATCACAATGCACCATACGCTTGTCATCACAATGCTACCCAAATTTGTCATCACAGTACTCCATAAAATTTGTCATCACAATCATCCATGCACTTCTCATCAAAATGCTCTCTCACCACTGATATCACAATGCTACATCACTATTTGTCACAATACTCCCTCACCAATGTCATCACAATGTTTCATGGCATCTGTCATCACAGTGCTACATGCACTTATCATCACAATGTTCGATGACACCTGACATCAAAATGTTCCATAACACCTGTCATCAAACTGCTCCATGATCCTTTTAATCAAAATGCTCCAAGACCCCTGACATCACAATGTTCCATAACACCTGTGATCAAAGTGTTCCATGACCCTTTTCATCAAATTGTTCCATGACCCTGTCATCAAAATGCTACCTGATCTTCTCATCAAAATGCACCACACTCTTGTCATCAAAATGCTCCATGACTTGTCATCACAATGTTCCATTCCCTTGCCATCACAGTGCTCCATTACTCCAGTCATAAAAATGCTCCATGACCCCTGCTATCACGATGGTGCATGGCCTTGTCATCACAAAGCCCCAGGACCCTTCTCATCACAATGCTCCAAGAACCCTCTAATCACAATGCTCTATGCCCCTTTTCATCTCAATGATCCATGAACCCTGTCATCACAATGCACCATGCCCATCATCAAAATGCTTCATGCTGTTGTCATCACAATGAAATCAAAATGCTCCATGACCTCTGTCATAACAATGCTCCAAACCCTTGTGATCACAATATTCCATATCACTTGTCATCACAATGCCCCATGATGCTCGTCATTACAGTTATCCATGGCCTTCTCATCAAAATGCTCCATGACCTTTGTCATCACAATGCTCAGTACACTTGTCATCAAAATGTTCCCTGACACTTGTTGTCTGCATGCTCCTTGAATCCTGTCATGACAAGGCTCCATGCATTTTTCATCACAATGATCCATGCCCTTTTCATCACAATGCTCCAAGACCCCTGTAATCACAGTGCTCCATGCCCTTGTCCTCACAAAGCTCAATGACGCATGCCATCAGAATGCTCCTTGGCCTTCTCCTCACAATGCTCCATACCCTTGTCATCACAATGGGCCAAGACCCCTCTAATCACAATGCTCCATGCTCATTTTCATCAGTATGCTCCAGGAGACTTGTCATCACAAGGCTCCATGGTTTTCTCATCACAGTGCTCCAGGACCTTGTCATCACAATGCTTCACGACCTTGTCATGAAAATTCTCAATGGCCATTGTCATCATAATGCTCCAAGCCCTAGTCATCACAATGCTCCATTATAATTGTCATCACAATCCTCCATTACATATGGCATCACAATACTCCCAGCCATTGTCATTGCAATGGACCATGACGTATGTCATCACAATGCTCCCTGACACCTGTCTTCAAAATACTCCATGACCTTCTCTTCACAATGATCCATGCCCTTGTCATCACAATGCACCATGTCCACTGTCATCACAATAATCTATGAAACTTGTCAGACCAATGCTCCATGCCCCTGTCATCACAATGCTCCATGCCCTTGTCATCACAATGCTCCATGACTTGTCATCACAAAGCTCCATGACCCATGACCCATGTATCACAATGTTCCATGTCCTAGTTATCACAATGCTCCAAGACACCTGTAATCACAATGCTCCATGCCCCATTTCATCAGAATGCTCCAGGAGAATTGTCATCATAAGTATCCATGGTCTTCTCATCACAGTGCTCCAGGACCTTGTCATCACCATGCTCCATTACCTTGTCATCACAATGCTCCATGACCCCTGTCATCACAATAATCCATGAATATTTTCAGCCCAATGCTCCACGACCTATTCATCACAATGCTCCATGGCCAATATCATCTCAATTCTCCCTGTCCACTGTCATCACAACACTCCATGACACCTGACAATACAATGATCCAGGACTCGTCATCACAATGCTCCATTCCCTAGACATCACAATGCTCCATGACACCTGTCATCACAACACTCCAAGAAAATTTTCAGCCCAGTGCTCCATGACACTTGTCATCACAATTATCCATGCACTTGTCATCCCAATGCTCCATGACCCCTGTATTCACAATGATCCGTGATGCTTGTCATCAGAGTGCTCCATGACACATGTCATTACAATGCTCCATGCCGTTGTCAGCAAAATGCTACATGACCTTGTCATTACAATGCTGTATTCGCTTGTCATCACAATACTCCATTTCCATTGTCATCACAATCCTCCATGAAAGTTGGGATCAAATTGCTTCATGCCCTTGTCATCACAAAGCTCCATGCTCCTTGAAATCAAAATGATCCATGACCTCTGTCATCACAGTGCTCCAAAGCCTTGTGATCACAATGTTCCATAACACTTGTCATCACAGCGCTCCATGATGCCTGTCATCACAGTACTCCATGCCCTTTTCATCACAATGCTCCATGACCTTTCTCATCACAATTCTCAATACACTTGTCATCACAATGCTCCCTGACACTTGTCGTCAGAATTCTCCTTGAAACCTGTCACGAAAAGGCTCCATGCTTTTTCATCGCAATGCCCCATGCCGTTTTCATAACAATGCTCCATGCCATTGTCATCAAAATACTCCAGAAGCTTGTCATCAGAATGCTCCATTACCCTTGTCATCACAATTATCCATGAACTTGTCAGCACAATGCTCCCTGACCCTTGTCATCACAATGCTCCAAGCCATTGTCATCACAATGCTCCATTACCTTTGTCATCAGAATCCTCCATGACAGTTGGCATCACAATGCTCCATGCCATTGTCATCACAATGGGCCATTACATATGTCATCACAATGCTCCCTGACACCTGTCTTCACAATACTGCATGACCTGGTCATCACAATGCTCCATGCCCTTTTCATCACAATGCACCATTCCAACTGTCATCGCAATAATCCTTGAAACTTATTAGATCAATGCTCCATGCCCTTGTCATCACAATGCTCCATGCCCTTGTTATCACAATGCTCCTTGACCCCTGTCTTCACAATGCTCCGTGACTCCAGTCATCACAATGCTTCATGATCTTTGTCACCACAATGGTCCATGCCCTCGTCATCAACAGTCTCTGTGACCTTTTTAACCACAATGCTCCATGAACTTTTCATCACAATCCTCTTTGACCCTTGTCATCACAATGCTCTATGCCTTTCTCAGCACAATGCTCCATGACCCTTGACATCACAATGCTCCATGCACTTGTCAGCACAGTGCTCCCTGACCCATGTCATCACAATGCTCCATGACCCCTGTCATCACAATGCTCCGTGACTCCAGTCATCACAATGCTTCATAAAGTTTGTCATCACAATGGTCCATGCCCGTGTCATCACAAGGCTCTGTGACCTTTGTAACCACAATGCTCCATGAACATTTCATCACAATTCTCTGTGACCCTTGTCATCACAATGCTCCATTTCTTTGTGAGAACAATGCTCCATGACCATTGTCTTCAAAATGTGCCACGCGCATTTCATCACAAAGGTCCACATACTTGTCATTGCCATGCTCCATAAACCTTGTAATCACAATGCTCCATGCACTTCTCATCAAAATGCTCTCTCACCACTGATATCACAATGCTACATCACTATTTGTCACAATACTCCCTCACCCCTGTCATCACAATGTTCCATGACTCCTGTCATCACAATGCTACATGCACTTATCATCACAATGTTCGATGACCCCTGACATCACAATGTTCCATAACACCTGTCATCAAAATGTTCCATGACACTTTTCATCAAATTGCTCCATGACCCTGTTATCAGAATGCTCCCTGCCTTTCTCATCACAATGCACAACGCCCTTGCCATCAAAATGCTCCATGTCGAGAGACTTCCGGTTAAGATGGCGGAAGAGTAAGACGTGGAGGTCACCGTCCTCCCCACCCATACACCAGAAATACAGCTGCACGTGGAGTAACTTCTACAGAACACCTGCTGGATGCTGGCAGAGGACCCCGGACCTCCCAAAAGGCAAGAAACTCCCCACATTCCTTGGTAGGGCAAAGCGGAGAGATTCCCGCACAAAGGATCGGTGCCGAGCGGCACTCACCAGCCCGAGAGGCTTGTCCGCTCGCCCCGGCGTCGCTGGAAGCTGAGGCTCGGGCTTCGGTCAGAGCGCAGTGAGAGGACTGGGGCTGGCAGCGAGAACTCAGCCGGAAGGGGGCTAATGAGCCACAGCTAGCCAGCAGGTAGTCCGGGAAAACTCTGGAGCTGCCGAAGAGGCAAGAGACTTTTTCTTTCCTCTTGGTTTCCTGGTGCCCGAGGAGAGGGGATTAAGAGCGCTGCTTAAAGGGGCTCCGCAGACGGGCACGAGACGCGACTGAAGGCGCGGAGCCCGGTGACGGGCGTGGGACGCTGGGGCTGCTGCTGCCACCGGCAAGATGCCTGTGTGCGAGCGTGGGTCACTGTCCTCACCGCCCTTCCTGGAGCCTGTGCAGCCCGCCACTGCTGGGGTCCCGGGATCCAGGGGCGGCTTCTCTGGGAGAACGCACGGTGCGCCTCGGGCTGGTGCAACATCACGCCGACCTCTGCCGCTGCAGGCTCGCCCCGCACTCCGTGCCCCTCCCTCCCGCCCGGCCTGAGTGAGCCAGAGTCCCCGAAGAGGCTGCTCCTTTAACCCTGTCCTGTCTAAGTGAAGAACAGACGCCCTCCGGCGACCTACATGCAGAGGCGGGGCCAAATCCAAAGCTGAGACCCAGGAGCTGTGAGAACAAAGAGAAAGGGAAACCTCTCCCAGCAGCCTCAGAAGCAGCGGATTAAAGCTCCACAATCAACTTGATGTACCCTGCATCTGTGGAATACATGAATGGACAACAAATCATCCCAAATTGAGGAGCCAGGAGTCAGTGCTGTGCCTCTGAGGTGGGAGAGCCAACTTCAGGACACTGGTCCACAAGAGACCTCCCAGCTCCACATAATATCAAACGGCGAAAATCTTCCAGAGATCTCCATCTCAACACCAGCACCCAGCTTCACTCAACGACCAGCAAGCTACAGTGCTGGACACCCTATGCCAAACAACTAGCAAGACAGGAACACAACGCCACCCATTAGCAGAGAGGCTGCCTAAAATCATAAAAAGTCCGCAGACACCCCAAAACACACCACCAGACGTGGACCTGCCCACCAGAAAGACAAGATCCAGCCTCACCCACCAGAACACAGGCACTAGTACCCTCCACCAGGAAGCCTACACAACCCACTAAACCAAACTTAGCCACTGGGGACAGACAACAAAAACAACGGAAACTATGAACCTGCAGCCTGAAAAAAGGAGACCCCAAACACAGTAAGATAAGCAAAATGAGAAGACAGAAAAACACACAGCAGGAGAAGGAGCAAGATAAAAACCCACCATACCTAACAAATGAAGAGGTAATAGGCAGTCTACCTGAAAAAGAATTCAGAATAATGATGGTAAAGATGATCCAAGATTCTATTTTCCAGATCCAAAATCTTGGAAATAGAATAGACAAAATGCAAGAAACAGTTAACAAGGGCCTAGAAGAACTAAAGATGAATCAAGCATCGATTAAAAACACAATAAATGAAATAAAAAGTACTCTAGATGGGATCAATAGCAGAATAACTGAGGCAGTAGAACAGATAAGTGAGGTGGAAGATAAAATAGTGGAAATAACTGCTGCAGAGCAAAATAAAGAAAAAAGAATGAAAAGAACAGAGGACAGTCCCAGAGACCTCTGGGACAACATTAAACGCACCAACATTCGAATTATAGGGGTTCCAGAAGAAGAAGAGAAAAAGAAAGGGACTGAGAAAATATTTGAAGAGATTATAGTTGAAAACTTCCCTAATATGGGAAAGGAAATAGTTAATCAAGTCCAGGAGGCACAGAGAGTCCCATACAGAATAAATCCAAGGAGAAATACGCCAAGACACATATTAATCAAACTGTCAAAAAATAAACACAAAGAAATCATATTAAAAGCAGCAAGGCAAAAACAACAAATAACACACAAGGGAATCCCCATCAGGATAACAGCTGATCTCTCAGCAGAAACTCTACAAGCCAGAAGGGAGTGGCAGGACATAATTAAAGTGATGAAGGAGAAAAACCTGCAACCAAGATGACTCTACCCAGCAAGGATCTCATTCAGATTTGATGGAGAAATTAAAACGTTTACAGACAAGCAAAAGCTGAAAGCGTTCAGCACCACCAAACCAGCTTTACAACAAATGCTAAAGGAACTTCTCTAGGCAAGAAACACAACAGAAGGAAAAGACCTACAATAACGAACCCAAAACAATTAAGAAAATGGGAATAGAAACATATATAACAATAATTACCTTAAATGTAAATGGACTAAATGCTCCCACCAAAAGACACAGATTGGCTGAATGGATACAAAAACAAGACCCATATATATGCTGTCTACAAGAGACCCACTTCAGACCTAGAGACACATACAGACTGAAAGTAAGGGGATGGAAAAATTTATCCCATGCAAATGGAAACCAAAAGAAAGCTGGAGTAGCAATTCTCATATCAGACAAAATAGACTTTAAAATAAAGACTACTAGAAGAGACAGAGAAGGACACTACCTAATGATCAAGGGATCGATCCAAGAAGAAGATATAACAATTGTAAATATTTATGCACCCAACATAGGAGCACCTCAATACATAAGGCAAATACTAACAGCCATAAAAGGAGAAATCGACAGTAACGCAATCATAGTAGGGGACTTTAACACCCCACTTTCACCAATGGACAGATCATCCAAAATGAAAATAAATAAGGAAACACAAGCTTTAAATGATACATTAAACAAGATGGACTTAATTGATTTTTATAGGACATCCCATCCAAAAACAACAGAATACACATTTTTCTCAAGTGCTCATGGAACATTCTCCAGGATAGATCATATCTTGGGTCACAAATCAAGCCTTGGTAAATGTAAGAAAATTGAAATTGTATCAAGTATCTTTTCTGACCACAATGCTATGAGACTAGATATCAATTACAGGAAAAGAGCTGTAAAAAATACAAACACATGGAGGCTAAACAATACACTACTTAATAACAAAGTGATCACTGAAGAAATCAAAGGGGAAATTAAAAAAAATACCTAGAAACAAATGACAATGGAGACACGACGACCCAAAACCTATGGGACGCAGCAAAAGCAGTTCTAAGGGGGAAGTTTATAGCAATACAATCCCACCTTAAGAAACAGGAAACATCTCGAATAAACAACCTAATCTTGCACCTAAAGCAATTAGAGAAAGAAGAACAAAAACATCCCAAAGTTAGCAGAAGGAAAGAAATCATAAAAATCAGATCAGAAATAAATGAAAAAGAAATGAAGGAAACGATAGCAAAGATCAATAAAACTAAAAGCTGGTTCTTTGAGAAGATAAACAAAATTGATAAACCATTAGCCAGACTCATCAAGAAAAAAAAGGTGAAGACTCAAATCAATAGAATTAGAAATGAAAAAGGAGAAGTAACAACTGACACTGCAGAAATACAAAAGATCATGAGAGATTACTATAAGCAAATCTATGCCAATAAAATGGACAACCTGGAAGAAATGGACAAATTCTTAGAAATGCACAGCCTGCCAAGACTGAATCAGGAAGAAATAGAAAATATGAACAGACCAATCACAAGCACTGAAATTGAAACTGTGATAAAAAATCTTCCAACAAACAAAAGCCCAGGGCCAGATGGCTTCACAGGTGAATTCTATCAAGCATTTAGAGAAGAGCTAACACCTATCCTTCTCAAACTCTTCCAAAATATAGCAGAGGGAGGAACACTTCCAAACTCATTCTATTAGACCACCATCACCCTGATACCAAAACCAGACAAGGATGTCACAAAGAAAGAAAACTATAGGCCAATATCACTGATGAACATAGATGCAAAAATCCTCAACAAAATACTAGCAAACAGAATCCAACAGCACATTAAAAGGATCATACACCATGATCAAGTCGGGTTTATTCCAGGAATGCAAGGATTCTTCAATATACGCAAATCAATCAACGTGATACACCATATTACCAAATTGAAGGAGAAAAACCATATGATCATCTCAATAGATGCAGAGAAAGCTTTCGACAAAATTCAACACCCATTTATGATAAAAACCCTGCAGAAAGTAGGCATAGAGGGAACTTTCCTCAACATAATAAAGGCCATATATGACAAACCCACAGCCAGCATCGTCCTCAATGGTGAAAAACTGAAACCATTTCCACTAAGATCAGGAACAAGACAAGGTTGCCCACTCTCACCACTCTTATTCAACCTAGTTTTGGAAGTTTTAGCCACAGCAATCAGAGAAGAAAAGGAAATAAAAGGAATCCAAATCGGAAAAGAAGAAGTAAAGCTGTCACTGTTTGCAGATGACATGATACTATACATAGAGAATCCTAAAGATGCTACCAGAAAACTACTAGAGCTAATCAATGAATTTGGTAAAGTTGCAGGATACAAAATTAATGCACAGAAATCTCTGGCATTCCTATATACTAATGATGAAAAATCTGAAAGTGAAATTAAGAAAACACTCCCATTTACCATTGCAACAAAAAGAATAAAATATCTAGGAATAAACCTACCTAAGGAGAAAAAAGACCTGTATGCAGAAAATTATAAGACACTGATGAAAGAAATTAAAGATGATACAAATAGATGGAGAGATGTACCATGTTCTTGGATTGGAAGAATCAACATTGTGAAAATGACTCTACTACCCAAAGCAATCTACAGATTCAATGCAATCCCTATCAAACTACCACTGACATTTTTCACAGAACTAGAGCAAAAAATTTCACAATTTGTATGGAAACACAAAAGACCCCGAATAGCCAAAGCAAACTTGAGAACGAAAAATGGAGCTGGAGGAATCAGGCTCCCTGACTTCAGACTATACTACAAAGCTACAGTAATCAAGACAGTATGGTACTGGCACAAAAACAGAAATATAGATCAGTGGAACAGGATAGAAAGCCCAGAGATAAACCCACGGACATATGGTCAACTTATCTTTGATAAAGGAGGCAGGAATGTACAGTGGAGAAAGGACAGTCTCTTCAATAAGTGGTGCTGGGAAAACTGGATAGGGACATGTAAAAGTATGAGATTAGATCACTCCCTAACACCATACACAAAAATAAGCTCAAAATGGATTAAAGACCTAAATGTAAGGCCAGACACTATCAAACTCTTAGAGGAAAACATAGGCAGAACACTCTATGACATAAATCACAGCAAGATCCTTTTTGACCCACCTCCTAGAGAAATGGAAATAAAGACAAAAATAAACACATGGGACCTAATGAAACTTCAAAGCTTTTGCACAGCAAAGGAAACCATAAACAAGACCAAAAGACAACCCTCAGAATGGGAGAAAATATTTGTAAATGAAGCAACTGCAAAGGATTAATCTCCAAAATTTATAAGCAGCTCATGCAGCTCAATAACAAAAAAACAAACAACCCAATCCAAAAATGGGCAGAAGACCTAAATAGACATTTCTCCACAGAAGATATACAGACTGCCAACAAACACATGAAAGGATGCTCAACATCTTTGCTCATTAGAGAAATGCAAATCAAAACTACAATGAGATATCATCTCACACCTGTCAGAATGGCCATCATCAAAAAATCTAGAAACAATAAATGCTGTAGAGGGTGTGGAAAAAAAAGAACACTTTTGCACTGCTGGTGGGAATGTGAATTGGTACAGCCGCTATGGAGAACGGTATGGAGGTTCCTTAAAAAACTACAAATAGAACTACCATATGACCCAGCAATCCCACTACTGGGCATATACCCTGACAAAACCATAATTCAAAAAGAGACATGTACCAAAATGTTCATAGCAGCCCTATTTACAATAGCCCGGCGATGGAAACAACCTAAGTGTCCATCATCAGATGAATGGATAAAGAAGATGTGGCACATATATACAATGGAATATTACTCAGCCATAAAAAGAAATGAAATTGAGCTATTTGTAATGAGGTGGATGGACCTAGAGTCAGTCATACAGAGTGAAGTAAGTCAGAAAGAGAAAGACAAATACTGTATGCTGACACATATATATGGAACTTAAGAAAAAAATGTCAGGAAGAACATAGGGGTAAGACAGGAATAAAGACACAGACCTACTAGAGAATGGACTTGAGGATATGGGGAGGGGGAAGGGTAAGCTGTGACAAAGTGAAAGAGCGGCATGGACATATATACACTACCAAACGTAAGGTAGATAGCTAGTGGGAAGCAGCCGCATAGCACAGGGAGATCAGCTCGGTGCTTTCTGACCGCCTGAAGGGGTGGGATAGGGAGGGTGGGAGGGAGACGCAAAAGGGAGGGGAAATGGGAATATAGGTATATGTATAACTGATTAAATTTGTTATAAAGCAAAAAAAAATTTTTTTAGGAGAAAAAAAAAAGAAACAAAGTCCCAACACAGCAAAAATAAATAAATTAAATAATAAAAACTCCTACACCCAACATTTAAAAAAAAAATGCTCCATGTCCTTTGTCATCACAAAGATCCATGACCCTTGGCATCACAATGCTCAATGTCATTGTCATCACAATGCTCCATGAACACTCTCATCACATTGCTCCATGCCCTTGTCTTCACAAAGCTCCATGACACATGTCATCAGAATGCTCCATGGCATTCTCATCACAATGCTCCATGCCCTTGCCATCACAATGCTCCATTACCCCAGTCATAAAAATGCTCCATGACCCCTGCTATCACGATGATCCATGGCCTTGTCATCACAAAGCTCCATGACCCTTCTCATCACATTGCTCCAAGAACCCTGTAATCACAGTGCTCTATGCCCATTTTCATCTCAATGATCCATGAATCCTGTCATCACAATGCACCATGCCCATCATCATAATGCTTCATGCTATTGTCATCACAATGAAATCAAAATGCTCCATGACTTCAGTCATAACAATGCTCCAAACAGTTGTGATCACAATATTCAATAACACTTGTCATCACAATGCCCCATGACGCTCGTCATCACAACTATCAATGGTCTTCTCATCACAATGCTCCATGACCATTGTCATCACCATGCTCAATACACTTGTCATCAAAGTGCTCCCTGACACTTGTTGTCTGTATGCTCCTTGAATCCTGTCATGACAAGGCTCCATTACTTTTTCATCACAATGATCCATGTCCTTTTCATCACAGTGCTCCAAGACCCATGTAATCTCAATGCTCCATGCCCTTGTCATCACAAAGCTGAATGACGCATGCCATCAGGATTCTCCTTGGTGTTCTCCTCACAATGCTCCATGCCCTTGTCATCACAATGTTCCAAGACCCCTGTAATCACAATGCTCTTTGCCCGTGTCATCAAAAAACTCCATGACGCATGTCATCAGAAGGCTCCATGGCCTTCTCATCACAATGCTCCATGCCCTAGTCATCACAAGGCTCCAAGACCCCTGTAATCACAATGCTCCATGCCCCTTTTAATCAGAATGCTCCAAGAGACTTATCATCACAAGTCTCCATGGTCTTCTCATCACAGTGCTCCACAACCTTGTCATCACCATGCTCCATTCCCTTGTCATCACAATGCCCCATGAACCCTGTCATCACAATAATCCATGAACATTTTCAGCCCAATGCTCCACGACTTACTCATCACAATGCTCCATGGCCAATATCATAACAATGCTCCATGACCACTGTCATCACAGCACTCCATGACACCCGACAACACAATGATCCGGGACTCTTGTCATCACAGTGCTCCATTCCCTAGTCATCACAATGCTACATGACCCCTGTCATCACAACACTCCATGAACATTTTCAGCCCAGTGCTCCATGACACTTGTCATCACAATGATCCATGCCCTTGTCATCCCAATGCTCCATGACCACTGTATTCACAATGCTCCGTGACGCTGGTCATCACAGTGCTCCATGACACATGTCATCACAATGCTCCATGCCTTTGTCAGCAAAATGCTACATGACCTTGTCATTACAATGCTCTATGCACTTGTCATCACAATACTCCATTTCCATTGGCATCACAATCCTCCATGAACCTTGGGATCACATTGTTTCATGCCCTTGTCATCACAATGCTCCATGCTCCTTGAAATTAAAATGATCCATGACCTCTGTCATCACAATGCTCCAAACCCTTGTGATCACAGTGTTCAAAAACACTTGTCATCACAACGCTCCATGATTCCTGTCATCACAATAATCCATGCCCTTTTCATCACAATGCTCCATGACCTTTGTCATCACAATTCTCAATACACTTGTCATCAAAATGCTCCATGCGCTTGTCAGCACAATGCTCCATGACACATGTCATCAAAATGCACCATGCTCTTCTCATCACAATGCTCCTTAAAATATGTCATCACAATGCTCCATGCACTTCTCATCAAAATGCTCTCTCACAACTGATATCACAATGCTACATCACTATTTGTCACAATACTCTCTAACCCCTATCATCACAATGTTCCATGACTCCTGTCATCACAATGCTACATGCACTTATCATCACAATGTTGGATGACCCCTGACATCAAAATGTTCCATAACACCTGTCATCAAAATGTTCCATGACACTTTTCATCAAATTGCTCCATGACCCTGTCATCAGAAAGCTCCCTGCCTTTCTCATCACAATGCACAACGCCCTTGCCATCAAAATGCTCATGACGTCTGTCATCACAAAGATCAATGACCCTTGGCATCACAATGCTCCATGTCATTGTCATCACAGTGCTCCATGAACGCTCTCATCACATTGCTCCATGCTCTTGTCTTCCCAAAGCTCCATGACACATGTCATCAGAATGCTCCATGGACTTCGCATCACAATGCTCCATGCCCTTACCATTACAATGCTCCATTACCCTGTGATAACAATGCTCCATGACCCCTGCCATCACGATGTTCCATGGCCTTGTCATCACACACCTCCATGACCCTTCTCATCACAATGCTCCAAGAACCCTGTAATCACAATGCTCTATACCCCTTTCCATCTCAGTGACCATGAACCCTGTCATCACAATTCACCATGCCTTTCATCATAATGCTTCATGCTATTGTCATCACAATGAAATCAAAATGCTCCATGACCTCTGCCATAACAATGCCACACACCCTTGTGATCACAATATTCCAAAACACTTGTCATCACAATGCCCCATGACTCTCATCATCACAATTATCCATGGTCTTCTCATCAAAATGCTCCATGATCTTTGTCATCACAATTCTCAAATACACTTGTCATCACAATGCTCCCTGACACTTGTCGTCAATATGCTCCTTGAACCCTGTCATGACAAGGCTCCATGCCATTTTCATCACAATGATCCATGCCCTAGTCATCACAATGCTCCAAGACCCAAGTAATCAAAATTCTCCATGCCCTTGTCATCACAAAGCTCCATGTCTTTGTCAGAACAATCCTCAATGAGCATAGTCATCAAAATTTGCAACGCACATTTCATCACAACGGTCCACAACCTTGTCATTGCTATGCTTCATAAACCTTGTAATCACAATGGTCCATGCTCTTCTCATCAAAATGCTCTCTCACCAGAGATATCACAATGTTCCATCTCTAGTCATCACAATACGCCCTCACCCCTATAATCACAAAGTTCCAGGACCCTGTCATCACAATGCTACATCCCCTTATCATCACAATGTTCCATGAACACTGACATCACAATGTTCCATAACCCCTGTCATCAAAATGCTCCATGACCCTTTTCATCGCAAAGCTCCAAGACCCCTGACATCACAATGTTCTATAACTCCTGCCATCAAAATATCCCTTTACAGTTTTTATCAAATTGCTGCATGCCCTGGTAACCAAAATACTCCCTGCACTTCTCAGCACAATGCACCATGCCCTTGTCATCAAAATGCTCCATGACTTGTCATCACAAAGCTCCATGACACTTGGCATCACAATGCTCAATGTCATTGTCATCACAGTACTCCATGAAACCTCTCATCACATTGCTCCATGCCCTTGTCATCACAAAGCTCCATGACACTTGTCATCACAATGCTCGATGCCCTTCTCATCACAATGCTCCATGCCCTTGTCATTACAGTCCTGCATGACCCATGTATCACAGTGTTCCGTGCCCTTGTCATCACAATGCTCCATGCCCACTCTCATCACTATAATCCATGAAACATTTCAGACCAATGTTTCATGCCCTTCTCATCAAAATGCTCCATTACACCTGTCATAACAATGCACCATGAACATTGCCATCACAATGTTCCACGGCCTAGTCATCACAAGGTTCCATGACACTTGTCATCACAGTGCTCCATGCCCTTGTCATCACAATGCTCCAAGACACTTGTAATCACAATGCTCCATGCCCCTTTTCATCTCAGTGCTCCAGGACCCATGTCATCACAATGCACCATGCCCATCATCATAATACTTCAGGCTGTTGTCATCAAAAAGAAATCAGTATTCTCCATGACATCTGTCATCATAATGCTCCAAACCCTTGTGATCACAATGTTCCATAACACTTATCATCACAACACCCCATGACGCTCATCATCACAATTATCCATGGTCTTCTCAATACAAAGCTCCATGATCTTTTTCATCACAATGCTCAATACACTTGTCATCACAAAGCTCCCTGACACTTGTCGTCAGTATGCTCCTTGAACCCTGTCATGACAAGGCTCCATGCCTTTTTCATAACAATGATCCATGCACGTTGCATCACAATGCTCCAAGATCCCTGTAATCACAAATGCTCCATGCCCTTGTCATCACAAAACTCCATGACGCATGTCATCAGAATGCTCCATGGCCTTCTCATCACAATGCTTCATGCCCTAGTCATCACAATGCTCCAAGAACCCTGTAACCACAATGCTCCATGCCCCTTTTCATCAGAATGCTCCATGAGACTTCTCATCAGAAGTCTCCATGGTCTTCTCATCACAATGCTCCAGGACCTTGTCATCACCATGCTCCATTCCGTTGTCATCACAATGCTCCATGACACATGTCATCACAATGCTCCATGCCTTTGTTAGCAAAATGCTACATGACATTGTCATTACAATGCTCTATGTGCTTGTCATCACAATACTCCATTTCCATTGTCATCACAATCCTCCATGAACCTTGGGATCACATTGCTTCATGCCCTTGTCATCACAATGCCCCTTGTTCCTTGAAATCAAAATGATCCATGACCACTGTCATCACAGTGCTCCAAACCCTTGTGATCACAGAGTTCCAAAACACTTGTCATCACAATGCTCCATGATGCCTGTCATCACAATACTCCATGCACTTTTCATCACGATGCTCCATGACCTTTGTCATCACAATTCTCAATACACTTGTCATCACAATGCTCCCTGACACTTGTCGTCAGAATGCTCCTTGAACCCTGTCACGAAAATACTCCATGACATTTTCATCACAGTGCCCCATGCCGTTTTCATCACAATGCTCCATGTAATTGTCATCAAAATACTCTGCAAGCTTGTCATCAGAATGCTCCATGACCCTTGTCATAACAATTCTCCATGCACTTGTCAGCACAATGCTCCCTGACCCTTGACATCACAGTGCTCCAAGCCATTGTCATCACAATGCTCCATTACCTTTGTCATCAGAATCCTCCATGACACTTGGCATCAGATGCTCCATGCCATTGTCATCACAATGGGCCATTACATATGTCATCACAATGCTCCCTGACACCTGTCTTCACAATACTGCATGACCTGGTCATCACAATGCTCCATGCCCTTGTCATCACAATACGCCATTCCAACTGTCATCGCAATAATCCATGAAACTTATTAGACCAATGTTCCATGCCCTTGTCATCACAATGCTCCATGCCCTTTTCATCACAATGCTCCATGACCCCTGTTATCACAATGCTCCGTGACTCCAGTCATCACAATGATTCATGACATTTGTCATCACAATTGTCCAAGTCCTCGTCATCAACAGTGTCTCTGACCTTTTTAACGACAATGCTCCATGAACATTTCATCACAATGCTCTTTGAACCTTGTCATCACAATGATACATGCGCTTGTCTGCACTATGCTCCATGATACATGTCATCACAATGCACCATACACTTGTCATCACAGTTCTCCACAATTTTGTCAACACAATGCTACTTAAAATTTGTCATCACAATTCTCCATGCACTTCTCATCAAAATGCTATCTCACCAATGATATCACAATGCTACATCTGTTTTTGTCACAATACTCCCTCACCCTTGTCATCACAATGTTCCATGACTCCTGTCATCACAATGCTACATGCACTTATCATCAAATGTTCGATGACCCCTGAGATCACAATGTTCCATAACACCTGTCATCAAAATGTTCCATGACACTTTTCATCAAATTGCTCCATGACCCTCTCATCAGAATGCTCCCTGCCCTTCTCATCACAATGCACAACGTCCTTGCCATCAAAATGTTCCATGACCTTTGTCATCACAAAGATCCATGACACTTGGCATCATAATGCTCCATGTCATTGTAATCACAATGCTCCATTAAGGCCCTCATCACATTGCTCCATGCCCTTGTCTTCACAAAATTCCATGACACATGGCATCAGAATGCTCCATTGCATTCTCATCACAATGATCCATGCCCTTGCCATCACAATGCTCCATTACTCCAGTCATAACAATGCTCCATGACCACTGCCATCACGATATTCCATGGCCTTGTCATCACAAAGCTCAATGACCCTTCTCATCACAAAGATCCAAGAACCCTGTAATCACAATGCTCTATGCCCCTTTTCATCACAATGATCCATGAAACCTGTCATCACAATGCACCATGCCCATCATCATAATGCTTCATGCTATTGTCATCACAATGAAATCAAAATTCTCCATGACCTCTGTCATAACAATCCTCCAAACCCTTGTGATCACAATATTCCATATCACTTGTCATCACAATGCCCCATGACACTGCTCATCACAATTATCAGTGGTCTTCTCATCAAAATGCTCCATGACCTTATCATCACAATGCTCAATACACTTGTTATCAAAATGCTCCCTGACACTTGTTGTCTGTATGCTCCTTGAATCCTGTATTGACAAGGCTCCATGCCTTTTTCATCACAGTGATCCATGTCCTTTTCATCACAATGCTCCAAGACCCATGTAATCTCAATGCTCCATGCACTTGTCATCACAAAGCTCAATGATGCATGCCATCAGAAATCTCCTAAGTCTTCTCCTCACAATTCTCCATGCCCTTGTCATCACAATGTTCCAAGACCCCTGTAATCTCAATACTCCATGCCCTTGTCATCAAAACACTCCATGACGCATGTCATCAGAATGCTGCATTGCCTTCTCATCATAATGTTCCATGCCCTTGTCATCACAATGCTCCAAGACCCCTGTAATCACAATGCTCCATGCCCCTTTTCATCAGAATGCTTCATGAGACTTGTCATCACATTTCTACATGGTCTTCTCATCACAGTGCTCCAGGACCTTGTCATCACCATGCTCCATTCCCTTTTTATCACAATGCTACGTGACCCCTGTCTTCACAATAATCCATGAATATTTTCAGCCCAAAGCTCCACGACCTACTCATCACAATGTTCCATGGCCAATATCATCACAATGCTCCATGACCACAGTCATCACAACACTCCATGACACCTGACAACACAATGATCCGGGACTCTTGTCATCACAATGTTCCATTCCCTAGTCATCACAATGCTCCATGACCCCTGTCATCACAACACTCCATGAACATTTTCAGCCCAGTGCTCCATGACCCTTGTCATGACAATGATCCATGCCCTTGTGATCCCAATGCTCCATGACCCCTGTATTCACAATGCTCCGTGACGCTTGTCATCACAGTGCTCCATGACACATGTCATCACAATGCTCCATGCCTTTGTCAGCAAAATGCTACATGACCTTGTCATTACAATGCTCTATGCGCTTGTCATCAAATTACACCATTTCCATTGTCATCACAATCCTCCATGAATCTCGGGATCACATTGCTTCATGCCCTTGTCATCAAAATGCTCCATGCTTCTTGAAATCCAAATGATCGATGACCTCTGTCATCACAATGCTCCAAATCCTTGTGATCACAGTGTTCCATAACACTTGTCATCACAACGCTCCATGATGCCTGTCATCACAATACTCCATGCCCTTTTCATCACAATGCTCCATGACCTTTGTCATCACAATTCTCAATACACTTGTCATCACAATGCTCCCTGACACTTGTCATCAGAATGCTCCTTGAACCCAGTCACGAAAAGGCTCCATTCATTTTTCTTCACAATGACCATGCAGTTTTCATCACAATGCTCCATGCCATTGTCATCAAAATATTCCACAAGCTTGTCATCAGAATGCTCCCTGACCCTTCTCATCACAATGCTCCAAGCCATTGTCATCACAATGCCCCATTACCTTTGTCATCAGAATACTCCATGACACTTGGCATCACAGTGCTCCATGTCCTTGTCATCACAATGCGCCATTCCAACTGCCACTGCAATAATCCATGAAACTTATTAGATCAATGTTCCATGTTCTTGTCATCACAATGCTCCATGCCCTTGTTATAACAATGCTCCATGACCCCGGTGATCACAATGATGCGTGACTCCAGTCATCACAATGCTTCATGACCTTTGTCATCACAGTGGACCATGCCCTCGTCATCACCAGTCTCTGTGACATTTTTAACCACAATGCTCCATGAACTTTTCATCACAATGCTCTTTGACCCTTGTCATCACAATGCTCTCTGACTTTCTCAGCACAGTGCTCCATGACACATGTCATCAGAATGCACCATGTGCTTATCATCACAGTGCTCAAAAATCTTGTCATCACATTGCTCCATAAAATTTGTCATCACAATTCTCCATACACTTCTCATCCAAATGCTCTCTCACCTGAGATATCACAATATTCCATCACTAGTTATCACAATCCTCCCTCACCCCTGTAATCACAGTGTTCCATGACCCCTGTCATCACAATGCTACATCCCCTTATCAACACAATGTTCCATGACCCGTGACATCACAATGTTCCATAAGCCCTGTCATCAAAATGCTCCTTGACCTTTTTCATCAGAATGCTCCATAACACTTGTCATCACAAGTCTCCATGGTCTTCTCATCACAGTGCTCCAGGACTTTGTCATCACCATGCTCCATTCCCTTGTCATCACAATGCTCCATGACCCCTGTCATCACAATAATCCATGAATATTTTCAGCCCAATGCTCCACGACCTACTCATCACAATGCTCCATGGCCAATATCATCACAATGCTCCATGACCACTGTCATCACAACACTCCATGACACCTGAAAACACAATGATCTGGGACTTTTGTCATCACAGTGCTCCATTCCCTAGTCATCACAATGCTCCATGACCCCTGTCATCACAACACTCCATGAACATTTTCAGCCCAGTGATCCATGACCCTTGTCATCACAATGATCCATGCCCTTGTCATCCCAATGCTCCATGACGCCTGTATTCACAATGCTCCGTGACGCTTGTCATCACAGTGCTCCATGACAATTGTCATCACAATGCTCCATGCCTTTGTCAGCAGAATGCTACATGACCTTGTCTTTACAAAGTTCTATGCGCTTGTCATCACAATACTCCATTTCCATTGTCATCAAAATCCTCCATGAACCTTGGGATCACATTGCTTCATGCCCTTGTCATCACAATGCTCCATGCTCCTTGAAATCAAAATGATCCATGAGCTCTGTCATCACAATACTCCAAACACATGGGATCCCAGTGTTCCATAACACTTTTCATCACAATGCTCCATGATGCCTGTCATCACAATACTCCATGCCCTTTTCATCACAATGCTCCATGACCTTTGTCATCACAATTCTCAATACACTTGTCATCACAATGCTCACTGACTCTTGTCATCAGAATGCTCCTTGAACCCTGTCACGAAAAGGCTCCATGCCTTTTGCATCACAATGCCCCATGCCGTTTTCTTCACAATGCTCCATGCCATTGTCATCAAAATACTCCACAAGCTTGTCATCAGAATGCTCCATGACCCTTGTCATCAGATTTCTCCATGCACTTGTCAGCACAATGCCCCCTGACCCTTGTCATCACAATGCTCCAAGCCATTGTCATCTCAATGCTCCATTACCTTTGTCATCAGAATCCTCCATGACACTTGGCATCACAATGCTCCATTCCATTGTCATCACAATGGGCCATTACATATGTCATCACAATGCTCCCTGACACGTGTCTTCACAATACTGCATGACCTGGTCATCACAATGCTCCATGCCTTTGTCATCAAAATGCGCCATTCCAACCGTCATCACAATAATCCATGAAACTTATTAGACCAATATTCCATGCCCTTGTCATCACAATGTTCCATGCCCTTGTTATCACAAAGCTCCATGACCCCTGTCATCACAATGCTCCGTTACTCCAGTCATGACAATGCTTCATGACTTTTGTCATCACAATGGTCCATGCCCTCGTCATCAACAGTCTCTGTGACCTTTTTAACCACAATTCTCCATGAACTTTTCATCACAATGTTCTTTGACCCATGTCATCACAATGCTCCATGCGCTTATCAGCACAATGCTCCATGACACATGTCATCACAATGCACCAGGCGCTTGTCACCACAGTGCTCCACATTCTTGTCATCACAGTGGTCCTTAAAATTTGTCATCAGAATGCTCCATGCACTTCTCATCAAAATGCTCTCTCACCACTGATATCACAATGCTACATCACTCTTTATCACAATACTCCCTCACCCCTGTCATCACAATGTTCCATGATTCCTGTCATCACAGTGCTACATGCACTTCTCATCACAATATTTGATGACCCCTGACATCACAGTGTTCCATAACACCTGTCATCAAAATGTTCCATGACACTTTTCATCAAATTGCTCCATGACCCTGTCATCACAATGTTCCCTGCCCTTCTCATCACAATGCACAATGCACTTGCCATCAAAATGCTCCATGTCCTTTGTCATCACAAAGATCCATGACCCTTGGCATCACAATGCTCCATGAACCCTGTCATCACAATCATCCATGCCCTTTTCATCCCAATGCTCCATGACCCCTGTATTCACAAAGCTCCGTGACGCTTGTCATCACAGTGCTCCATGACACATATCATCACAATGCTCCATGACTTTGTCAGCAAAATGCTACATGACCTTGTCATTACAATGTTCTATGCGCTTGTCATCACAATACTCCATTACCATTGTCATCACAATCCTCCATGAAACTTGGGATCACATTGCTTCATGCCCTTGTCATCACAATGCTCCATGCTATTTGAAATCAAATTGATCCATGACCTCTGTCATCACAATGCTCCAAACCCTTGTGATCACAATGTTACATAACACTTGTCATCACAACGCTCCATGATGCCTGTCATCACAATACTCCATGCCCTTTTCATCACAATGCTCCATGACCTTTGTCATCACAATTCTCAATACACTTGTCATCACAATCCTCCCTGACACTTCTCATTAGAATGCTCCTTGAACCCTGTGACGAAAAGGCTCCATGCCTTTTTCATCACAAAGCCCCATGCCATTTTCATCACAATGCTCCATGACATTGTCATCAAAATACTCCACAAGCTTGTCATCAGAATGCTCCATGACCCTTGTCATCACAATTCTCCATGCACTTGTTAGCACAATGCTCCCTGACCCTTGTCATCCCAATGCTCCAAGCCATTGTCATCACAAAGCTCCATTACCTTTGTCAACAGAATCCTCCATGACACTTGGCATCAGAATGCTCCATGCCATTGTCATCACAATGGGCCATTAAATATGTCATCACAGTGCTCCCTGACACCTCTCTTCACAATACTGCAAGACCTAGTCATCACAATGCTCCATGCCCTTGTCATCACAATGCGCCATTACAACTGTCATCGCAATACTCCATGAAAATTATTAGACCAATGTCCCATGCCCTTGTCATCACAATGCTCCATGCCCTAGTTATCACAATGTTCCATGACCTCTGTCATCACAATGCTCCGTGACTCCAGTCATCACAATGCTCCATGACCTTTGTCATCACAATGGTCCATGCCCTCATTATCAACAGTCTCTGTGATCTTTTTAAGCACAATGCTCCATGAACATTTCATCACAATGCTCTTTGACCCTTGTCATCACAATGCTCTATGCCTTTCTCAGCACAATGCTCCATGCACTTCTCATCACATTGCTCCATGACCAGTGTCATCACAATGCTCCGTGACTCCTGTCATCACAATTTTTCATAATATTTGTCATCACAAGTGTCGATGCCCGCGTCATCAAAAGGCTCTATTACATTTGTAACCACAATGCTCCATGAACTTTTCATCACAATGCTCCGTGACACTTGTCATCACAATGCTCCATGCCTTTGTCAGAAAAATGCTCCATGACCCTTGTCATCACAATGTGCCACGCGCTTTTCATCCCAACGGTCCACAAATTTGTCTTTGCAATGCTCCATAAACCTTGTAATCACAATGTTCCATGCCTTTCTAATCACAATGCTCCATTACCCCTGTCGAAAATATGCACCATGACACCTGCCATCACAATGTTCCACGGCCTTGTCATCACATGGCTCCATGACCCTTGTCATCACAATGCCCCACGCCTCCTGTAATCACAATACTCCATGCCCTTGTCATCACAAAGCTCCATGACACATGTCATCAGAATGTTCCATGGCCTTCTCATCAAAATGCTCCATGCCCTTGTCATCACAATACACCATGTCCAATGTCATCACAATAATCTATGAAACTTGTCAGACCAATGCTCCATGCCCCTGTCACCACAATGCTCCATGCCCTTGTCATCACAATGCTCCATGACCCCTGTCATCACAATGCTCCGTGACTCCAGTCATCACAATGCTTCATGACCTTTGTCATCACAATGGTCCATGCCCTCGTCATCAACAGTCTCTGTGACCTTTTTAACCACAATGCTCCATGAACTTTTCATCACAATGCTCTTTGACCCTTGTCATCACAATGCTCTATGCCTTTCTCATCACAATGCTCCTTGACCATTTTCATCACAAAGCTCCATGCTCTTGTCAGCGCAATGCTCCATGACATATGTCATCACAATGAACCATGCACTTGTCATCACTGTGCTCCACAATCTTGTCATCACAATGCTCCATAAAACTTGTTATCACAATGCTCCATGCACTTCTCATCAAAATGCTCTCACACCACTGATATCACAATGTTACATCACTATTCGTCACAATACTCCCTCACCCCTGTCATCATAATGTTCCCTGACTCCTGTAATCACAGTGCTACATGTACATATCATCAAAATGTTCGATGACCCCTGGCATCACAATGTTCCATAACCCCTCTCATCAAAATATTCCATGACCCTTTTCATCAAATTGCTCCATGACCCTGTCATCACAATGCTCCCTGCCCTTCTCATCACAATGCACAACGCCCTTGTCATCAAAATCCTCCATGACCTTTGTCATCAGAAAGATCCATGACCCTTGGCATCACAATGCTCCATGTCATTGTCATCACAATGCTCCATGAACGCTCTCATCACATTGCTCCATGCACTTGTCATCACAATGCTCCATGACACATGTCCTCAGAATGCTCCATGGCCTTCTAATCACAATGCTTCATGCGCTTGCCATCACAATTCTCCATTACCCCTGTCATAACAATGCTCCATGACCCCTGCCATCACAATGTTCCACGGCCTTGTCATCACAAGGCTCCATGATACTTGTCTTCACAATGCTCCAAGACCCCTTAAATCACAATGCTCCATGCCCCATTTCATCTCAATGCTCCATGAACCCTGTCATCACAATGCATCATGCCCATCATTATAATGATTCAGGCTATTGTCAGCACAATGAAATCAAAATTCTTCATGACCTGTGTCATAACAATGATCCAAACCCTTGTGATCACAATATTCCATAACAGTTCTCATCACAATGCCCCATGACGCTCGTCATCACAATTATCCATGGTCTTCTCATCACAATGCTCCATGACTTTTGTCATCACAATGCTCAATACACTTGTCATCAAAATGCTCCCTGAAACTTGATGTCTGTATGCTCCTTGAACCCTGTCATGACAAGGCTCCATGCCTTTTTCATCACAATGATCCATGCCCTTTTCATCACAATGCTCCAAGACCCATGTAATCACAGTGTTCCATGCCCTTGTCATCACAAAGCTCAATGACGCATGTCTTCAGAATTCTCCATGGCCTTCTCCTCACAATGCTCCATACCCATGTCATAACAAAGTTCCAAGACCCCTGTAATCACAATGCTCCATGCCCCTTTTCATCAGTGTGCTCCAAGAGGTATGTCATCACAGTGCTCCATTATTTCTCATCACAGTGCTCCAGGACATTATCATCACAGTGCTTCACGACATTGTCCTGAAAATTCTCAATGGCCCTTGTCATTATAATGCTCCAAACCCTAGTCCTCACAATGCTCCATTATATTTGTCATCACAATCCTCCATTACATTTGGCATCACAATGCTCCCTGCCATTGTCATCGCAATGGACCATGACATATGTCATCACAATGCTCCCTGGCACCTGTCTTCACAATACTCCATGACCTTCTCATCACAATGATCCATGCCCTTGTCATCACAATGCACCATGTCCACTGTCATCACAATAATCTATGAAACCTGTCAGACCAATGATCCATGCCACTGTCATCACAATGCTCCATGCCCTTGTCATCACAAAGCACCATGACACATGTCATCAGAATGTTCCATGGCCTTCTCATCAAAATGCTCCATGCCCTTTTCATTACAGTGCTCAAAGACCCCTGTAATCACAATGCTCCATGCCCCTTTTCATCTCAATGCTCCATGAACCCTGTCATCACAGTGCATCATACCTTTCATCATAATGCTTCCGGCTATTGTCAGCACAATGAAATCAAAATTATCCATGACCTCTGTCATCACAATGCTCCATGACCCCTGTCTTCACAATACTCCATGAACATTTTCAGCCCAGTGCTCCATGACCCTTGTCATCACAATGATCCATGTCCTTGTCATCCCAATGCTCCATGACCCCTGTATTCACAATGCTCTGTGACGCTTGTCATCACAGTGCTCCATGACATCTGTCATCACAAAGCTCCATGCCCTTGTCACCTCAATGCATCATTCCAACAGTCATCGCAATAATCCATGAAACATATCAGACCAATGCTCCATGACCCTTTCATCAAAATGCTCCATGACCCTTGTCATCACAATGCTCCATGAACTTTTCATCACAATGCTCTTTGATCCTTGTCATCACAATTCTCTATGCATTTCTCAGCACAATGCTCCATGACACTTGTCATCACAATGCTCCATGCGCTTGTCAGCACGATGCTCCATGACACATGTCATCACAATGCACCATGCACTTGTCATCACAGGGCTCCACAATCTTTTCATCACAATGCTCCATAAACCTTGTCATCACAATGCTCCATGCACTTCTCATCAAAATGCTCTCTCACCACAGATATTACAATGTTACATAACTATTCATCAAAATACTCCCTCACCCCTGTTATCACAATATTCCATGACTCCTGTCATCACAATGCTACATGCACTTATCATCACAATGTTCGATGACACGACATCACAATGCTGCATAACACCTGTCATCACAATGCTCCATGCCTTTGTCAGCAAAATGCTACATGACTTTGTCATTACAATGCTCTAGGCGCTTGTCATCACAATACTCCTTTTCCATTGTCATCACAATCCTCCATGAACCCTGGGATCACATTGCTTCATGCCGTTGTCATCACAGTGCTCCATGTTCCTTGAAATCAAAATGATCCATGACTTCTGTCATCACAATGCTCCAAACCCTTGTGATCACAGTGTCCCATAACACTTGTCATCACAATGCTCCATGATGCCTGTCATCACAATACTCCATGCCCTTTTCATCACAGTGCTCCATGACCATTGTCATCAGAATGCTCCTTGAATCCTGTCACGAAAAGGCTCCATGCCTTTTTCATCACAATGCCCCATGCCATTTTATTCACAATGCTCTGTGACCATTGTCATCAAAATGCTCCATTCCTTTGTCTGAAAAATGTTCCATGACCCTTGTCATCACAATGTGCCATTCGCTTTTCATCACAATGGTCCAGAAACTTGTCATTGCAATGCTGCATAAACCTTGTAATCACAATGCTCCATAAACTTCTCATCAAAATGCTCTCTCACCAGAGATATCACAGTGTTCCATCACTAGTCGTCACAAAACTACCTCACCCCTGTAATCACAATATCCCATGACCCCTGTCATCAAAATGCTACATCCCTTTATCATCACAATGTTCCATGACCCCTGACATCACAATATTCTATAACCCCTGTCATCAAAATGTTCCAATACACTTTTCATCATATTGCTGCATGACACTGTCATCAAAATACTCCCTGCCCTTCTCATCACAATGCACCATGCACTTGTCAACAAAATGCTCCAATACCTTTGTCATCACAAAGCGCCATGACCCTTGGCATAACATTGCTCCATGCCCTTGTCATCACAAAGCTCCATGACACTTGTCATCACAATGCTCGATGCCCTTCTCATAACAATGCCCCATGCCCTTGTCATTACAATCCTCCATGACCCATGTATCACAGTGTTCCATGCCCTTATCCTCCCAATGCTCTATGCCCACTCTCATCACAATAATCCATGAAACATTTCAGACCAATGCTCCATGCTCTTCTCATCACAATGCTCCTTTTCCTCTGTCATAACAATGCTCCATGACACCTGCCATCACAATGTTCCACGGCCTTGTCATCAGAAGGCTCGAAGACAATTGTCATCACAATGCTCCACGACCCCTCTAATCAAAATGCTTCATGCCCTTGTCATCAAAAAGCTCCATGACGCATGTCATCAGAATGTTCCAAGGCCCTTTCATCATTATGCTCCATTCCCTTGTCATCACAATGTTCCAAGAACCCTGTAATCACAAGGCTCTATGCCCTTTTTCACCTCAATGATCCATGAACCCTTTCATCACAATGGACCATGCCCATCATCATAATGCTTCAGGCTATTGTCATCACAATGAAATCAATATTCTCCATGACCTCTGTCCTCATAATGCTCCAAACCCTTGTGATCACAATGTTCCATAACACTTATCATCACAACACCCCATGACGCTCATCATCACAATTATCCATGGTCTTCTCATCACAATGCTCCATGACCTTTGTCATCACAATGCTCAATACACTTGTCATCACAATGCTCCCTGACACTTGTCATCAGTATGCTCCATTAACCCTGTCATGACACGTCTCCATGCCTTTTTCATCACAATGATACATGCCCTTTTAATCATAATGCTCCAAGACCCCTGAAATCACAATGCTCCATGACCTTGTCATCACAAAGCTCAATGACGCATGTCATCAGAATTCTCCATGGCCTTCTCCTCACAATGCTCCATGCCCTTGTCATCACAATGCTCCTAGAAACCTGTAATCACAATGCTCCATGTCCCTTTTCATCAGAATGCTCCATGAGACTTGTCATCACAAGTCTCCATTGTCCTCTCATCAAAGTGCTCCAGGAACTTGTCATCAAAATGCTCCATGATCCCTGTCATCACAATACTCCATGAATATTTTCAGCCCAATGCCATATGACCTTCTCATCAAAATGCTCCATCACCCCTGTCATCACAATACTCCATGAACATTTTCAGCCCAATGCTCCATGTCATTTGTCATCACAATGATCCATGCCCTTGTCATCACAATGCTCCATGACCCCTGTATTCACAATGCTCCGTGACGCTTGTCATCACAGTGCTCCATGACACCTGTCATAACAATGCTCCATGCCTTTTTCAGCAAAATGATACCTGACCTTGTCATTGCAATGCTCTATTCGCTTGTCATCACAATACTCCATTACCATTGTCATCACAGTCCTCCATGAACATAGGGATCACATTGCTTCATACCCTTGTCATCACAATGTTCCATGCTCCTTGAAATCAAAATGCTCCATGACCTCTGTCATCACAATGCTCCAAATCCTTGTGATCACAATGTTCCATAACTGTTGTCATCACAATGCTCCATGATGCCTGTCATCACAATACTCCATGCCCTTTTCATCACAATGCTCCATGACCTTTGTCATCACAATTCTCAATACACTTGTCATCAGAATGCCTCATGCCTTTTTCATTACAATGCTCCATGCCATTGTCATCAAAATACTCCACAAGCTTTTCATCAGAATACTCCATGACCCTTTTCATCACAATTCTCCATGCACCTGTCAGCACAATGCTCCCTGACCCTTGTCATCACAATGCTCCAAGCCATTGTCATCACAATGCTCCATTAGCTTTCTCATCAGAATCCTCCATGACCCCCGTCATCACAATGCTACATCCCCTTATCATCACAATATTCCATAACCCCTGTCATCAAAATGCTCCATGACCCTTTTCATCCCAATGCTCTATGACCCCTGGCATCACAATGTTCTATATCACCTGTCATCAAAATGTTCCATTACAATTTTCATCAAATTTCTGCATGACCCTGTCATCAAAATGCTCCCTGCCCTTCTCATCACAATGCACCACACACTTGTCATCAAAATGCTCCATGACCTTTGTCATCACAAAGCTCCATGACCCTTGGCATCACAATGCTCCATGTCATTGTCATCACAATTCTACATGAACACTCTCATCACATTGCTCCAAGCCCTTATCATCACAAAGCTCCATGACACTTGTCATCACAATGCTCGATGCCCTTCTCATCACAATGCTCCATTATCTCTGTCATAACAATGCTCCATGACCCGTGCCATCACAATGTTCCACGGCCTTGTCATCACAAGGCTCCATGACCCTTGTCATCACAATGCACCAACACCCATGTAATCACAAGGCTCCATGCCCTTTTCATCACAAAGCTCCATGACGCATGTCATCAGAATGTTCCAGGGCCTTCTCCTCACAATGTTCCATGCAGTTGTCATCACAATGCTTCAAGACCCCTGTAATCACAGTGTTCCATGAGCCTTTTCATCTCAATGCTCCATGAACCCTCTCATCACAATGAACCATGCCCATCATCATGATGCTTCAGGCTATTGTCATCACAATGAAATCAAAATTCTCCATGGCCTCTCTCATCATAAAGCTCCAAATCCTTGTGATCACAATGTTCCTTAACACTTATCATCATAACACACCATGACGCTCATCATCACAATTATCCATGGTCTTCTCATCACAATGCTCCATTACCTTTGTCATCAGAATCCTCTATGACACTTGGCATCACAATGCTCCATGCCATTGTCATCAAAATGGGCCATTACATATGTCATCAAATTGCTCCCTGACACCTGTCTTCACAGTACTGCATGACCTGGTCATCACAATGCTCCATGCCCTTGTCATCACAATGCGCCATTCCAACTGTCATCGCAATAATCCATGAAGCTTACTAGACCAATGTTCCATGCCCTTGTCATCACAATGCTCCATGTCCTTGTTATCACAATGTTCCACGACCCCTGTCATCACAATGCTCCGTGACTCCAGTCATCACAATGCTTCATGACTTTTGTCATCACAATGGTCCATGCCCTCATCATCAACAGTCTCTGTGACCTTTTTAACCACAGTGCTCCATGAACTTTTCATCACACTGCTCTTTGACCCATGTCATCACAATGCTTTATGCCTTTCTCAGCACAATGCTCCATGACCCTTGTCATCACAATGCTCCATGCGCTTGTCAGCACGATGCTCCATTACACATGTCATCAAAATGCACCATGCGCTTGTCATCACAGTGCTCCACAATCTTGTCCTCACAATGCTCCATAAAACTTGTCATCACAATGCTCCATGCACTTCTCATCAAAATGCTCTCTCACCACTGATATCACAATATTACATCACTATTCGTCACAATACTCACTCACCCCTGTCATCACAATGTTCCATGACTCCTGTCATCACAATGCTACATGCACATATCATCACAATGTTCGATGGCCCCTGACATCACAATGTTCCATAACCCCTGTCATCAAAATGCTCCCAAAATCTTTTCATCATAATGCTCCATGACCCATGGCATCACAGTGTTCCATAACCACTCTCATCAAAATATTCCATGACCATTTTTATCAAATTGCTCCATGACCCTGTCATCACAATGCTCCCTGCCCTTGTCCTCACAATGCACTACGCTCTTATCTTCAAAATCCTCCATGACCTTTGTCATCACAAAGATCCATGACCCTTGGCATCACAATGCTCCATGTCATTTTCATCACAATGCTCCATGAACGCATTCATCACATTGCTCAATGCCATTGTCATCAAAAAGCTCCATGACACATGTCATCAGAATGCTCCATGGCTTTCTCATCACAATCCTCCATGCCATTGCCATCACAATGTTCCATTACCCCTCTCATAACAATGCTCCATGACCCCTGACATCACGATGTTCCATGGCCTTGTCATCACAAGGCTCCATGACAATTCTCATTACAATGCTCCTAGACCCCTGTAATCACAATGTTCCATGACCCCTGTCATCACAATGCTACATCCCCTTATCATCATAATGTTCCATGACCCCTGTCATCACAATGCTACATCCCCTTATCATCACAATGTTCTATAACCCCTGTCATCAAAATATTCCATTACAATTTTCATCAAATTGCTGCATGACACTGTCATCAAAATGCTCCCTGCCCTTCTCACCACAATGCACCACGCCCTTGTCATCAAAATGCTCCATGACTTTTGTCATCACAAAGCTCCATGACCCTTGACATCACAGTGCTCCATGTCATTGTCATCACAATGCTCCATGAACCCTCTCATCACATTGCTCCATGCCCTTCTCATCACAAAGCTCCATGACACTTGTCATCACAGTGCTCGATGCCCTTCTCATCACTATGCTCCATGCCCTTGTCATTACAATCCTCTATGATCATTGTATCACAGTGTTCCGTGCTCTTGTCATCACAATGCTCCATGCCCACTCTCATCACAATAATCCATGAAACATTTCACACCAATGCTTCCTGTCCTTCTCATCACAATGCTCCATTACAACTGTCATAACAATGTTCCATGACCCCTGACATCACAATGTTCCATGGCCTTGTCATTCACAAGGATCCATGACACTTGTCATCACAATGTTCCAAGACCCCTGTAATCACAATGCTCCATGCCCTTGTCATCACAAAGCTCCATGACGCATGTCATTAGAATGTTCCATGGACTTCTCATCACAATGCTCCATGCCCTTGTCATCACAATGCTCCAAGACACTTTTTTTCACAATGCTCCATGCCCCTTTTCATCTCAAAGCTCCATGAATCCTATCATCACAGTGCACCATGCCCATTATCATAATGCTTCAGGGTATTTTCATCATAATGAAATCAAAATGCTCCATGACCTCTTTCATCACAATGCTCCAAACCGTTGGGATCACAATGTTCCATAACACTTCTCATCACAACAACCCATGATGCTCATAATCACAATTATCCATGGTCTTCTCATCACTATGCTCCATAAACTTTGTCATCACAATGCTCAATACACTTGTCATCACAATGCTCCCTGACACTTGTCGTCAGTATGCTCCTTGAACACTGTCATGACAAGGCTCCATGCCTTTTTCATCACAATGTTCCAAGCCCTTTTCATCACAATGCGCCAAGACACCTGTAATCACAATGCTCCATGCACTTGTCATCACAGTGCTCCATGACGCATTCATCAGAATGCTCCATGGCCTTCTCTTCACAATGCTCCATGCCCTTGTCATCACAATGCTCCAAGACCCCTGTAATCACAATGCTCCATGCCGCTTGTCATTATAGTGCTCCATGACGCTCGTCATCACAATTATCCATGGTCTTCTCATCACAGTGCTCCACGGTCTTGCCATCACAATGCTCCATGCCCTGGTCATCACAATGCACTATGTTCCCTGTCATCACAATTCTCCACGTTCTGGGCATCACTATGTTCCATGACACTTCCCATCACAGTGTTAAATGCTTTGTCATCACAATACTCCACAAGCTTGTCATCAGAATACTCCATGACCCTTGTCATCACAATGCTCCATGACCCCTGTCATCACAATGCTCCATGAGACCTATCATCACAATGCTCCATGCCCCTTGTCATTACAGTGCTCCATGTTGCTCATCACCAGAATTATTCATGGACTTCTCATCACAGTGCTCCAAGGTCTTGCCATAACAATGCTCCATGCCCTGGTCATCACAATGCTCCATGTCCCTTGTCATCACAATTCTCCACGTCCTTGTCATCACAATGCTCCATGACAGTTCTCATCCCCATGTTACATGCTCTTGTCATCACATTTCTCCATGAACCCTGTCATAGCAAGCTCCATTCATTTGTCATCACACTGCTTCACGAACTTTTCATCAAAATTCTCAATGGCCGTTGTCATCACAATGCTCCATGCGCTTGTCATCACAAAGCTCCATGACACATGTCATCAGAATGTTCCATGGCCTTCTCATCAAAATGCTCCATGCCCTTGTCATCACAATGCTCCAAACCCCTGTAAACACAATGCTCAATGCTCCTTTTCATCTCAATGCTCCATGAACCCTGTCATCACAATGCACCATGCCCATCATCATAATGCTTCAGGCTATTGTCATCACAATGAAATCAATATTCTCCATGACCTCTGTCATCATAATGCTACAAACCCTTGTGATCACAATGTTCCATAACACTTATCATCACAACACACCATGACGCTCATCATGACAATTATCCATGGTCTTCTCATCACAATGCTCCATGCCCTTGTCATCACAGTGCTCCAAGACCCCTGTAATCACAATGCTCCATGCCCCTTTTCATCTCAATGCTCCATGAACCCTGTCATCACAATGCATCATACCCTTCATCATAATGCTTCCGGCTATTGTCAGCACAATGAAATCAAAATTCTCCATGACCTCTGTCTTCACAATGATCCATGACCCCTGTCATCTCAATACTCCATGAACATTTTCAGCCCAATGCTCCATGACACTTGTCATCAAAATGATCCATGCCCTTGTCATCCCAATGCTCCATGACCCCTGTATTCAAAATGCTCCGTGACGCTTGTCATCACAGTGCTCCATGACACCTGTCATCACAATGATCCAAGGCTTTGTCAGCAAAATGCTACATGGCCTTGTCATTACAATGCTCTATTCACTTGTCTTCACAATACTCCATTACCATTGTCATCACAATCGTCCATGAACCTTGGGATCACCTTGTTTCATGCCTTTGTCATCACAATGATCCATGACCTCTGTCATCACAGTGCTCCAAACCCTTGTGATCCCAATGTTCCATAACACTTGTCATCACAACGCTCCATGATGCCTGTCATCACAATACTCCATGCCCTTTTCATCACAATGCTCCATGCCCTTTCTCATTACAGTGCTCCATGATGCTCGTCACCAGAATTATCCATGGTCTTCTCATCACAGTGATCCACGGTCTTGCCATAACAATGCTCCATGCCCTGGTCATCACAATGCTCCATGTCCCTTGTCATCACAATTCTCCACGTCCTTGTCATCACAGTGCTCCATGACAGTTCTCATCACAATGTTACATGCTCTTGTCATCACAATTCTCCATGCACTTGTCATCGCAATGCCCCTTGACCCCTGTCATAGCAAGCTCCATTCCTTTTTCATCACAATGCTTAACGACTTTTTCATCAAAATTATCAAAGGCCATTGTCATCACAATGCTCCATGACCTTGTCATCACAATGCTCCATGACCCTTGTCATCTCAATGCTCCAAGCCCTTGTCGTCACAGTGCTCCATTACCTTTGTCATCACAATCCTCCATAACACTTGGCATCACAATGCTCCATGTCATTGTCATCACAATGGAACATGAAATATGCCATCACAATGCTCCCTGACACCTGTCTTCACAATACTCCATGACCTTGTCATCACAGTGCTCCATTCCCTTGTCATCACAATGTGCCATGCCCACTGTCAACACAATTATCCATGAAACTTGTCACAACAATGCTTCATGCTCCTGTCATCACAATGCTACATGACCCCAGTCATCACAATGCTCCGTGTGTCCCGTCATCACAAGGCTCCATGACCTGTGTCACCACAAATGTCAATGTCCTCATCATCACAAGGCTCTGTGAAATGTGTCACCACAATGCTCCATGAACTTTTCATCACAATGCTCAATGTCATTGTCATCACAATGCTCCATGAATGCTCTCATCACATTGCTCCATGACCTTGTCATCACAAAGCTCCATGACGCATGTCATCAGAATGCTCCATGGCCTTCTCATCACAATGTTCCATGCCCTTGCCATCACAATTCAAAATAACCCCTGTCATAACAATGCTCCATAACCCCTGCCATCACGATGTTCCATGGCCTTGTCATCACAAGGCTCAATGCCCTTGTCATCACAATGCTCCAAGACCACTGTAATCAAAATGCTCCATGCCCCTTTTCATCTCAATGCTCCAAGAACCCTGTCATCACAATACACCATGCCCGTCATCAAAATGCTTCATGCTATTGTCATTACAATGAAATCAAAATGCTCCAGACCTCTGTCATCACAATGCTCCAAATCCTTGTGATCAAAATGTTCCATAACACTTATCATCACAACGCCCCATGACGCTCGTCATCACAGTTATCCATGGTCTTCTCATCACAATGCTCCATGACCTTTGTCATCACAATGCTCAATACACTTGTCATCACAATGCTCCCTGACACTTGTCGTCAGTATGCTCCCTTAACCCTGTCATGACAAGGCTCCATGCCTTTTTCATCACAATGTTCCATGCCCTTGTCTTCAAAAGCTCCATGATGCATGTCATCCAAACGCTCCATGGCCATCTCATCCCAATGCCCCATGCCGTTGTCATCACTATGCCCCAAGACCCCTGTAATCACTATGCTCCATGCCCCTTTTCATCAGAATATTCCATGAGACTTGTCATCACATGTCTCCATGGTCTTCTCATCACAATGTTCCAGTACCTTGTCATCACAAGCCTCCATGGCCCCTGTCATCTCAATACTCCATGAACGTTTTCAGCCCAATGCTCCTTGACCTTCTCATCACAATGCTCCATGACCCCTGTCATCACAATTCTCCATGACTCCTGTCATCACAATGATCCATGAAACCTGACAACACAATGATCCGGGACTCTTGTCATCAGAATGCTCCATGCCCTTTTCATCCCAATGCTCCATGACCCCTTTAATCACAATGCTCCGTGACACTTGTTATCAGAGTGCTCCATGAAACTTGTCATCACAATGCTCCATGCCTTTGTCAGCAATATGCTACATAATCTTGTCATCACAATGCTCCATGCGCTTGTCATCACAATCCTTCATGACACTTTGGATCATATTGCTTCATGCCCTTGTCATCTCCCTCTTGCCTTTCTGGTTTTTACAGATTTTCAGATGTCCCTTTTGACCCGTGGGAAGTGACAATTCTTTGTATTGTGGATTTGCATTGTGCGCTTGCTTGATTGTCCAAAAAGGTCGTATGCTTTTTCTCCTGAATATATTCAGGAGAAAAAGCATACGCCCTTTTTGGCCAAGTGCATCATTGTCGAAGTTGTGATGCTTTTCCTGTGCTTTAAGGGCGATACCTATTTACCTCTTGAAATATGTTTTGTGCAATTCTGCCTCATTTTCAAGTCAGCTTCGTTGCCTTCCCTCAACTGATTTTTGCAAGACAGTAGTCCTTTATAACTGTAGGTTTGTGAATTGCTGTGCCCGTGAGCTACAATTTTCAAATACATTTTTGGGAGCTGACCGCAAATCCACAATTTTGCTTCAGGACCTATACTTGTTCCAGGGGTGGCTATACTGTTCCCTGCGGGTGGCTGAGGCTTTGGTTAATTCTTCTTCCTGACGGGAATTTAGAGTGACATGTGCCCGTCCAAATGCCTACATCTACTCTCTGATTGGTTCTCCCTCTTCCCTTTCATCCTCTGCACAATTAGCAAACTGTGCGAACCAGGAGGTTATAGGGGCTGGCTCTCCTAAGTTGGGAGATTGATAGTAAAGCAGTTGGAATGCCAAACTGGAGCACAAGGAGAGGAAAAATTAGGAGACTTTTAGAAATCTTTCACCATCACAGGGTGTCCATTCTCTAGGTTTCCCATACATGTTATAACTGTAGTGATATTCCCTACTACCTCGAGATTTGGGATCCATGGAATCGTGGCATGCATTACTACTTTAAAGGGTCTGCATTTTCTCTCCCAAGCTCACCAGTCCTCTCAGTCCCAAGTGTCCAGCCTTATGTCTCATCCAGCTGTCTTTGCAGATACGGTCATTCCCAGTTTCATCAGAACCCCAGATGGAATTGTGTAAGAATTTCGCTGTTTTTTTGTTTGTTTTTGAAATTCATTTTTATAGTGCGGTTGAGCTGATTTTCACTGACGTGTTTATGCCAGTCTAGACACACTTCATTCCCTTATGGAGACAAATCAATACATAGGTTTTAAGATTCTCACTAGTCAGATATATTCCTCTGTGTGGAATAGGGGGTTTGAGTCCCGTTCACTGAGTAAGGGGTAGGTCTCGTCTATTCTCTATTTGGTTTATGGAATGGTACCTGTGCTAATATCAAACTCTGGTTTTATGCATCACCCCACCTCTCCTTTCCCCTTAAGGAGGCATAAGAGTGTTTTCTAAATGTG
Organism: Mesoplodon mirus; assembly: GCF_964341445.2. Classification (NCBI taxonomy): domain Eukaryota; kingdom Metazoa; phylum Chordata; class Mammalia; order Artiodactyla; family Ziphiidae; genus Mesoplodon; species Mesoplodon mirus. The sequence goes on from NW_028295412.1 coordinate 172,607, forward strand.
AGACTCTGTTCTCTTTCTTAATTCAGTTCATGTGTTGTGATGTTGACATTCCCTCTATAAGTGATATCTTAGGAATAGATTCTTTTTCTGTGTGACTAATTTCACTTAGAATCATCATACCTAAATCCACTCTTTATGCTGCTACTGGCCTTATGAAATTGATTTCACGTCTGAGTGATATTCCGTTGTACAAAATTACCACAAGTTATTTATGCATTTCTCTTTTTCCTGGGATATTTTAGGTGTACCGAAGTTGAGGTTCTTGTATGCAGAGCAGCCCTAAACTTTGGGGTGCCTGTGTCTTGTCGATATTTAGTCTTCCCAAGTTATATGTCCATGAGTTGAAGTCCCCTTTGCTCGGGGGCTTTGTATTTAAATGTTTTAGGAAACAACATACACTTCTTCAGAGTGGCTCTTGGATATTTATACCCCACCCATCAGCGTGACTAGGCTCCCTGTTCTCCATGGCCTCTCCAGCATTTCTGGTTTGTACACATTTTTTGGATGGCCTTTCTGAGCAGTGGAAATTGAGACTTCTTTGTTGTGCGGATTTGCATTTCCCGCTTGGTTGGTTGGCCAAAAACTCTGTATGTGTTTTTTTCCTGAAGATATTCACGAAAAAAACGCATACACCCTTTTGCCCAACTGCATCATTTTAGAAATTCTGCTGATTTTCATATGCTTTAAATGTGAGTACAATCTACCTTTTGAAATCTGTTTCCTGCAATTCTGCCTCTCATTCAGATCCTCTTCGTTTCCTTACCTGAATATATTTTTGGACGTTGGTTATCATTTATATCTTTGCAGGTCTTTGAATTGTCTGCTTCTGAGCTCCATTTTGCAACTCGCTTTTTTTGTGAGCTGGCCGCCAAACCTTTGGATTGCTTCTGGCCCTATTCTGGTTCTGAGGAGGCAGGCTGAGCCTTTGGTTAATTCTTCTTCTAATGGGAAATTAGAGTGACACGTGCCTGTCAAAAATCCTACAGCTAATCTCTCATTGGTTCCCCCCTTACCATTTATCCTCTGCACAAATTGCAAACTGTGTGAAACAGGAGGTTAAAGGTGCTGATTCTCAAAGTGGAGAGATTTTTAGTAATGTGGCTGGAATGGTGAACCCCAGCACCAGGAGATCAAAAATGAGGTGCATTTTAGACACCTTTCCTGAGCACACGGTGTACATTCATCTCGGTTTCGCAGGCATGTTTTCGCTGACAGAAGATTCCCTTGAACCTGCCGATTTGGGACCCATGGAATGGGAACCAGGCAGTATTACTTTAAAAGGTCTGCATTTCCTCACCCAGCCTCTCTAACATCTCTTAGCGTGCATAGCTTCCAGCCTTATATATCATCCTGCTGTGGGTCTACATGTGTTCAATCCATGTTACATCGTAGCCCTTCAACAAAAGTTGTAAGAATTTTTGTCTGTCTCACCGTTTTTATAAATATTTTTAAATTTATTTTTATATTGGTTACAGCTGATTTTCAAAGCTCTGTTTTTTGCTGCTGTACATCCAGTTGATTCATGTACTGTGAGACAACAATAAATTAATTTTCAGATGCTTACGAGTCATATGTATTATTGTCCAGTGACTTGAGTGGGCTGAGTGCAGTTCTTTGAGGTACCGTGTAGGCCTTGTCAGTTATTCAATTTGGTACTTGGAATGGTATATTTGCTAATTTCAACCTCCTGGATAATACCTCACCATTCCCCACCTTTCCCATTTAGAAGCCTTATGTCTATTTTCTACATATTTGACTATGTTTCTGTTTTGTAGTTTATTTCATGTGTAGCCATTTTTGATTCCACCTTTAAGTGACATCTTATGATATGTGTCTTTTTCTTTCTGACACATGTCACTTAGAATGATCATATGTAACTCCTCCAGAGTTGTTCCAACTGGCCTTATTTCATTGATTTCGGGATGAGTAATATTCCACTCTACATAAGTACCCCATCTCTTTTATCCATTTTATCCTTCCAGGGACATTTAGGTTATATCCAAGTGGAGGCCCTTTTTAACAGAGAGGTGGTAAACGTTGTGGTGCCTGTTTACTGTCCATTTTTGTTTTTCCCAAGGTATACGCCCATGAGTGCAAGTGCCCTATGCTCTGTAGCTCATCTTTTAGATGTTTTAGCAAACACAATACACTTCTCCAGAGTGGCCGTTGGCAAATTACATTTCCACTATCAGCCTCACAGGGCTCCCTTTTCTCCTCGCCCTGTCCTGCATTTCTCGTGTTTACACTTTATGTGGATGGCCCTTCTGACTGATGTGAAGTGATACATTTTGTAGTATTGATTTCCAGTGCCCACCTGTTTGGTTGGATAAAACGTGTGTATGGCCTTTACTTGAATATATTCAGAAAAATTGAATACGCCCTTCTGTGCGAACTGCATCATTGGCGATGCTGAGCCCCTTTTCTTGTGCTTTAATGGGGAGTCCTTTCTACCTCTTCAAATCTGTTTCCTGCCACTCTCCCTTGCTTAGAAGTCCTTTTCTGTGACTTACCTGAAGACATTTTTCGACGATAGATATTTTCAACTCTGCAGTTTCATGAATTTTAGTGACCCTGAGTTCCATTTTTCAACTTGTGTTTTTGGAAACTCGACACAAAACAGCGGGATTTCCTCTAGACCTATTCTGTTTCCGTGGGCAATTCTAGCCTTTGATAAATTTGTCTTCCAGATTGGAAATTAGAGTGGCATGTGCCTGTCCGAACACCTAAGACTTGTCTCTAAATTTTTCTCATCCTTCCGCTTCATCCTCTGGACAAATTCCAAACTGTGTGCAACAGGATGTTGACGGTGCTGATATCCCCAAGTGAGGAGATTGTTAGGAAAGATGCTGGAGGGGTGAACCCGAGCACCAGGCGATGAGGAGAAGAGGTGCCTTTTCCAAACTCTTTCCGGTCAAACGGTTTACCATCCTCTAGGTGTGACAGGCTTGTTTTAGCTGTAGGAAGGGTCCCGTGCATGGAAGGAGAACACCAGGGATTTTTCCAAATCAGTGCCTCCCCGTACCCCAAACTGGGGAATTTTTAAGCTACAGCTACACATATGTCCATTAAGGGCCTTGGGAAATAGGCAGAGTCCAAACTTTAGATAATTGAATTCTTCAGGGTCAGAAGCGTTCACCATCGGCCTTGCTTAGGTTACATTTTATCTGTCATTGATAGATGATGTTAATAAAAATATCTATTCTTTTTTCAGATTATTTCCCCTTATAGGTTATTGCAAAATATTCCGTGTAGTTCCCTGTGCTATACAGTTGTTCCTTGTTGATGATCTATTTTATACATAGCAGTGTGTATGTGTTAATCCCAAACTGTTAATTTATCCCTTGTCCTACCTTTCCCCTTTGGTAATAATAAATAATAAGATTTTATACTTATCAGAAATGGGGGAGCTGAAAGAGAGGTATCCTTTTCAATGGAAAAGCATTCAAAACAAGATTGAAGCTTCAGCCAAGAGTATTTGATGTACATCCATGGAAATAAATCACTTCATTTCTCTAATGTTGACCTGACAAATAAGACAGACGTCTTCACTGAACTTGCTTATAGTAAAGTGATGGAAATATCAAAGGTAAGTCTTAGAAACATCTTATTTTACCCGAGCATTATACACTGCTCTATGTTAACTACAGTTTGGCTCACACATCTGTTCTTTGAAGTTACAATGTTCTCAATTTCTGTTACTGATCCTCCAGAGTGGACCCCAACAGGAGTCCCCGTGCCCAGTGTCATTGGAGCCAACAGATCAAGACTGAGTTTGGTTCAGAAGCAAAGGAAACATTATTTTGAAAACAGAATGGAGAGGTGATAGCGTGCACTCCCCCACGGGCTGTGGGCTGGGCTGCTGTGTAGGGATCCCGGCAGCGTCAGTGGGAGGGAGGGGATGGAGCTCTCGAGGGCTGGGTTGGCTGCAGCTCAGGCTCTATGCCCTGGAGTCTGCATGGGACCCCGCTAGCTGAGGTGTCGACCCAGCCATTCTGCACTAGGATATCGGGTCTGAAGTGCCGGGTGTGGGACCTCTGCATGCGGAACCCTAGGAGCACGTGAAATTACACAAAGCACAAAGGAAAAACAGTTTAGACTTTATTTTATTGCCCAGGTTCTCTTTTTATCTCACAGGAATTTTTAATGAACTTTGCCGGAGACGAACCCCTCCTCTGCTTTTTGTTCCGTTCCTCATTCTTGGGGTGTTGAGGGTGCAGACCCCTCTTTTGTAACTGCTTCATGCTGTGGTGGCAGCCCTGATACCTGGGGGGAGGGTCAAAACATCTCCCCACCAGCCTCCAGGTGAGGTTGATTGTCCCAAGGCCTCCTGCCTCACTTCCCGTACGCCTGAGCAACAGCATTGGATGTGTTATAGATTCTAATGACCTTTAAGTGTCCAGGAAAGAGATGCGCAGAGATGCTGAGGTGGCAGGTTTCAACCCACCCCACATTTGTTTGGCGACCTTAGGCTGACTGTTTTTGCCAGCCTAGATGCTCTGACCAGTAGTCTGTGCTTTCTTTAATTAGGTCCCTGAATTAATGTACAAACAGAACCATATGTCAGAACCCTGCCCGTGCAACTCCCAGACAGTCCAGGGTCAGTGGTGATCCAGGACCATGACGTCCACTGAGTCAACGGCCTTTAGAAGTAGCCAGCATTCCAGCCGGTCATATTGGCCACCATCACTGCGGTGTCTGTAGGGTTTTCTATGGTGAAAGTGTGATATACGTTTCCCCCGCCAAGCTTATTAGCTCCCATCTGGGTGCAGTAAGTCCTGCAAGCAGTAGTCTGCTCTTTTGGGGCACAGTCTTGTTGTTTTCTGAGAGAAACTCCAGGTCAAGTGATGGTCACATGAGTCATCTTGGGGCCCCGTTGCCCCCATTTGTCTCTCTGGAGGTGGAGTTGGAGGGCCTCCTCAATCGAGGTCAGTGTGTCCACAGAGCGACACCTGCAACTTCAGGGCATGATGGGTGGTTAGGATCACGACGTGGGGTCCTTTTCCCTTAGGAGGGAGCTGGCCTTGTGGGCTGCTGATTTGTAGCTTTTTAGATACCCCATTATCCTGGCCTAATGAGTTGGTGGGCAAAGCCCTTGGTGACCATAGTTTATCATACCTGAAGGGCATTCTTGTGTTGCTCCATTTCAAGTGGTCCCAGTTTTTGCACTAAGTCTCCAAGGGCAATTAACCTTTGACCGTGTATGTAAAGGTCAAAGGGTTTAGCTAAATTAGGGAGTTCTTGGGCAAGGGTCTAAATTGGCTGCTCTTTCCATTCTTGAAAGGCTGCTTCTGGATTCTATTCAAAAGGATCATCATCTTTTCGTGTCAGTGTTTCAGGTAGAGGCCCAGCTATCAGACTGTAGGTAGGCATCCAGATGCAGAAAACCTTGGCCTCCCCAGGAACCCCTAAGCTGTCTTCTAGTTTTAGAAGAGGTAAGGCTGCAAATGGCTTCTTCCCTATCCTGGGATGCGTTTCTCCGAATATCTGTGAGAATGAAGCCCAGGCATGTCACCTGAGCCTGGGATATTTGAGCCTTTTTCTTTGACACCTTCTAACCTTTCTTGGCTAGGTAGTTCAGAGGCGCCTTTAGTAGGCCTGGCGATCAGAATGTCATCTGCATATTGAAGGAGGGTTCCCTTTTACAGAGGTAGAACTTTTAGGTCTTTAGAGGACATTTCCCCAATGATGGTGTGGGGATTTTTGAACCATTGGTGCAGGACGGCCCAGCATTATTGCTTGTGTTGCATGTTGTGTCCTGCCACTCACAAGCCAAAAATTCTTGTGACTCTGAGATGAATGGAATACAGAAGAAGGCATCATTGAAGTCTAATACAGAATGCCATGGCCTGGTGGATGGTAGAATCAGCAGCAGGGTGTAGGAAATAGGAGCTACTGGATGTATATCCTCGGTGGCTTCACTGACTGTCCTGATATCCTTTACCAGGTCTCCAGCAGCCCATGGGGCTCTCGTGGTCAGGCCAATCCCAGGATATGGAGCTCACCTGGGCTGCACCCCGCAACCCACAGCCCACGGGGCTCTCGTGTTCAAGTCCCTCCTAGGGCATGGAGCTCACCTGTGCAGCTACCCAGCAGCCCATGGGGCTCTCCTAATCAGGCCCTTCCCAGGATAAAGAACTCCCCTGGGCAGGTACCCCAGCAGCGCTGGACACACAGGAACTGTGCACATAGCCCACCTTGCAGAGAACCCCCAGCTCACCTGTCGCTCACAGCTGACACAGAACACCTCAGAGCAGGACTTGAACTAACAAACAGCAGCTCTGACAGGTCTGTGACCTTGGCTATCACTCTGTGCAGTCTCTCTCTGCCCGGTCTTCCAGACACTTCCACTTCAGCCAGGGCACCAGGCCTCTGTCTCCACCCACCATCACTCCTCTCCCTGACTCCTGGGTTCCTCTCATTAGGATAGGGTCTTCTTGAAGTTGTTTTCCACTCATGGACCAGATAAAATGATAAGAAAACAAGCCGCAGCTGCAGCCCCTTGTCTAGCCTGACTCTCTAGGGCCCACACCTGTTCTTTGGGCCTGGCCTGTTTAGCAAGGTTCATTTTCTGCTACTGTGAGCCCCTGAGGGGTGAGGATTGGGTGATTTGGGCAGCCTGACACTGCATGCCAACCCTCCCCAGGTGTGCCTGTGTTGAGGTCAATATAAACACCACTCCAGTCAGCAAGAGCCCCTGTAGCTGTGCCTGACGCCATATTCTCTGCCCCGTCAGCAGTGTCGGGGCTGGGGTGGTGGGAGGGAGTGAGGGGCCGTGGCTTTATGGGTGGCCCAGTGTGAGTGGGGCTCTGCTGGACTTTTCACAGGAGTTGCCAGGCTGCCACCTGCTAAAGTAGAGGATGTGTCATCCATACCTGCCGCTGGATTGTCTCCCCAGGCAGAGGTGAGGAAGTAAAAAAGCAGTGTGGGCCGTGGCAGGAGGGGTATCTCAGGCAGAGAAATGGAAAGCTTCCAAAAGGGCACCTAGGGCCAGGACCATCCTGGCTGGCCTTCAGGCACCAAGTCGGCCTGTGTGCTGTCGCTGGTGTGGCTCCACAGCCCTTCCTCTAGGCTTGCAAGTACTTGTACATATCCAGGTGTTTTACCTGGAAAGGGTGGGAAGAGTTCAGCTGCAGCAGGACTGGGGCTCAGCTCACATTTACTCACAGACGCCTCGACACCGTCCCCCAGCTTTGCAATGAGGATGCTCCTTGTGGGGGGGAGTGCTGCTGACTGCATGGGAGACGATTTCCCACCTCTGACCAACTTAAGAATTTTTTACCACTGGAGCAAGTGCCCTGATACGATTTTCCTCTGTATCACTGGTGGGTTCTTTTTTTTTTTTTTTCTTTTTTTCTTTTTGGTTCAAGGTAGATTTTATTTATTCCTCTTTTTTTTTAATTTTGGAGATATAAACATGGAAATAATTCATTAATATAAAGACGTCTATGTGAAGGGAAATACTTTTTTTCTGTTTTATTTTATTAATAGTTATTTATTTATTTTTATTTTTTTAAAATTTATTTATTTCTTTTATACAGCAGGTTCTTATTGGATATCTATTTTATACATATAAGTGTGCACATGTGAATCCTAGTCTCCCAATTCATCCCACCACCACCCTCACCTGGTGTTCCCCCCTTGGTGTCCATATGTTTGTTCTCTACATCTGTGTCTCTATCTCTGCCCTGCAAACCGGTTCATCTGTACCATTTTTCTAGGTTCCACATATATGCATTAATATACAATATTTGTTTTTCTCTTTCTGACTTACTTCACTCTGTATGACAGTCTCTAGATCCATCAAGGTCTCTACAAATGACCCAATTTCATTCCTATGTATGGCTGAGTAACATTCCATTGTATATATGTACCACGTCTTTATCCATTCGTCTGTCTGTGGTCACTTAGGTTGCTTTCATTACCTGGCTATTGTAAATAGTGCTGCAATGAACATTGTGGTGAATGTATCTTTTTGATTTATGGTTTTCTCTGGGTATATGCCCAGTAGTGGGATTGCTGGATTATATGGTAATTCTATTTTTAGTTTCTTAAGGAACCTCCATACTGTTCTCCATAGTGACTGTATCGATTTACATTCCCAACAATAGTGGAAGAAGGTTCCTTTTCTCCACACCCTCTCCAGCATTTGTTGTTTGTAGATTTTCTGATGATGTGATGTGATACCTCATTGTAGTTTCTATTTCCATTTCTCTAATAATTAGTGATGTTGAGCAGATTTTCATGTGCGTACTGGCCATCTCTATGTCTTCTTGGAAGAAATGTCTATTTAGATCTTCCATTTTTGTATTGGGTTGTTTGTTTTATTAATATTGAGCTGCATGAGCTGTTTATATATATTGGAGATTAATCATTTGTCCATTGATTCGTTTGCAATTATTCTCTGCCATTCTGAGGGTTGTCTTTTCATCTTGTTTGTAGTTTCCTTTGCTTTGCAAAAGCTTTTAAGTTTCATTACGTTCCATCTGTATAGTTTTCTTGTTTACTTCATTACTATAGGAGGTGAATCAAAAAAGATCTTGCTGTGATTTATGTCAGAGTATCCTTCGTAAGTTTTCCTCTCAGAGTTTTATACTGTCTGGTCTTACATTAAGGTCTCTAATCCATTTTGAATATATTTTTATGTATGGTGTTGGGGAGTGTTCTAATTTCATTCTTTTACATGTAGCTGTCCATATTTCCCAGCACCAATGATTGAAGTGACTGTCTTATCTCCATTGTATAGTCTTGCTTCCTTTGTCATAGATTAGTTGATCATAGGTGGGTAGGTTTATCCCTGGGCCTTCTTTCTTTTTATTTTTTTCCTTTTACACGTTTATTGGAGTATAATTGATTTACAATGGAGTGTTCGTTTCTGCTGTATAACAAAGTGAATCAGCTATACATATACAAATATAACCAGATCCCCTCCCTCTTGCATCTCCCTCCCACACTCCATATCCCACCCCTTTATGTGGTCACAAAGCACCGAGCTGATCTCCCTGTTCTATGTGGCTGCTTCCCAGTAGCTATCGGTGTTACATTTGGTAATGTATTGATGTCCATGCCACTCTCTCACTTCGTCCCAGCTTACCCATCCCCATTCCGGTGTCCTCAAGTCCTTTCTCTATGTCTGTGTCCTTAATCCTGTCCTGCCACTAGGTTCTTCAAAATCTTTTTTTTTTCTTCATTAGATTCCGTATATCTCTGTTAACATACAGTATTTGTTTTTCCCTTTCTGACTTACTTCACTGTGTAGGACAGATTCTAAGTCCATCCACCTCAGTACAAATAACTCAGTTTTGTTTCTTTTTATGGCTGAGTAATATTCCATTGTATATATGTGCCAGATCTTCTTTATCCATTCATCTGTCGATGGACACTTAGGTTGCTTCCATGTCCTGGCTATTGCAAATAGAGCTGCAATGAACATTTTTCTACATAACTCTTTTTGAATTATGGTTTTCACAAGGCAAATGCCCATTATTTGGATTGTTGTGTCATATGGTACTTCTATTGTTAGTTATTTAAAGGACCATCCGTACTGTTCTCCATAGTGCCCATATTAATTTACATTCCCACCCACAGTGCAAGTGTGTTCCCTTTTCTCCAATAAAGGCCTCTCCAGCGTTTATTGTTTTGTAGATTTTTTTTTTTTTTTTTCTGTACGCGGGCCTCTCACTGTTGTAGCCTCTCCCGTTGCGGAGCACAGGCTCCGGACGCACAGGCTTAGCGGCCATGGCTCACGGGCCCATCCGCTCCGCGGCATATGGGATGTTCCCAGACCGGGGCATGAACCCGTATCCTTTGCATCGGCAGGCGGACTCTCAACCACTGCGCCACCAGGGAGGCCCTGTAGATTTTTTTGATGATTGCCACTCTGACTGCTGTGAGGTGATACCTCAGGGTAGTTTTGATTTGCATTTCTCTAATGATTAGTGATGTTCAGCATCCTTTCATGTGTTTCTTGGTGATCTGTATATCTTCTTTGGATAAATGTCTATTTAGGTCTTTTGCCCGTTTTTTGATTGGGTTGTTTGTTTTTGTGATATTCAGCTACATGAGGTGCTTGTAAAGTTAGGAGATTAATCCTTTGTCAATTGCTTCATTTGAAAATATTTTCTCCCATTCTGAGGGTTGTTTTTGCATCTTGTTTATGTTTTCCTGTACTGCGTAAAAGCTTTTAATTTTCATTAGGTCCCATTCGTTGATTTCTGTTTTTATTTCCATTTCTCTAAGTGCTGGGTCAAAAAGGATCTTGCTGTGATTTATATCATAGAGTGTTCTGCCTATGGTTTCCTCTAAGTGTTTTATAGTGTCTGGTCTTATATTTAGATCTCTAATCAATTTAGAGTTTATTTTTGTGTATGGTGTTATGGAGTGTTCTAATTTCATTCTTTTATGTGTAGGGGTCCAGTTTTTCCAGCACCAATTACTGAAGAGACTGTCTTTTCTCCATTGTATATCCTTAGCTCCTTTGTCATAGATGAGATAGCCATAGGTATGTAGGTTTATCTCTGGGCTTTCTGTCCTGTTCCATTGATCTGTGTTTATGCCAATCTACATACACTTGATTCCATTATGGAGACATATAAATACATAGGTTTCAAGGTTATTACCAGTCAGATATATTCCTCTTCAGTGAATAGGGTGTTTTGTGTCCAGTTCATTGAGAAAGGAGTAGGTCTTGTCTATTACATATTTGGTATATGGAATGGGATCTGTGCTAATTTCAAACTCTGCTTTTACACATCACCCCACGGCACCTTTCCCCTTAAGGAGGCATAAGTGTGTTTTCTAAATGTGTAACTCTGTTCTCTTTTGAAATTCAGTTCATGTGTGGCCATGTTTACATTTCCTCTATAAGTGATATATTACAATAAGTTTCTTTTCCTTTGTGGCTCATTTCACTTAGCATCATCGTACCTAAAGCCACTCATTATGCTGCTATTGGCCTTATGACATTGATTTTATGTCTGAGTGACATTCCATTGTATATAATTACCACAACATCTATATCCATTTTTTTTTCCTTTACTGGGATATTTAAAGTGTACCAAAGTCAGGTTCTTGTAAAGAGAGCAGCCCTAAAGTTTGGGCTGGCTGTGTGTTGTGGATTTTTAGTTTTACCAAAATACACGCCCATGAGTGGAAGTGTGCTATGCTCTGTAGCTCTGTTTTAGAAAACAACATACAGTTCTCCAGAGAGGCTGTTGGAAATTTACATCCTGTCCATCGGCGTAACCAGGCTCCCTTTTCTCCATGGCCTGTCCTGCATTTGTGGTTTTTACACTATTTGTGGATGGCCCTTTTGACTGGAAGTAAGGGACACTTCTCTGTAGTGTGGATTTGCAATGTCTGATGGCTTGCTTGGCCAAGAAGGGCATATGCATTTTTTCCCGAATATATTTAAGAAAATACACATACTCCCTTTTCAGCCAAGGGCAACATTGTCAAAATTCTGTCGCTTTTCATGTGCTTTAAAGACGACTCCAATCTACCTCTTGAAATCCGTTTCCTTCAATTCTGCCTTGCATTCAAATCCTCTTCACTGCCTTACCTCAATATATTTCTGGATGATAGTTGTCCTTTATAACTCTGCAAGTTTGTGAATTGCTGTGCCCCTGATTTCCATTTTTCAACTCGCCTATTTGTGAGCTGGCTGCAATACCGCAGGATGGCTTTAGGCCCTAGTCTGGTTCCGGGGCTTCAGGCTGAGCCTTTGGTTAATTCTTCTTCCTGATGGGAAACTAGAGTGACATGTGCCCATCCAAACACCTACAGCTTATCTCTCATTTATTTCACCTCTTCCTGTTCATCTGCTGCACAATTTGCAAACTGTGCATAACAGGAGGGTAAAGACGCTGACACTCAAAGTGGGGAGATTTTTAGTAATGCAGATGGAATGGCGAAGCCGAGCACGACAAAAGGAAAAATGAGGTACCTTTTAGAAAACTTTCCCAATTACACAGTGTACCATCCACTGGGTTTCCCATGCATGTTTTAACTGTAGGAGGATTCCCTTACACCTGGAGAGTTGGGACCACTAGAATGGGTAGCACACAGTATTGCTCTAAGTGGTGTTCTTTTGTTCACACAACCTCAGCAATCTTGTCCGCCCCAAGTGTCCAGTTTTATGTCTCATCCAGCTGTGGGTGTAAAGGTGGTCAATCTAGCTTGCATCACAGGCCCTGAACGTAATTTTTAAGACTTTCTCCCTGTTTTTGCATTTTGCTTTTGAAATTTATTTTTATAAGTGGGTTTAACTGAATTTCAGTGCTGTGTTCATGCTGTTATACACACACATGATTACTTTATGGAGACATGAGAATACATATGTTTCAAAATTCTTAGAGTTATATATATTCCTCAGAAATGAATAAGGGTTGTTGAGTCCAGTTCATTATGCCGGGAGTAGGTGCGGTCTATTAAATACTTGGTTTATGTAACGGTATGTGTGCTAATTTAAAATTGTGGTTTATGCATCACCTCACCTCGCCTTTCCCATTAAGCAGGAAGAAGATTCTTTTCTAAATGGGTGACTCTGTTGTGTTTCTAATTCAGTTCATGTGTAGTCATGTGTACACTCCCACTATGAGTGATATCTTATGATAAGACTTGTTACTCTGTTATCTTTCCTAAATCAATTCATGTGTAGCCATGTTTTCAGGAGCTTCATAAGTGATATCTTATGATAAGTTTCTTTTTCTGTGTGACTTATTTCACTTAGAATCATCGTACCTGAGACCACTCATTTTAGTGCTACTGGCCTTATGACATTAATGTCATGGCTGAGGGATATTCCATCGTACGTAAGTACCACAATTTCTTGAATCATTTTTGTCTTTCCTGGGATATTTAAGGTGTACCCAAGTTGAGGTTCTTGTAAGCAGTGCAGCCCTAAATTTGGGCATGGATGTGTCTTATCGATTTTCAGTTTTCCAAAGGTATATTCCCTAGACGGGAACTGCCCTTGGATTTTTAGCTCTGTTGTTTATTTGATATAGGGAACAAAATGCACTCCTCCAGAGAGGTAGTTGGCAATTTATATCCTGCCCTTTAGACTAACAAGGTTCACGTATCTCCAGGGCCTATCTTGACTTTCTGGTTTCTACACATTTTTCGGATATCCCTTTTGACCTGTGGGAAGTGATCGTTCTTTTAGTGAAGATTTGCATTGCCCGCTTGCTTGCTTGGCCAAAAAGGGCATATGCTTTCTTTCCTGAATATATTCAGGATAAAACACATACGCCCTTTTTGGCCAAGTGCATCACTGTCGAAGTTGTGCCCCTCTTCCTGTGCTTCAAAGTCGATTCCAATGTACTTCATGAAATCTGTTTCCTGTTATTCTGCATCATTTTCAAATCCGCCTCATTGCCTTCCCTCAATAGATTTTTGGACGATAGTTGTCCTTTATTACTGTGCCAATTTGTGAATTGCTGTGCCCCTGAGCTCCATTTTTCAGCTCGCTTTTTTGTGATCTGACCGCAAATCCACAATTTTGGTTCAGGAATTATACTCGTTCCTACAGGCAGGCTGAGACTTTGGTAAATTTTTCTTCCTGATGGGAAATTAGAGTGACATGTGCCCGTCCAAATGCCTAACAACTACTCTCTAATTGGTTCTCCCTCTTCCCTTTCATCCTCTGCCTAACTGGTAACCTGTGCGTACCAGGAAGTTAAAGGGGATGTCTCTCCAAGTAGGGATATTGATAGTAAAGCAGTTAAAAGGTCAAACCGGAGCACCAGGAGAGGGACTATTCGTTGAGTTTTAGATACCATTCGTATCCACAGTGTGTCCATTCTCTAGGATTCCCGTACATGTTATAGCTCTAGTAATAATCCCTTCAACCAGGAGAGTTGGGACAAATGCAATATGTGCAACGCATTATTGCTTTAAAGGGTCTTCATTTGCTCACCCAATCTCACCAATCCTCTCAATCACAAGTATCCAGCCATAAGACACATCCAGCTGTCATTGTAGATACGGTCATTTCAGGTTTCATCAGAGCCCCTGAAGGAATTGTAAAGAATTTCCCTGTTTTTGTTTGGTTTTTGAAATTCCTTTTTATAGTGGGTTTGAGCTGATTCTCACGGCCATGTTTATGCCAGTTGAGACACACTTGAATCCCTTAAGGACACATTTCAATACATAGGTTTTAAGATTTTACTAATCAGATATATTCCTCTGAGGGGAATATGGGGTGTTGAGTCCCTTTCACTGAGGAAGGTGTAGGTCTTGTCTATTCCCTATTAGGGTTTTGGATTGGTACCTGTACTAATATCAAACTCTGGTTTTATGCATCACCCCACCTCTCCTTCCCCCTTGAGCAGGCATAAGTGTTTTCTAAATGTGAGACTCTTCTCTTTCCTAACTCAGTTCATGTGTAGCCATATTTACAGGTTCTTCATAAGTGATATCTTATGATAAGTTTCTTTTTTTGTGTGACTTATTTCACTTAGAATCATCGTACCTGAATCCACTCATTTTGCTCCTACTGGTCTTAAGACATTGATTTCATGGCTGAGGGATATTCCATCGTACGTAAGTATCACAATTTTTTGAACCATTTTTATATTTCCTGGGATATTTAAGGTGTACCCAAGTTGAGCTTCTTGTAAGCAGTGCATTCCTAAATATTGGGGTGTCTCTGTCTTATTGATTTTCAATTTTCCCAAGGTATATTCCCTAGACTGGAAGTGCCCTTGGCTCTGTAGCTCTGTTGTTTACTTGTTTTAGGGAACACAATGCACTCCTCCAGAGAGGTAGTTGGCAATTTACATCCCGCCCATCAGCATAACAAGGCTCCCTGTTCTCCAGGACCTGTCTTGCCTTTCTGATTTTTAAATATTTTGCGGATGTCCCTTTTTACAGGTGGGAAGTGATACTTCTTAGTAGTGCAGATTGGCATTGCCTGCTTGCTTGCTTGGCCAAAAAGGGCGTATGCGTTTTCTCCTGAATATATTCAGGAGAAAACACATACGCCCTTTTTGGCCAAGTGCATTTTTGTAGAAGTTGTGCCCCTCTTCCTGTGTTTAAAGATGATTCCAACACACTTCTTGAAATTTGTTTCTTGCTATTCTGCCTCGCATTGATGGCCACCTCGTTGCGTTCCCTCACCAGATTTTTGGATGCTAGTTGTTCTTTATTACTCTGCCAGCTTGTGAATTGCTGTGCCCCTGAGGTCCATTTTTCAACTCGATTTTTGTGAGCTGAATGCAAGTCCAAAATTTTGGTTCAGGAACTATACTGGTTCCTGGTTTTTGGCTGGGACTTTGGTTAATTCTTCTTCCTGCCAGGAAATCAGAGTGACATATGCCCCTCCAAATGCCTAACAACTACTCTCTCATTGGTTCTCCCTCTTCCCTTTCATCCTCTGCCAAATTGGCAACCTCTGTGAAACAGCAGGTTAAAGGGGCTGTCTCTCCAAGTTGGGAGATGGATAGTAAAGCAGTGGGAAACTAAAAGCAGAGCACCAGGAGAGGGACTATTAGTTGAGGTTTAAAAACCTTTCGTATTCACAGTGTGTCCATTCTCTAGGTTCCCGTACATGTTATAGCTGTAGTAATATTCCCTTCAACCTGGAGAGTTGGGACCCATGGAATGGGTGCCACACATTATTGCTTTAAAGGGTCTGCATTTCCTTACACAATCTCACCTATCGTCTCACACCCAAGTGTCCAGCCTTATGCCACATCCAGCTCTCGTTGTAGATAAGGTCATTCCAGATTTCATCAGAGACCCTGAAGGAATTGTAAAGAATTTCCCTGTTTTGTTGTTCTGTTTATGAAATTCCTTTTTATAGTGGGTTTGAGCTGATTCTCACTGCCATGTTTATGCCAGTCTAGACACACTTGTTTCCCTTATGGAGACATATCAATACATAGGTTTTAAGATTCTTACTAGTAAGATATATTCCTCTGCAGGGAATATGGGGTGTTGAGACCCTTTCACTGAGGAAGGTGTAGGTCTTGTCTATTCCATATTAGGTTTTTGGAATGGTACATGTGCTTATATCAAACTCTGGTTTTATGCATCACCCCACCTCTCCATCACCCTTAAGCAGGCATAAGTTTATTTTCTAAATGTGAGACTCTGTTCTCTTTCCTAACTCAGTTCATGTGTAGCCATGTTTACAGGATCTTCATAAGTGATATCTTATAATAAGTTTCTTTCTCTGTGTGACTTATTTCACTTAGAATCATCGTACCTGAATCCACGCATTTTGCTGCTACTTGTCTTATGACATTGATTTCATGGCTGAGGGATATTCCATCGTACGTATATACCACAATTTTTTGAACCATTTTTATCTTTCCTGGGATATTTAAGGTGTACCCAAGTTGAGGTTCTTGTAAGCAGTGCAGCCCTAAATTTGTGGGTGGCTCTGTCTTACTTATTTTCAGTTTCCCAAGGTATATTCCCTAGACTGGAAGTGCCCTTGTCTGTAGCTCTCTTGTTTACTTGTTTTAGAGAACACAATGCACTCATCCAGATAGGCAGTTGGCAATTTACTTCCCACCCATCAGCATTACAAGGCTCCATGTTCTCCAGGGAATGTCTTGTCTTTCTGGTTTTTACACATTTTGTGGATGTCCATTTTGACCGGTGGGAAGTGATACTTCTTTGTAGTTCAGATTTGCATTGCCCGGTTACTTGCTTGGCAAATAATGGCATATGCGTTTTCTCCTGAATATATTCAAGAGAAAACGCATATGCTCTTTTTGACCAAGTGCATCATTGTCGAAGTTTTGCCCCTCTTCCTTTGCTTTACAGGTGATTCCATCATACCTCATGGAATCTGTTTACTGCTATTGTGCCTCGCTTTCAAGTCCACATCGGAGCCTTCCTTCAAAAGATTTTTGGACGATAGTTGTCCTTTATTATTCTGCCAGTTTGTGAATTGCTGTACCCCTGAGCTCCATTGCTCAACTCGTTTTTTGTGAGCTGACCGCAAGTCCAAAATTTTGGTTCAGGACCCATACTGGTTCCCGGTGGGTGACTGAGACTTTGGTTAATTCTTCTTCCTGCCGGGCAATTATAGGTACATGTGCCCGTCCAAATGCCTAACAGCTACTCTCTCATTGGTTCTCCCTCTTCCCTTTCATCCTCTGCCAATTTGGCAACCTGTGTGAACCAGGAGGTTAAAGGGCCTGTCTCTCCAAGTTGGGTGATTGATAGTAAAGCAGTTGGAGAGTGAAACCGGAGCAGCAGAAGAGGGACTATTAGTTGAGTTTTAGAAAACTTTCGTATTCACAGTGTTTCCTTTCTCTAGGTTTCACGTTCCTGTTATAGCTGTAGTAATATTCACTACACCCTGTTGAGTTAGGACCCATGGAATGGAGCCCACGCATTATTGCTATAAATGGTCTGCATTTGCTCACCCAATCTCACCAATCCTCTCAGTCCCATGTGTCCAAGCTTATGCCACAATCAGCTGTCGTTGTAGATAGGGTCATTACATGTTTCAACATATACCCTGAAGGAATTGTATAGAATTTACCTTTCCTTTTGTTTTTGAAATTCCTTTTTATAGTGGGTTTGAGCTGATTCTCGCTGCCATGTTTATGCCAGTCTTGACACACTTGATTCCCTTACAGAGACATATCTGTACATAGGTTTTAAGTTTCTTACTAGTCGGATATATTCCTCTGCGGGAAATATGGAATTTTGAGTCCCTTTCACTGAGGAAGGTGTAGGTCTTGTCTATTCCATTGTTGCTTTTTGGAACGGTACCTGTGCTTATATCAAACTCTGGTTTTATGCATCACCCCACCTCTCCTTCCCCCTTAAGCAGGCATAAGAGTGTTTTCTAAATGTGAGACTCTGTTCTCTTTCCTAACTCAGTTCATGTGTAGCCATGTTTACAGGATCTTCATAAGTGATATGTTATGATAAGTTTCATTTTCTGTGTGACTTATTTCACTTAGAATCATCGTACCTGAATCCACTCATTTTGATGCTACTGGTCTTATGACATTGATTTCATGGCTGAGGGTTATTCCATCTTACGTAAGTACCACAATTTTTTGAACCATTTTTATATTTCCTGGGATACTTAAGGTGTACCCAATTTGAGGTTCTTGTAAGCAGTGCAGGCCTAAATTTTGCGGTGGCTCTGTCTTATTGATATTCAGTTTTCCCAAGGTATATTCCCAAGACTCGAAGAGCCCTTGGCTCTGTAGCTCTGTTGTTTACTTGTTTTAGAGAACACAATGCACTCCTCCAGAGAGGCAGTTGGCAATTTACATCCCGGCCATCAGCATAACAAGGCTCCCTGTTCTCCAGGGCCTCTCTTGCCTTTCTGGTTTTTACACATTTTGTGGATGTCCCTTTTGACTGGTGGGAAGTAGTACTTCTTTGTAGTGCAGTTTTGCATTGCCCGCTTGCTTGCTTGGCCAAAAAGGTCATATGCGTTTTATCCTGAATATATTCAGGAGAAAACGCATATGCCCTTTTTGGCCAAGTGCATCATTGTCGACGTTGTGCCCCTCTTCCTGTGCTTTAAAGGTGATTCCAACGTACCTCTTGAAATCTGTTTCCTGCTATTCTGCCTCGCTTTCAGGTCCGCCTCGTTGCCTTCCATCAACAGATTTTTGGTCGATAGTTGCCCTTTATTAGTCTGCCAGTTTGTGAATTGCTCTGCCACATAGCTCCATATTTTAACTCGTTTTTTGTGAGCTGAACGCAAGTCCAATATTTTGGTTCAGGGCCTATACTTGTTTTTGGTGGGTGGCTGAGACTTTGGTTAATTCTTCCCCCCGGGAAATAAGAGTGACATGTCCCCGTCCAAATGCCTAACAGCTACTCTCTCATTAGTTCTCCCTCTTCCCTTTCATCCTTTGCCAAATTGGCAACCTGAGTGCACCAGGAGCTTAAAGGTGCTGTCTCTCCATGATTGGAGATTGATAGTAAAGCAGTTTAAAAGTCAAACTGGAGCACAAGGAGAGGTACTACTCGTTGAGTTTTAGAAAAGTTTTGTATTCACAGTATGTCCATTCCCTAGGTTTCCCATACATGTAATAGCTATAGTAATATTCCCTTCAACCTGGAGAGTTATGACCCATAGAATGGGTGTCATGCATTATAGCTTTAAAGGGTCTGCATTTGCTCACCCAATCTCACCAATCCTCTCAGTCCCATGTGTCCAGCCTTATGCCACATCCAGCTGTCATTGTAGATAGGGTCATTCCAGGTTTCAACAGAGACACTGAAGGAATTGTAAAGAATTTTCCTGTTTTTTTTTAATTTTCTTTTTGAAATTCCTTTTTATAGTGGGTTTGAGTTGATTCTCACTGCCATGTTTATGCCAGTCTAGACAAACTTGATTTCCTTACGGAGACATATCAAACATAGGTTTAAGATTCTTACTAGTCAGATATATTCCTCTGTGGGAAATATGGGGTTTTGAGTCCCTTTCACTGGGGAAGTTGTAGGTTTGTCTATTCCATAGTTGGTTTTTGGAACGTTATCTGTGCTTATATCAAACTCTGGTTTTATGCATCACCCCACCTCTCCTTCCCCCTTAAGAAGGCATAAGAGTGTTTTCTAAATGTGAGACTCTGTTCTGTTTCCTAACTCAGTTCATGTGTAGCCTTGTTTACAGGATCTTCATAAGTGATATCTTATGATACGTTTCTTTTTCTGTGTGACTTATTTCACTTAGAATCATCGTACCTGAATCCACTCATTTTGCTGCTACTGGTCTTATGACATTGATTTGATGGCTGAGAGATATTCCATCGTACGTAAGTACCACAATTTTTTGAAAAATTTTTATATTTCCTGGGATATTCAATGTGTATCCAAGTTGAGGTTCTAGTAAGCAGTGCAGGCCTAAATTTTGGGGTGGCTCTGGCTTATTGATTTTCAGTTTTCCCAAGGTATATTCCCTAGACTGGATGTGCCCTTGGCTCAGTAGCTCTGTTGTTTACTTGTTTAGGGAACACAATGCACTCCTCCAGAGAGGCAGTTGGCAATTTACATCCCGCGCATCAGCATAACAAGGCTCCCTGTTCTCCAGGGCCTGTCTTGCCTTTGTGAATATTACACATTTTGTGGATGTCCATTTTGACCCGTGGGAAATGATACTTCTTTGTAGTGCAGACTTGCATTGCCCACTTGCTTGCTTGGCCAAAATGGGCGTATGCGTTTTCTCCTGAATATATTAAGGACAAAATGCATATACCCTTTTTGGCCAAGTGCATCATTGTCGAAGTTGTGCCCCTCTTCCTCTGCTTTAAAGGCGATTCCAATGTACCTCTTGAAATCTGTTTCCTGCTATTGTACCTCACATTCAAGTCCGCCTCGTTGCCTTCCCTCAACAGATTTTTTGATGATAGTTGTCCTTTATTACTCTGCCAGTTTGTGAATTGCTTTGCCCCATAGCTCCATTTTTTAACTCGTTTTTTGTGAGCTGAACGCAAGTCCAATATTTTGGTTCAGGACATACACTGGTTCCCATTGGGTGGCTGAGACTTTGGTTAATTCGTCTTCCTCCCAGAAAATAAGAGTGACAGTTGCCCTTCCAAATGGCTAACAGCTACTCTCTCATTGGTTCTCCCTATTCCCTTTCATCCTATGCCAAATTGGCAACCTGAGCGCACCAGGAGGTTGGAGGTGCTTTCTCACCAAGTTGGGAAATTGATAGTAAAGCAGTTGGAAGGTCAAACTGGAGCACCAGCAGAGTCACTATTCGTTGAGTTTTAGAAACCTTTCGTATTCACAGTGTGTCCATTCTCTAGCTTTCCCATACATGTCATAGCTGTAGTAATATTCCCTTCAACCTGGAGAGTTGCGATCCATGGAATGAGTGCCATGCATTATTGCTTTAAAGGGTCTGCATTTGCTCACCCTATCTCACCAATCCTCTCAGTCCCATGTGTCCAGCCTTATGCAAACTCCAGCTGTCGTTGTAGATAGGATCATTCCATGTTTCAACAGAGACCCTGAAGGAATTGTAAAGAATTTTCCTGTTTTTTTTTGTTTTGTTTTTGAAATTCCGTTTTATAGTGGGTTTGAGCTGATTCTCGCTGCCATGATTATGCCAGTCTAGACACACTTGATTGCCTTAAGGAGACATATCTGTACATAGGTTTTAAATTTCTTACTAGTCAGATACATTCCTCTGCGGGAAATATGGGATTTTGAGTCCCTTTCACTGAGGAAGGTGTAGGTCTTGTCTATTCCATAGTTGGGTTTGGAACGGTACCTGTGCTTATATCAAACTCTGGTTTTATGCATCACCCCACCTCTCCTGCCCTCTTAAGCAGGCATAAGAGTGTTTTCTAAATGTGAGACTCTCTTCTCTTTCCTAACTCAGTTCATGTGTAGCCATGTTTACAGGATTATCATAAGTGATATCTTATGATACGTTTCTTTTTCTGTGTGACTTATTTCACTTAGAATCATGGTACCTGAATCCACTCATTTTGCTACTACTGGTCCTATGACATTGATTTCATGGCTGAGGGATATTCCATCGTACGTAAGTACCACATTTTTTTGAAACAATTTTATCCTTCCTGGGATATTTAAGGTGTACCCAAGTTGAGGTTCTTGTAAGCAGTGCAGCCTTAAATTTTGGGGTGGCTCTGTCTTATTGATTATCAGTTTTCCCAAGGTATATTCCCTAGACTGGAAGTGCCCTTGGCTCTGTAGCTCTCTTGTTTACTTGTTTAGGGAACACAATGCACTCCTCCAGAGAGGCAGTTGGCAATTTACCTCCCACCCATCAGCATAACAAGGCTCCCTGTTCTCCAGGGCCTCTCTTGCCTTTCTGAATTTTACCCATATTGTGGAGGTCCCTTTTGACAAGTGGGAAGTGATACTTCTTTGTAGTGCAGACTTGCTTTGCCCACATGCTTGCTTGGCCAAAAAGGGCGTATGAGTTTTCTCCTGAATATACTCAGGAGAAAATGCATAAGCCCTTTTTGGCCAAGTGCATCATTTGCGAAGTTGTGCCCATCTTCCTGTGCTTTAAAGGCGATTGCAACGTACCTCTTGAAATCTGTTTCCTGCTATTCTGCCTCACTTTCAAGTCCCCCTCTCTGCCTTCCCTCAACAGATTTTTGGATGAAAGTTGTCCTGTATTACTCTGCCAGTTTGTGAATTGCTCTGCCCTATAGCTCCTTTTTTTAACTCGTTTTTTTGTGAGCTGAACACATGACCAATATTTTGGTTCAGGACCTATCCTGGTTCCCGGTGGGTGGCTGAGACTCTGGTTAATTCTTCTTCCTGCCGGGAAATTAGAGTGACATATGCCCGGCCAAATGCCTAACAGCTACTCTCTCATTGGTTCTCCCTCTTCCCTTTCATCCTCTGCCAAATTGGCAACCTGTGAGTACCAGGAGGTTTAAGGGGCTGTCTCTCCAAGTTGGGAGATTTATAGTAAAGCAGTGGGAAAGTCAAACTGGAGCACCAGGAGAGGGACTATTCGTTGAGTTTTGAAACCTTTCGTATTCACAGTGTGTCCATTCTCTAGGTTTCCCATAAATGTTATAGATGTAGTAGTATTCCCTTCAACCTGGAGGGTTGGGACCCATGGAGTGGGTGCCATGCATTATTGCTTTAAAGGGTCTGCATTTGCTCACCCAATCTCACCAATCCTCTCAGTCCCAAGTGTCCAGCCTTATGCCACATCCAGCTGTCATTGTAGACAGGGTCATTCCACGTTTCACCAGAGACCCTGAAGGAATTGTAAAGAATTTCCCTGTTTCTTTGTTCTGTTTTTGAAATTCCTTTTTATACTGGGTTTGAGCTGATTCTCGCTGCCATGTTTATGCCAGTCTAGACACACTTGATTCCCTTACGGAGACATATCAATACATAGGTTTTAAGATTCTTACTAGTCAGATATATTCCTCTGTGGGAAATATGGGGTTTTGAGTCCCTTTCACTGAGGAAGGTATAGGTAAGTCTTGTCTATTCCATAGTTGGTTTTTGGAACGGTACCTGTGCTTATATCAAACTCTGATTTCATGCATCGCCCCACCTCTCCTTCCCCCTTAAGCAGGCATAAGAGTGTTTTCTAAATGTGAGACTCTGTTCTCTTTCCTAACTCAGTTCATGTGTAGCCATGTTTACAGGATCTTCATAAGTGATATCTTATGATAAGCTTCTTTTTCTGTGTGACGTATTTCACTTAGAATCATCGTACCTGAATCCACTCATTTTGCTACTACTGGTCTTATGACATTTATTTAATGGCTGAGGGATATTCCATCATACGTAAGTACCACAGTTTTTTGAACCATTTTTATATTTCCTGGGATACTTAAGGTGTACTCAAGTTGAGGTTGTTTTAAGCAGTATATCCCTAAATTTGAGGGTGGCTCTGTCTTATTGATTTTCAGTTTTCCCAAGGTATATTCCCTAGACTGGAAGTGCCCTTGGCTCAGTAGCTCTGTTGTTTACTTGTTTTAGGGAACACAGTGCACTCCTCCAGAGAGGAAGTTGGCAATTTACATCCCGGCCATCAGCATAACAAGGCTCTCTGTTCTCCAGGGCCTGTCTTGCCTTTCTGGTTTTTACCCATTTTGTGGATATCCCTTTTGACCGATGGGAAGTGATACTCCTTTGTAGTGCAGACTTGCATTGCCCACTTGCTTGCTTGGACAAAAGTGCCGTATGCGTTTTCTCCTGAATATATTCAGGAGAAAACGCATATGCCCTTTTTGGCCAAGTGCATCATTTTCGAAGTTGTTCCCCTCTTCCTGTGCTTTACAGGTGTTTCCAACGTACCTCTTGAAATCTGTTTCCTGCTATTCTGCCTCGCATTCAAGTCCGCCTCGTTGCCTTCCCTCAACAGATTTTTGGATGATAGTTGTCCTTTATTACTCTGCCTGTTTGTGAATTGCTGTGCCCTTGAGCTCCATTTTTCAACTCTTTTTTTGTGAGCTGAACGCATGGCCAAAATTTTAGTTCAGGATCTATATTGGTTCCCGGTGGGTGGCTGCAACTTTGGTTAATTCTTCTTCCTGCCAGGAAATTAGAGTGACATATGCCCGTCAAATGCCTAACAGATACTCTCTCATTGGTTCTCCCTCGTCCCTTTCATCCTCTGCCAAATTGGCAACCTGTGAGAACGAGGAGGTTAAAGGGGCTGTCTCTCCAAGTTGGGAGATTGATAGTAAAGCAGTTGGAAAGTCAAACCGGAGCACCAGGAGAGGGACTATTCGTTGAATTTTAGAGACCTTTCGTATTCACAGTGTGTCCATTCTCTAGGTTTCCCGTACATGTTATAGCTGTAGTAATATTCCCTTCAACCTGGAGAGTTGGGACCCATGGAATGGGTGCCATGCATTATTGCTTTAAAGGGTCTGCATTTGCTCACCCAATCTCACCAATCCTCTCAGTCCCCAGTGTCCAGACTTATGCTACATCCAGCTGTCATTGTAGACAAGGTCATTCCACGTTTCATCAGAGACCCTGAAGGAATTGTAAAGAATTTCCCTGTATTTTTTTCGTTTTTGAAATTCCTTTTTATAGTGGGTTTGAGCTGATTCTCGCTGCCATGTTTATGCCAGTCTTGACACACTTGATTCCCTTATGGAGACATATCAATACATAGGTTTTAAGATTCTTACTAGTCAGATATATTCCTCTGCGGGAAATATGGGGTTTTGAGTCCTTTTCACTGAGGAAGTTATAGGTAGGTCTTGTCTATTCCATAGTTGGTTTTTGGAACGGTACCTGTGCTTATATCAAACTCTGGTTTTATGCATCATCCCACCTCTCCTTCCCCCTTAAGCAGGCATAAGAGTGTTTTCTAAATGTGAGACTCTGTTCTCTTTCCTAACTCAGTTCATGTGTAGCCATGTTTACAGGAACTTCGTAACTGATATCTTATGATAAGCTTCTTTTTCTGTGTCACTTATTTCACTTAGAATCATCGTACCTGAATCCACTCATTTTGCTACTACTGGTCTTATGACATTGATTTCGTGGCTGAGGGATATTCCATCGTACGTAAGTACCACATTTTTTTGGACCATTTTTATATTTCCTGGGATATTTCAGGTGTACCCAAGTTGAGGTTCCTGTAAGCAGTGCAGCCCTAAATTTGGGGGTGGCTCTGTCTTAATGATTTTCAGTTTTCCCAAGGTATATTCCCTAGACTGGAAGTGCCCTTGGCCCTGTAGCTCTGTTTTTTACTTGTTTTAGGGAACACAATTCACTCATTCAGTGAGGCAGTTGGCAATTTACATCCCGTCCATCAGCATAAAAAGGCTCCCTGTTCTCCAGGGCCTGTCTTGCCTTTCTGGTTTTTACAAATTTTTTGGATGTCCCTTTTGACCGGTGGGAAGTGATACTTCTTTGTAGTGCAGATTTGCATTGCTGCTTGCTTGCTTGGCCAAAAAGGCCTATGCATTTTCTCCTGCATATATTCAGGAGAAAATGCATGCACCCTTTTTGGCCAAGTGCATCATTGTCGAAGTTGTGCCCCTCTTCCTGTGCTTTAAAGGCAATTCCAACGTACCTCTGGAAATCTGTTTCCTGCTATTCTGCCTCGCTTTCAATACCGCCTCGTTGCCTTCCCTCAACAGATTTTGGGATGATAGTTGTCCTTTATTTCTTTGCCAGTTTGTGAAATGCTGTGCCCTTGAGCTCCATTTTTCAACTCGTTTTTTGTGAGCTTAATGCGTGCCCAAAATTTTGGATCAGGACCTATACTGGTTCCCGGTGGGTGGTTGCAACTTTGGTTAATTCTTCTTCCTGCCCGGGAAATTAGAGTGACATATGCCCATCCAAATGCTTAACAGCTACTCTCTCATTGGTTGTCCCTCTTCCCTTTCATCCTCTGCCAAATTGGCAACCTGTGAGAACCAGGAGGTTAAAGGAGCTGTCTCTCCAAGTTGGGAGATTGATAGTAAAGCAGGTGGAAAGTCAAACCGGAGCACCAGGAGAGTGATTATTCGTTGAGCTTTAGAGACCTTTCGTATTCACAGTGTGTCCATTCTCTAGGTTTCCCGTACATGTTATAGCTTTAGTAATATTGCCTTCAACCTGGAGAGTTGGGACCCATAGAATGGGTGCCATGCACTATTGCTTTAAATGGTATGTATTTGCTCACCCAATCTCACCAATCCTCTCAAACCCAAGTGTCCAGACTTATGCCACATCCAGCTGTCATTGTAGACAGGGTCATTCCACGTTTCATCAGAGACCCTGAAGGAATTGTAAAGAATTTCCCTGTTTTTTTGTTTTGTTTTCGAAATTCCTCTTTATAGTGGGTTTGAGCTGATTCTCGCTTCCATGTTTATGCCAGTCTAGACACACTTGATTCCCTTACGGAGACATATCAATACATAGGTTTTAAGATTCTTACTAGTCAGATATATTCCTCTGCGGGAAATATGGGGTTTTGAGTCCCTTTCACTGAGGAAGGTATAGGTAGGTCTTGTCTATTCCATATTTGGTTTTTGGAACGGTACCTGTGCTTATATCAAACTCTGGTTTTATGCATCACCCCACCTCTCCTTCCCCCTTAAGCAGGCATAAGAGTGTTTTCTAAATGTGAGACTCTGTTCTCTTTCCTAACTCAGTTCATGTGTAGCCATGTTTACAGGATCTTCATAAGTGATATCTTATGATAAGATTCTTTTTCTGTGTGACTTATTTCACTTAGAATCATCGTACCTGAATCCAGTCATTTTGCTGCTACTGGTCTTATGACATTGATTTCGTGGCTGAGGGATATTCCATCGTACGTAAGTACCACAATTTTTTGAACCATTTTTATATTTCCTGGGATATTTCAGGTGGACCCAAGTTGAGGTTCTTGTAAGCAGTGCAGCCCTAAATTTGAGGGTGGCTCTGTCTTATTGATTTTCTGTTTTCCTAAGGTATATTCCCTAGACTGGATGTGGCCTTGGCTCTGTAGCTCTGTTTTTTACCTGTTTTAGGGAACACAATGCACTCCTCCAGAGAGAAAGTTGGCAGTTTACATCTCGCCCAACAGCATAACAAGGATCCCTGTTCTCCAGGGCCTGTCTTGCCTTTCTGGTATTTACCCATTTTGTGGAGGTCCCTTTTGACCTGTGGGAAATGATACTTCTTTGTAGTGCAGATTTGCATTGCCTGCTTGCTTGCTTGGCCAAAAAGGGCGTATGTGTTTTCTCCTGCATATGTTAACGAGAAAAAGCATACGCCCTTTGTGGCCAAGTGCATCATTGTCGAAGTTGTGCCCCTCTTCCTGTGCTTTACAGGTGATTCCAACGTAACTCTTGAAATCTGTTTCCTGCTATTCTGCCTCGCTTTCAAGTCCGCCTCGTTGCCTTCCCTCAACAGATTTTTGGATGATAGTTGTCCTTTATTTCTTTGCCAGTTTGTGAATTGCTGTGCCCTTGAACTCCATGTTTCAATTCATTTTTTGTGAGCTGAACGCACGTCCAAAATTTTGGTTCAGGACCTACACTGGTTCCCGGTGGGTGGTTGCAACTTTGGTTAATTCTTCTTCCTGCCCGGGAAATTAGAGTGACCTATGCCCGTCCAAATGCCTAACAGCTACTCTCTCATTGGTTCTCCCTCTTCACATTCATCCTTTGCCAAATTGGCAACCTGTGCGAACCAGGAGGTTAAAGGGGCTGTCTCTCCAAGTTGGGAGATTGATAGTAAAGCAGGTGGAAATTCAAACTGGAGCACCAGGAGAGGGACTATTCGTTGAGTTTTAGAAACCTTTCATATTCACAGTGTCTCCATTCACTAGGTTTCCCGTACATGTTATATCTGTAATAATGTTCCCTTTAACCTGGAGAGTTGGGACCCATGGAATGGATGCCATGCATTATTGCTTTAAAGTGTCTGTATTTGCTCACTGAATCTCACCAATCCTCTCAGTCCCATGTGTCCAGCCTTATACCACAACCTGCTGTCATTGTAGACAGGGGAATTCCAGGTTTCATCAGAGACCATGAAGGAATTGTAAAGAAATTCCCTGTTTTTTGGTTTTGTTTTTGAAATTCCTTTTTATAGTAGGTTTGAGGTGATTCTCGCTGCCTTGTTTATGCCAGTCTAGACACACTTTATTCCCTTACGGAGACATATCAATACATAGGTTTTAAGATTCTTACTAGTCAGATATATTCCTCTGCGGGAAATATGGGGTTTTGAGTCCCTTTCACTGAGGAAGGTGTAGGTCTTGTCTATTCCATAGTTGGTTTTTGGAACGGTACCTGTGCTTATATCAAACTGTGGTTTATGCATCACCCCACCTCTCCTTCCCCCTTAAGCAGGCATAAGAGTGTTTTCTAAATGTGAGACTGTCTTCTCTTTCCTAACTCCGTTCATGTGTAGCCATGTTTACAGGACTATCATAAGTGATATCTTATGATACGTTTCTTTTTCTGTGTGACTTATTTCACTTAGAATCATCGTACCTGAATCCACTCATTTTGCTGCTACTGGTTTAATGACATTGATTTCATGGCTGAGGGATATTCCATCGTACCTAAGTACCAAAATTTTTTGAACCATTTTTATCTTCCCTGGGATATTTAAGGTGTACCCAAGTTGAGGTTCTTGTAAGCAGTGCAGCCCTAAATTTGAGGGTGGCTCTGTCTTATTGATTTTCACTTTTCCCAAGGTATATTCCCTAGACAGGAAGTGCCCTTGGCTCTGTAGCTCTGTTGTTTACTTGTTTTACGGAACACAATGCACTCCTCCAGTGAGGCAGTTGGCAATTTACATCCCGCCCATCAGCATAAAAAGGCTCCCTGCTCTCCAGGGCCTGTCTTTCTTTTCTGGTATTTACCCATTTTGTGGAGGTCCCTTTTGACCTGTGGGAAGTGATACTTCTTTGTATTGCAGATTTGCATTGCCCGCTTGCTTGCTTGGCCAAAAAGGGCATATGCGTTTTCTCCTCCATATGTTCACGAGAAAAAGCATACGCCATTTTTGGCCAAGTGCATCATTGTCGAAGTTGTGCCCCTCTTTCTGTGCTTTACAGGTGATTCCAACGTACCTCTTGAAATCTGTTTCCTGCTATTCTGCCTCGCTTTCAAGTCCGCCTCGTTGCCTTCCCTCAACAGATTTTTGGATGATAGTTGTCCTTTATTTCTTTGCCAGTTTGTGAATTGCTGTGCCCTTGAGTTCGATTTTTCAACTCGTTTTTTGTGAGCTATACGCATGGCCAAAATTTTGGTTCAGGACCTATACTGGTTCCCGGTGGGTGGTTGCAACGTTGGTTAATTCTTCTTCCTGCCCGGGAAATTAGAGTGACATATGCCCGTCCAAATGCCTAACAGCTACTCTCTCATTGGTTCTCCCTCTTCCCTTTCATCCTCTGCCAAATTGGCAACCTGTGAGAACCAGGAATTTAAAGGGGCTGTCTCTCCAAGTTGGGAGATTGATAGTAAAGCAGGTGGAAAGTCAAACTGGAGCACCAGGAGAGGAAATATTCGTTGAGTTTTAGAAACCTCTCATATTCACAGTGTCTCCATTCTCTAGGTTTCCCGTACATGTTATGTCTGTAATATTCCCTTTAACCTGGAGAGTTGGGACCCATGGAATGTGGGCCATGAATTTTTGCTTTAAAGGGTCTGCATTTGCTCACCCAATCGCACCGTTCGCCTCAGTCCCAAGTGACCAGCCTTATGCCATATCCAGCTGTCATTGCAGACAGGGTCATTCCAGGTTTCATCAGAGACCCTGAAGGAATTGTAAAGAATTTCCCTATTTTTTTGTTTTGTTATTGAAATTCCTTTTTATAGTGGGTTTGAGCTGATTCTCACTGCCATCCTTAGGCCTGTCTAGGCACACTTGTTTGCCTTACGGAGACATTTCAATACATAGGTTTTAAGATTCTTACTAGTCAGATATATTCCTCTGCGGGAAATATGGGCTTTTGAGTCCCTTTCTTTGAGGAATGTATAGGTAGGTCTTGTCTATTCCAAAGTTGGTTTTTGGAACGGTACCTGTGCTTATATCAAACTCTGGTTTTATGCATCACCCCACCTCTCCTTCCCCCTTAAGCAGGCATAAGAGTGTTTTCTAAATGTGAGACTCTGTTCTCTTTCCTAACTCAGTTCATGTGTAGCCATGTTTACAGGATCTTCGTAAGTGATATCTTATGATAAGCTTCTTTTTCTGTGTGATTTATTTCACTTAGAATCATCGTACCTGAATCCACTCATTTTCCTGCTACTGGTCTTATGACATTGATTTCATGGCTGAGGGATATTCCATCGTACATAAGTAGCACAAATTTTTGAACCATTTTTATATTTCCTGGGATATTTCAGGTGTACCCAAGTTGAGGTTCTTGTAAGCAGTGCAGCCCTAAATTTGAGGGTGGCTCTGTCTTATTGATTTTCAGTTTTCCTAAGGTATATTCCCTAGAATGGAAGTGCCCTTGGCTCTGTAGCTCTGTTTTTTACCTGTTTTAGGGAACACAATGCACTCCTCCAGTGACAAAGTTGGCAATTTACCTCCCGCCCATCAGCATAACAAGGCTCCCTGTTCTCCAAGGCCTGTCTTGCCTTTCGCTTATTTACATATTTTGTGCATGTCCCTTTTGACCAGTGGGAAGTGATACTTCTTTGTAGTGCAGATTTGCATTGCCCGCTTGCTTGCTTGGCCAAAAAGGGCGTATGCGTTTTCTCCTGCATATAATCAGGAGAAAACGCATACGCCCTTTTTGGCCATGTGCATCATTGTCGAAGTTGTGCCCCTCTTCCTCTGCTTTACAGGTGATTCCAACGTACCTCTTGAAATCTGTTTCCTGCTATTCTGCCTCGATTTCAAGTCCGCCTCGTTGCCTTGCCTCAACAGATTTTTGGATGATTGTTGTCCTTTATTACTTTGCCTGTTTGTGAATTGCTGGGCCCTTAAGCTCCGTTTTTCAACTTGTTTTTTGTGAGCTGAACGCATGTCCAAATTTTGGTTCAGGACCTATACTGCTTCCCGGTGGGTGGTTGCAACTTTGGTTAATTTTTTTTTACTGCTGGGAAATTAGAGTGACATATGCCCGTCAAAATGCATAACAGCTACTCTCTCATTGGTTCTCCCTCTTCCCTTTCATCCTCTGCCAAATTGGCAACCTGTGAGAACCAGGAGGTTAAAGGGGCTGTCTCTCCAAGTTGGGAGATTGATAGTAAAGCAGTTGGAAAGTCAAACTGGAGCACCAGGAGAGGGACTATTAGTGGAGTTTTAGAAACCTTTCGTATTCACAGTGTGTCCATTCTCTAGGTTTCCCGTACTTGTAATAGCTGTAGTAGTATTCCCTTCAACCTGGAGAGTTGAGACCCATGGAATGGGTGCCGTGCATTATTGCTTTAATGGGTCTGCATTTGCTCACCCAATCTCACCAATCCTCTCAGTCCCAAGTGTCCAGCCTTATGCCACATCCAGCTGTCATTGTAGACAGGGTCATTCCACGTTTAATCAGAGACCCTGAAGAAATTGTAAAGAATTTCTCTGTTTTTTTGTTTTGTTTTTGAAATTCCTTTTTATAGTGGGTTTGAGCTGATTCTTGCTGCCATGTTTAAGCCAGTCTAGACACACTTGATTCCCTTACGGAGACATATCAATACATAGGTTTTAAGATTCTTACTAGTCAGATATATTCCTCTGCGGGAAATATGGGGTTTTGAGTCCCTTTCACTGAGGAAGGTATCGGCATGTCTTGTCTATTCCATTGTTGGTTTTTGGAATGGTACCTGTGCTTCTATCAAACTCTGGTTTTATGCATCACCCCACCTCTCCTTCCCCCTTAAGCAGGCATAAGTGTGTTTTCTAAATGTGAGACTCTGTTCTCTTTCCTAACTCAGTTCATGTGTAGCCATGTTTACAGGATCTTCATAAGTGATATCTTATGATAAGCTTCTTTTTCTGTGTGACTTATTTCACTTAGAATCATCGTACCTGAATCCACTCATTTTGCTGCTACTGGTCTTATGACATTGATTTCGTGGCTGAGGAATATTCCATCGTACGTAAGTACCACAATATTTTGAACCAATTTTATATTTCCTGGGATATTTCAGGTGTATCCAAGTTGAAGTTCTTTAAGCAGTGCAGCCCTAAATTTGAGGGTGGCTCTCTCTTATTGATTTTCAGTTTTCCCAAGTTATATTCCCTAGACTGGAAGTGCCCTTGGCTCTGTAGCTCTGTTGTTTACATGTTTTAGGGAACAAAATGCACTCCTCCAGTGAGGCACTAGGTAATTTACATCCCGCCAATCAGCATAACAAGGCTCCCAGTTCTCCAGGGCATGTCTTGCCTTTCTGGTTTTTACACATTTTGTGGATATCCCTTTTGACCAGTGGGAAGTGATACTTCTTTGTAGTGCAGATTTGCATTGCCCGCTTGCTTGCTTGGCCATAAAGGGCGTATGAGTTTTCTCCTGCATATATACAGAAGAAAACGCATACACCCTTTTTGGCCAAGTGCATCATTGTCGAAGTTGTGCCTCTCTTCCTGTGCTTTAAAGGGGATTCCAACGTACCTCTTGAAATATGTTTCCTGCTATTCGGCCTCACTTTCATGTCCGCTTCGTTGCCTTTCCTCAACAGATTTCTGGACTATAGTAGGCCTTTATTACTCTGCCAGTTTGTGAATTGCTCTGCCAGTGAGCTCCATTTATCAACTCGTTTTTTGTGAGCTGAATGCAAGTCCAATATTTTGGTTCAGGACCTATACTGGTTCCCTGTGGGTGGTTGCAACTTTGGTTAATTCTACTTCCTGCCGGGAAATTAGAGTGACATATGCTCGTCCAAATGCCTAACAGCTACTCTCTCATTGGTTCTCCCTCTTCCTTTTCATCCTCTGCCAAATTGGCAACCTGTGAGAACCAGGAGGTTAAAGGGGCTGTCTCTCCAAGTTGGGAGATTGATAATAAAACAGTTGGAAAGTCAAACCGGAGCACCAGGAGAGGGACTATTCTTTGAGTTTTAGAAAACTTTCGTATTCACAGTGTGTCCATTCTCTAGGTTTCCCGTACATGTTATAGCTGTAGTAATATTCCCTTCAACCTGGAGAGTTGGGACCCATGGAATGGGTGCCATGCATTATTGCTTTAAAGGGTCTGCATTTGCTCACCCAATCTCACCAATCCTCTCAGTCCCAAGTGTCCAGACTTATGACACATCCAGCTGTCATTGTAGACAGGGTCATTCCACGTTTCATCAGAGACCCTAAAGGAATTGTAAAGAATTTCCCTGATTTTTTTTGGTTTGTTTTTGAAATTCCTTTTTATAGTGGGTTTGAGCTGATTCTCGCTTCCATGTTTATTCCAGTCTAGACTCACTTGATTCCCTTACGGAGACATATCAATACATAGGTTTTAAGATTCTTACTAGTCAGATATATTCCTCTGCGGGAAATATGGGGTTTTGAGTCCCTTTCACTGAGGAAGGTATAGGTAGTTCTTTACTATTCCATAGTTGGTTTTTGGAACGGTTCCTGTGCTCATATCAAACTCTGTTTTTATGCATCACCCACCTCTCCTTCCCCCTTAAGCAGGCATAAGAGTGTTTTCTAAATGTGAGACTGTGTTCTCTTTCCTAACTCAGTTCATGTGTAACCATGTTTACAGGATCTTCACAAGTGATATCTTACGATAAGCTTCTTTTTCTGTGTGACTTATTTCACGTAGAATCATTGTACCTGAATCCAGTCATTTTGCTGCTACTGGTCTTATGACATTTTTTTCACGGCTGAGGGTTATTCCATCGAACGTAATACCACTATGTTTTGAAACATTTTTATATTTCCTGTGATATTTAAGGTGTACCCAAGTTGAGGTTCTTGTAAGCAGTACAGCCCTAAATTGGAGGGTGGCTCTGTCTTATTGATTTTCAGTATTCCCAATGTATATTCCCTATACTGGAAGTGCCCTTGGCTCTGTAGCTCTGTTGATTACTTCTTTTAGGGAACTCAATGCACTCCTCCAGTGAGGCAGTTGGCAATTTACATCCCGCCCATCAGCATTACAAGGCTCCCTGTTCTCCAGGGCCTGTCTTGCATTTCTGGATTTTACACATTTTGTGGATGTCTCTTTTGACCGGTGGGATGTGATACTTCTTTTTAGTGAAGATTTGCATTGCCCGCTTGCTTGCTTGGCCAAAAAGGGTGTATGCGTTTTCTCCTTCATATATTCAGGAGAAAATTCACACGCCCTTTTTGGCCAAGTGCATCATTGTCGAAGATGTGCCCCTCTTCCTGTGCTTTACAGGTGATTCCAACGTACCTCTTGATATCTGCTTCCTGCTATTCTGCTTCGCTTTCAAGTCTGCCTCGGTGCCTTCCCTCAACAGATTTTTGGATGATAGTTGTCCTTTATTACTTTGCCAGTTTGTGAATTGCTGTGCCCCTAAGCTTCATTTTTCAACTCGTTTTTTGTGAGCTCAACGCAAGTCCACAATTTTGATTCAGGACGTAATCTGGATCCCGGGGTGTGGCTGAGACTTTGGTTAATCCTTCTTCTTGCCCGGAAATTAGAGTGACATATGCCCGTCCAAATGCCTAACAGCTACTCTCTCATTGGTTCTCCCTTTTCCCTTTCATCCTCTGCCAAATTGGCAACCTGTGCGAACCAGGAGGTTAAACGGGCTGTCTCTCCAAGTTGGGAGATTGATAGTAAAGCAGTTGGAAAGTAAAACCGGAGCACCTGGAAAGGGACTATTAGTTGAGTTTTAGAAGCCTTTCGTATTTACAGTGTGTCCATTCTCTAGGTTTCCCGTACATGTTATAGCTGTAGTAATATTGACTTCAACCTGGAGAGTTGGGACAAATGGAATGGGTGCCACACATTATTTCTTTAAACGGTGTGCATTTGCTGAACCAATCTCACCAATCCTCTCAGTCCCAAGTGTCCAGCCTTATGCCATATCCAGCTGTCATTGTAGATAGGCTCATTCCAGGTTTCATTGGAGCCCCTAAAGTAATTGTAAAGAATTTCCCTGTTTTGTTGTTTTGTTTTTGAAATTCCTTTTTATAGTGGGTTTGAGCTGATTCTCACTGCAATGATTATGCCAGTCTAGACACACTTGATTCCATTACGGAAACATATCAATACATAGGTTTTAATATTCTTACTCTTCAGATATATTCCTCTGTGGGAAATATCGTGTTTTGAGTTCCTTTCACTGAGGAAAGTGTAGGTCTTGTATATTCCATAGTTGGTTTTTGAAATGGTACGTGTGGTTATATCAAACGCTGGTTTTCTGTAGCACCCCACCTCATCTTCCCCCTTAAGAAGGCATAAGAGTGTTTTCTAAATGTGAGACTCTGTTCGCTTTCCTAACTCTGTTCATGTGTAGCCATGTTTAGAGGACCTTCATAAGTGATATCTTATGATAAGTTTCTTTATCTGTGTGACTTATTTCAGTTAGAATCATCGTACCTGAATCCACTCATTTTGCTGCTACTGGTCTTATGACATTGATTTCATGGCTGAGGGATATTGCATCGTACGTAAGTACCAAAATATTTTAAACCATATTTATATTTCCTGGGATATTTAAGCTGTATGCAATTTGAAGTTCTTGTAAGCAGTGCAGCCCTAAATTTTGGGGTGGCTCTGTCTTATTGATTTTCTGCTTTCCCAAGGTATATTCCCCAGACTGGAAGTGCCCTTGGCTCTGTAGCTCTGTTGTTTACTTGTTTCAGGGAACACAATGCACTCCTCCAGAGAGGCAGTTGGCAATTTACATCCCGCCCATCAGCATAACAAGGCTCCCTGTTCTCCAGGGCCTGTCTTGCCTTTCTGGTTTTTACCCATTTTTTGGATGTACCTTTTGACAAGTGGGAATTGATACTTTGTAGTGCAGATTTGCATTGCCAGCATGCTTGCTTGGCCAAAAAGGGCGTATGCGTTTTCTCCTGAATATATTCAGGAGAAAACGCATAGGCCCTTTTTGGCCAAGTGCATCATTGTCGATGTTGTGCCCCTCTTCCTTTGCCTTAAAAGTGAATCCAACGTACCTCTTGAAGTCTGTTTCCTGCTATTCTGCCTCACTTTCAAGTCCGCCTCGTTGCCTTCTCTCAACAGATTTTTGGACGATAGTTGTCCTTTATTACTCTGCCTGTTTGTGAATTGTTGTGCACTGAGCTACGTTATATAACTCGTTTTTTTGTGAGCTGAACGCAAGTCCAATATTTTGGTTCAGGACCTATACTGGTTCCCGGTGGGTGGCTGAGGCTTTGGTTATTTCTTCTTCTTCCTGCGAAGTAAGATGACATTTGCCCATACAAATGTCTAACAGCTACTCTCTCACTGGTTCTCCCTCTTCTTTTTCATCCTCTGCCAAATTGGCAACCTGTGCGAACCAGGAGGTTAAAGGTGCTGTCTCTCCAAGTTGGGAGATTGATAGTAAAGCAGTTGGAAAGTCAAATGGGAGCACCAGGAGTGGGACTATTCGTTGAGTTTTAGAAACATTTCGTATTCACACTGTGTCCATTCTCTAGGTTTCCCGTACATATTATAGCTGTAGTAATATGCCCTTAAACCTGGCCTGTTGGGACCCATGGAATGGGTGCCACACATTATTGCTTTAAAGGGTCTACATTTGCTCACCCAATCTCACCAATCCTCTCAGTCCCAAGTGTCCAGCCTTATGCCACATCCATCCTTTGCTGTAGATAGGGTCATTCCAGGTTTCATCAGCGACCCTGAAGGTATTGTGTAAGAATTGTTCTGTTTTTATGTTTTGTTTTGAAATTCATTTTTATATTGGGTTTGAGCTGATTCTCCCTGCCATGTTTATGTCATTCTAGACACACTTAGTTACCTTACGGAGACATTTCAATACATAGGTTTTAAAATTCTTACTAGTCAGATATATTTCTCTGTGGGGAATAGGGATGTTGAGTTCCGTTCACTGAGGAAGGAGTAGGGCTTGTCTCTTTTGCTTTTGGATTATGGAACGGTACCTGTGCTAATATCAATCTTTTGTTTTGTGCATCTCCCCACCTGTCTTTCCCCTTAAGCAAGCGTTAGAGTGTTTTCTAAATCTGAGACTCTGTTCTCTTCCCTAAATCAGTTCTTATGTAGCCATGTTTACATTTCCTTCATAAGTGATATCTTATGTCAGAATGCACCATGGCCCTTGTCATAATAATGCTTCATGACCCCTGTCATCTCAATGATCCATGAACATTTTCAGCCCAATGCTCCACGAAATTCTCATCACAATGCACCATAGCCCATATCACCACAATTCTCCATGACCACTCTCATCAAAACACTCCATGACTCCTGACAACACAATGATCCGGGACACTTATCATCACAGTGCTCCATTCCCTAGTCATCACAAAGCTCCATGACCCCTGTCATCACAATACTCCATGAACATTTTCAGCCCAGTGCTCAATGACCCTTGTCATCACAATGATCCATGCTCTTGTCATCCCAATGCTCCATGACCCCTGTATTCACAATGCTTCATGACGCTTGTCATCACAGTGCTCCATGACACCTGTCATCACAATGCTCCATGCCTTTGTCAGCAAAATGTTACATGACCTTGTCATTACAATACTCTATGCGCTTGTCATCACAATACTCCATTTCCAATGTCATCACAATCTTCCATGAACCTTGGGATCACATTTCTTCATGCCATTTTCATCACAATGCTCCATGCTCCTTGAAATCAAAATGATCCATTACCTCTGTCATCACAATGCTCCAAAACCTTGTGATCACAATGTTCCATAACACTTGTCATCACAACGCTCCATGATGCCTGTCATCACAATAATCCATGCCCTTTTCATCACAATGCTCCAGGACCTTTCTCATCACAATTCTCAATACACTTGTCATCAAAATGCTCCCTGACACTTGTCATCAGAATGCTCCTTGAACCCTGTCACGAAAAGGCTCCATGCCGTTTTCATCACAATGCACCATGCCGTTTTCATCAGAATGCTCCAGGCCATTTTCATCAAAATCCTCCACAAGCTTGTCATCAGAATGCTCCATGACCCTTCTCATCAAAATTCTCCATGCACTTGTCAGCACAATGCTCCCTGACCCTTGTCATCACAATGTTCCAAGCCATTGTCATCACAATGCTCCATTACATTTGTCATCAGAGTTATCCATGACACTTGGCATCACAATGTTCCATGACATTTTCATCACAGTGGGCCATTCCAAATGTCATTGCAATAATGCATGAAACATATTAGACCAATGTTCCATGCCCTTTTCATCACAATACTCCATGACCTTGTTATCACAATGCTCCATGACCCCTGTCATCACAATGCTCCGTGACTCCCGTCATCACAATGCTTCATGACCATTGTCATCACAATGGTCCATGCCGTCGTCATGAACAGTCTCTGACCTTTTTAAACACAATGCTCCATGAACTTTTCATCACAATGCTCTTTGACCCTTGTCATCACAATGCTCCATGCGGTGGTCAGCACAATGTTGCATGACATGTCATCACAGTGCACCATGCGCTTGTCATCACAGTGCTCCACAATCTTGTCATCACAATTCTCCTTAAAATTTGTCATCACAATGCTCCATGCACTTCTCATCAAAATGCTCTCTCACCACTGATATCACATTGCTACATCACTGTTTGTCACAATACTCCCTCACCCCTGTCATCACAATGTTCCATGACTCCTGTCATCCCAATGCTACATGCACTTATCATCACAATGTTCGTTGACCCCTGACATCACAATGTTCCATAACACCTGTCTTCAAAATGTTCCATGACACTTTTCATCAAATTGCTCCATGTCCCTGTCATCAGAATGCTCCAAGCCATTCTCATCACAATGCACAACGACCTTGCCATCAATATGTTCCATGACCTTTGTCATCACAAAGATCCATGACCCTTGGCATCACAATGCTCCATGTCATTGTCATCAAAATGCTCCATGAACGCTCTCATCACATTGCTCCATTTCCTTGTCTTCACAAAGCTCCATGACACATGTCATTAGAATGCTCCATGTTCTTCTCATCACAATGCTCCATGTGCTTGCCATCACAATGCTCAATTACCCCAGTCATCACAATTCTCCATGACCCCTGCCATCACGATGTTCCATGGCCTTGTCATCACAAAGCTCCATGACCCTTCTCATCACAATGCTCCAAGAACCGTGTAATCACAATGCTGTATGCCCCTTTTCATCTCAATGATCCATGAACCCTGTCATCACAATGCACCATGCCCATCATCATAATGCTTCATGCTATTGTCATCACAATGAAATCAAAATGCTCAATGACCTCTGTCATACAAATGCTCCAAACCCTTGTGACCACAATATTCCATAACACTTGTCATCACAATGCCCCATGACGCATGTCATCAGAATGCTCCATGTCCTTCTCATCACAATGCTCCTTGCCTTAGTCATCACAATGCTCCAAGACCCCTGTAATCACAATGCTCCATGCCCCTTTTCATCAGGATGTTCCATGAGACTTGTCATCACAAGTCTCCATTGTCTTCTCATCACAATGCTCCAGGACCTTGTCATCACAATGCTCCATTCCCTTGTCATCACAATGCTCCATGACCCCTGTCATCACAATAATCCATGAACATTTTCAGCCCAGTGCTCCACGACCTACTCATCACAAGGCTCCATGGCCAATATCATCACAATGCTCCATGAGAACTGTCATCACAACAATATATGACACCTGACAACACAATGATCTGGGACTCTTGTCATCACAATGCTCCATTCCGTAGTCATCACAATGCTATATGACCCCTGTCATCACAACACTCCATGAATATTTTCAGCCCAGTGCTCCATGACCCTTCTCATCACAGTAATCCATGCCATTTTCATCCCAATGCTCCATGACCCCGTATTCACAATGCTCCATGATGCTTGTCATCACAGTGCTCCATGACACCTGTCATCACAATGCTCCATGCCTTTGTCAGCAAAATGATACATGACGTTGTCATTACAATGCTCTATGCGCTTGTCAGCACAATACTCCATTTCCATTGTCATCACACTCCTCCATGAACCTTGGGATCACATTGCTTCATGCCCTTGTCATCACAATGATCCATGCTCCTTGAAATCCAAATGATCCATGACCTCTGTCATCACAATGCTCCAAACCCTTGTGATCACAGTGTTCCATAGCACTTCTCATCACAACGCTCCATGATGCCTGTCATCACAATACTGCATGCCCTTTTCATCACAATGCTCCATGACCATTGTCATCACAATTCTCAATACACTTGTCATCAAAATGCTCCCTGACACTTGTCGTCAGAATGCTCCTTGAACCCTGTCAAGAAAAGGCTCCATGCCTTTTTCATCACAATGCCCCATGGCGTTTTCATCACAATGCTCCATGCCATTGTCATCAAAATACTCCACAAGCTTGTCATCAGAATGCTCCATGACCCTAGTCATCACAATTCTCCATGCACTTGTCAGCACAATGCTCCCTGACCCTTATCATCACAGTGATCCAAGCCATTGTCATCACAATGGGCCATTACATATGTCATCACAATGCTACCTGACACGTGTCTTCACAATACTGCATGACCTGGTCATCACAATGCTCCATGCCCTTTTCATCACAATGCACCTTTCCAACTGTCATCACAATAATCCATGAAACTTATTAGACCAATGATCCATGCCCTTGTCATCACAATGCTCCATGCCATTATTTTCACAATTCTCCATGGCCCCTGTCATCACAATGCTCCGTGACTCCAGTCATCACAGTGCTTCATGACCTTTGTCATCACAATGGTCCATGCCCTCGTCATCAACAGTCTCTGTGACCTTTTTAACCACAATGCTCCATGAACTTTTCATCACAATGCTCTTTGACCCTTGTCATCACAATGGTCCATGCGGTGGTCAGCACAATGCTCCATGACACATGTCATCACAATGCACCATGCGCTTGTCATCACAGTGCTCCACAATCTTTTCATCAGAATGCTCCTTAAAATTTGTCATCACAATGCTCCATGCACTTCTCATCAAAATGCTCTCTCACCACTGATATCACAATGCTACATCACTATATGTCAGAATACTCCCTCACCCCTGTGATCACAATGTTCCATGACTCCTGTCATCACAATGCTACATGCACTTATCACAATGTTCGATGACCCCTGACATCACAGTGTTCCATAACACCTGTCATCAAAATGTTCCATGACACTTTTCATCAAATTGCTGCACGACCATGTCATCACAATGCTCCCTGCCCTTCTCATCACAATGCACAACGCCCTTGTCATCTAAATGCTCCATGACCTTTGTCATCACAAAGATCCATGACCCTTGGCATCACAATGCTCCATGTCATTGTCATCACCATGCTCCATGAACCCTCTCATCACATTGCTCCATGCCCTTGTCTTCACAAAGCTCCATGACACATGTCATCAGAATGCTCCATGGCCTTCTCATCACAATGCTCCATGCCCTTGCCATCACAATGCTTCATTACCCCAGTCATAACAATGCTCCATGACCCCTGCCATCACGAATTTCCATGGTCTTGTCATCACAAAGCTCCATGACCCTTCTCATCACAATGTTCCAAGAACCCTGTAATCACAAGGCTCTATGCCCTTTTTCATCTCAATGATCCATGAACCCTGTCATCACAATGCACCATGCCCATCATCATAATGCTTCATGCTATTGTCATCACAATGAAATCAAAATGCTCCATGACCTCTGTCATAACAATGCTCCAAACCCTTGTGATCACAATATTCCCTATAACTTGTCATCACAATGCCCCATGACACTCGTCATCACAATTATCAATGGTCTTCTCATCACAATGCTCCATGCTCACTCTCATCACAATAATCCATGAAATATTTCAGACCAATGTTCCATGCCCTTCTCATCAAAATGCTCCATTACCCCTGTCATAACAATGCACCATGACCCTTGCCATCAAAATGTTCCTCGGCCTAGTCATCACAAGGTTCCATGACACTTGTCATCACAATGCTTAAGACCCCTGAAATCACAATGCTCCATGACCTTGTCATCACAAAGCTCCATGACGCATGTCATCAGAATGTTTCATGGCCTTTTCATCACAATGCTCCATGCCCTTGTCATCACAATGCTCCATGACCCATTTAATCACAATGCTCCATGCCCCTTTTCATCTCAATGCTCCATGAACCCTGTCATCACAATGCACCATGCCCATTATCATAATGCTTCAGGCTATTGTCATCACAATGAAATCAATATTCTCCAT
Source organism: Mesoplodon mirus (assembly GCF_964341445.2). Classification (NCBI taxonomy): domain Eukaryota; kingdom Metazoa; phylum Chordata; class Mammalia; order Artiodactyla; family Ziphiidae; genus Mesoplodon; species Mesoplodon mirus. The sequence continues at coordinate 214,824 of NW_028295412.1, forward strand.
GACCTCTGTCATAATAATGCTCCAAACCCTTGTGATCACAATGTTCCATAACACTTATCATCACAACAACCCATGACGCTCATCATCACAATTATCCATGGTCTTCTAATCACAATGCTCCATAATCTTTGTCATCACAATGCTCAATACACTTGTCGTCACAATGCTCCCTGACTCTTGTCGTCAGTATGCTCCTTGAACCCTGTCATGACAAGGCTCCATGCCTTTTTCATAACAATGATCCATGCCCTTTTCATCACAATGCTCCAAGATCCCTGTAATCACAATGCTCCATGCACATCTCATCAAAATGCTCTCTCACCAGAGATATCACAATGTTCCATCACTAGTCATCACAATACACCCTCACCCCTGTAATCACAATGTTCCATGACACTGTCATCACAATGCTACATCCCCTTATCATCACAATGTTCCATGACCCCTGACATCACAATGTTCCATAAACCCTGTCGTCAAAATGCTCCATGACCCTTTTCTTCCCAAAGTTCCAAGACCCCTGACATCACAATGTTTTATAACCCCTGCATCAAAATGCTCCTTTACACTTTTCATCAAATTGCTGCATGAACCGGCCATCAAAATGCTCCCTGACTTTCTCATCACAATGCACCATGCCCTTGTCATCAAAATGCTCCATGACTTGTCATCACAAACTCCATGACCCTTGGCTTCACAATGCTCCATGTCATTGTCATCACAATGCTCCATGAACCCTCTTATCACATTGCTCCATGCCCTTGTCATCACAAAGCTCCCTGATACTTGTCATCACAATGCTCGATGCCCTTCTCATCACAATGCTCCATGCCCTTGTAATTACAATCCTGCATGACCCATGTATCACAGTGCTCCATGCCCTTGTCATCACAATGCTCCAGGCCCACTCTCATCACAATATTCCATGAAATATTTCAGACCAATGTTCCATGCCCTTCTCATCAAAATCTTGCATTACACCTGTCATAACAATGCACCATGACCTTTGCCATCAAAATGTTCCACGTCCTAGTCATCACAAGGTTCCATGACACTTGTCATCACAATGCTTAAGACCACTGAAATCACAATGCTCCATGCCCTTGTCATCACAAAGCTCCATGCGCAGGTCATCAGAAGGTTCCATGGCCTTTTCATCACAATGTTCCATGCCCTTGTCATCACAATGTTACAAGACCCTTGTAATCACAATGCTCCATGCCCCTTTTCATCTCAATGCTCCATGAACCCTGTCATCACAATGCACCATGCCCATGATCATAACGCTTCAGGCTATTGTCATCACAATGAAATCAATATTCTCCATGACCTCTGTCATCATAATGCTCCAAAACCTTGTGATCACAATGTTAAATAACACTTATCATCACAACACCCCATGATGCTCATCATCACAATTATTCATGGTCTTCTCATCACAATGGTCCATGATCTTTGTCAACACAATGCTCAATACACTTGTCATCACAATGCTCCCTGACACTTGTCGTCAGTATGCTCCTTGAACCCTGTCATGACAAGGCTACGTGCCTTTTTCATAACAATGATCCATGCCCTTTTCTTCACAATGCTCCAAGATGCCTGTTATCACAAAGCTCCATGCCCTTGTCATCACAAAACTCTATGACGCATGTCATCAGAATGCTCCATCGCCTTCTCATCACAATGCTCCATGCCCTACTCATCACAAGGCTCCATGGCCAATATCATCACAATGCTCCATGACCACTGTCATCACAACACTCCATGACACCTGACAACACAATGATCTGGGACTCTTGTCATCACAATGCTCCATTCCCTAGTCATCACAATGCTTCATGACCCCTGTCATCACAACACTCCATGAACATTTTCAGCCCAGTGCTCCATGACCCTTGTCATCACAATGCTCCATGACCCCTGTATTCACAATGCTCCGTGACGCTTGTCATCACTGTGCTCCATGACACATGTCATCACAATGCTCCATGTCTTTGTCAGCAAAATGCTACATGACCTTGTCATTACAATGCTCTATGTGCTTGTCATCACAATACTCTATTTCCATTGGCATCACAATCCTCCATGAACCTTGGGATCACATTGCTTCATACCCCTGTCATCACAATGCTCCTTGCTCCTTGAAATCAAAATGATCCATGACGTCTGTCATCACAATGCTCCAAACACTTGTGATCACAATGTTCCATAACACTTGTCATCACAATGCTCCATGATGCCTTTCATCACAATACTCCATGCACTTTTCATCCCAATGCTCCATGACCTTTCTCATCACAATTCTCAATACACTTGTCATCACAAAGCTCCCTGACACTTGTCATCAGAATGCTCCTTCAAACCTGTCACGAAAAGGCACCATGCCTCTTTCATCACAATGCCCCATGCCATTTTCATCTCAATGCTCCATGCCATTCTCATTAAAATACTCCACAAGCTTGTCATCAGAATGCTCCATGACCCTTGTCATCACAGTTCTACATGCACTTGTAAGCACAATGTTCCCTGACCCTTGTCATCACAATGCTCCAAGCCATTGTCATCACAATGCTCCATTACCTTTGTCATCAGAATCCTCCATGACACTTGGCATCACAATGCTCCATGCCATTGTCATCACATTTGGGCCATTACAAATGTCATCACAATGCTTCCTGACACCTGTCTTCACAATACTGCATGACCTGGTCATCACAATGCTCCATTCCCTTGTCATCACAATGCTCCATGACCCCTGTCATCACAATAATCCATGAACATTTTCAGCCCAGTGCTCCACGACCTACTCATCACAAGGCTCCATGGCCAATATCATCACAATGCTCCATGAGAACTGTCATCACAACAATATATGACACCTGACAACACAATGATCTGGGACTCTTGTCATCACAATGCTCCATTCCGTAGTCATCACAATGCTATATGACCCCTGTCATCACAACACTCCATGAATATTTTCAGCCCAGTGCTCCATGACACTTCTCATCACAGTAATCCATGCCATTTTCATCCCAATGCTCCATGACCCCGTATTCACAATGCTCCATGATGCTTGTCATCACAGTGCTCCATGACACCTGTCATCACAATGCTCCATGCCTTTGTCAGCAAAATGATACATGACGTTGTCATTACAATGCTCTATGCGCTTGTCAGCACAATACTCCATTTCCATTGTCATCACACTCCTCCATGAACCTTGGGATCACATTGCTTCATGCCCTTGTCATCACAATGATCCATGCTCCTTGAAATCCAAATGATCCATGACCTCTGTCATCACAATGCTCCAAACCCTTGTGATCACAGTGTTCCATAGCACTTCTCATCACAACGCTCCATGATGCCTGTCATCACAATACTGCATGCCCTTTTCATCACAATGCTCCATGACCATTGTCATCACAATTCTCAATACACTTGTCATCAAAATGCTCCCTGACACTTGTCGTCAGAATGCTCCTTGAACCCTGTCAAGAAAAGGCTCCATGCCTTTTTCATCACAATGCCCCATGGCGTTTTCATCACAATGCTCCATGCCATTGTCATCAAAATACTCCACAAGCTTGTCATCAGAATGCTCCATGACCCTAGTCATCACAATTCTCCATGCACTTGTCAGCACAATGCTCCCTGACCCTTATCATCACAGTGATCCAAGCCATTGTCATCACAATGGGCCATTACATATGTCATCACAATGCTACCTGACACGTGTCTTCACAATACTGCATGACCTGGTCATCACAATGCTCCATGCCCTTTTCATCACAATGCACCTTTCCAACTGTCATCACAATAATCCATGAAACTTATTAGACCAATGATCCATGCCCTTGTCATCACAATGCTCCATGCCATTATTTTCACAATTCTCCATGGCCCCTGTCATCACAATGCTCCGTGACTCCAGTCATCACAGTGCTTCATGACCTTTGTCATCACAATGGTCCATGCCCTCGTCATCAACAGTCTCTGTGACCTTTTTAACCACAATGCTCCATGAACTTTTCATCACAATGCTCTTTGACCCTTGTCATCACAATGGTCCATGCGGTGGTCAGCACAATGCTCCATGACACATGTCATCACAATGCACCATGCGCTTGTCATCACAGTGCTCCACAATCTTTTCATCAGAATGCTCCTTAAAATTTGTCATCACAATGCTCCATGCACTTCTCATCAAAATGCTCTCTCACCACTGATATCACAATGCTACATCACTATATGTCAGAATACTCCCTCACCCCTGTGATCACAATGTTCCATGACTCCTGTCATCACAATGCTACATGCACTTATCACAATGTTCGATGACCCCTGACATCACAGTGTTCCATAACACCTGTCATCAAAATGTTCCATGACACTTTTCATCAAATTGCTGCACGACCATGTCATCACAATGCTCCCTGCCCTTCTCATCACAATGCACAACGCCCTTGTCATCTAAATGCTCCATGACCTTTGTCATCACAAAGATCCATGACCCTTGGCATCACAATGCTCCATGTCATTGTCATCACCATGCTCCATGAACCCTCTCATCACATTGCTCCATGCCCTTGTCTTCACAAAGCTCCATGACACATGTCATCAGAATGCTCCATGGCCTTCTCATCACAATGCTCCATGCCCTTGCCATCACAATGCTTCATTACCCCAGTCATAACAATGCTCCATGACCCCTGCCATCACGAATTTCCATGGTCTTGTCATCACAAAGCTCCATGACCCTTCTCATCACAATGTTCCAAGAACCCTGTAATCACAAGGCTCTATGCCCTTTTTCATCTCAATGATCCATGAACCCTGTCATCACAATGCACCATGCCCATCATCATAATGCTTCATGCTATTGTCATCACAATGAAATCAAAATGCTCCATGACCTCTGTCATAACAATGCTCCAAACCCTTGTGATCACAATATTCCCTATAACTTGTCATCACAATGCCCCATGACACTCGTCATCACAATTATCAATGGTCTTCTCATCACAATGCTCCATGCTCACTCTCATCACAATAATCCATGAAATATTTCAGACCAATGTTCCATGCCCTTCTCATCAAAATGCTCCATTACCCCTGTCATAACAATGCACCATGACCCTTGCCATCAAAATGTTCCTCGGCCTAGTCATCACAAGGTTCCATGACACTTGTCATCACAATGCTTAAGACCCCTGAAATCACAATGTTCCATGCCCTTCTCATCAAAATGCTCCATTACCCCTGTCATAACAATGCACCATGACCCTTGCCATCAAAATGTTCCTCGGCCTAGTCATCACAAGGTTCCATGACACTTGTCATCACAATGCTTAAGACCACTGAAATCACAATGCTCCATGCCCTTGTCATCACAAAGCTCCATGCGCAGGTCATCAGAATGTTCCATGGCCTTTTCATCACAATGTTCCATGCCCTTGTCATCACAATGTTACAAGACCCTTGTAATCACAATGCTCCATGCCCCTTTTCATCTCGATGCTCCATGAACCCTGTCATCACAATGCACCATGCCCATGATCATAACGCTTCAGGCTATTGTCATCACAATGAAATCAATATTCTCCATGACCTCTGTCATCATAATGCTCCAAAACCTTGTGATCACAATGTTAAATAACACTTATCATCACAACACCCCATGATGCTCATCATCACAATTATTCATGGTCTTCTCATCACAATGGTCCATGATCTTTGTCAACACAATGCTCAATACACTTGTCATCACAATGCTCCCTGACACTTGTCGTCAGTATGCTCCTTGAACCCTGTCATGACAAGGCTACGTGCCTTTTTCATAACAATGATCCATGCCCTTTTCTTCACAATGCTCCAAGATGCCTGTTATCACAAAGCTCCATGCCCTTGTCATCACAAAACTCTATGACGCATGTCATCAGAATGCTCCATCGCCTTCTCATCACAATGCTCCATGCCCTACTCATCACAAGGCTCCATGGCCAATATCATCACAATGCTCCATGACCACTGTCATCACAACACTCCATGACACCTGACAACACAATGATCTGGGACTCTTGTCATCACAATGCTCCATTCCCTAGTCATCACAATGCTTCATGACCCCTGTCATCACAACACTCCATGAACATTTTCAGCCCAGTGCTCCATGACCCTTGTCATCACAATGCTCCATGACCCCTGTATTCACAATGCTCCGTGACGCTTGTCATCACTGTGCTCCATGACACATGTCATCACAATGCTCCATGTCTTTGTCAGCAAAATGCTACATGACCTTGTCATTACAATGCTCTATGTGCTTGTCATCACAATACTCTATTTCCATTGGCATCACAATCCTCCATGAACCTTGGGATCACATTGCTTCATACCCCTGTCATCACAATGCTCCTTGCTCCTTGAAATCAAAATGATCCATGACGTCTGTCATCACAATGCTCCAAACACTTGTGATCACAATGTTCCATAACACTTGTCATCACAATGCTCCATGATGCCTTTCATCACAATACTCCATGCACTTTTCATCCCAATGCTCCATGACCTTTCTCATCACAATTCTCAATACACTTGTCATCACAAAGCTCCCTGACACTTGTCATCAGAATGCTCCTTCAAACCTGTCACGAAAAGGCACCATGCCTCTTTCATCACAATGCCCCATGCCATTTTCATCTCAATGCTCCATGCCATTCTCATTAAAATACTCCACAAGCTTGTCATCAGAATGCTCCATGACCCTTGTCATCACAGTTCTACATGCACTTGTAAGCACAATGTTCCCTGACCCTTGTCATCACAATGCTCCAAGCCATTGTCATCACAATGCTCCATTACCTTTGTCATCAGAATCCTCCATGACACTTGGCATCACAATGCTCCATGCCATTGTCATCACATTTGGGCCATTACAAATGTCATCACAATGCTTCCTGACACCTGTCTTCACAATACTGCATGACCTGGTCATCACAATGCTCCATTCCCTTGTCATCACAATGCTCCATGACCCCTGTCATCACAATAATCCATGAACATTTTCAGCCCAGTGCTCCACGACCTACTCATCACAAGGCTCCATGGCCAATATCATCACAATGCTCCATGAGAACTGTCATCACAACAATATATGACACCTGACAACACAATGATCTGGGACTCTTGTCATCACAATGCTCCATTCCGTAGTCATCACAATGCTATATGACCCCTGTCATCACAACACTCCATGAATATTTTCAGCCCAGTGCTCCATGACCCTTCTCATCACAGTAATCCATGCCATTTTCATCCCAATGCTCCATGACCCCGTATTCACAATGCTCCATGATGCTTGTCATCACAGTGCTCCATGACACCTGTCATCACAATGCTCCATGCCTTTGTCAGCAAAATGATACATGACGTTGTCATTACAATGCTCTATGCGCTTGTCAGCACAATACTCCATTTCCATTGTCATCACACTCCTCCATGAACCTTGGGATCACATTGCTTCATGCCCTTGTCATCACAATGATCCATGCTCCTTGAAATCCAAATGATCCATGACCTCTGTCATCACAATGCTCCAAACCCTTGTGATCACAGTGTTCCATAGCACTTCTCATCACAACGCTCCATGATGCCTGTCATCACAATACTGCATGCCCTTTTCATCACAATGCTCCATGACCATTGTCATCACAATTCTCAATACACTTGTCATCAAAATGCTCCCTGACACTTGTCGTCAGAATGCTCCTTGAACCCTGTCAAGAAAAGGCTCCATGCCTTTTTCATCACAATGCCCCATGGCGTTTTCATCACAATGCTCCATGCCATTGTCATCAAAATACTCCACAAGCTTGTCATCAGAATGCTCCATGACCCTAGTCATCACAATTCTCCATGCACTTGTCAGCACAATGCTCCCTGACCCTTATCATCACAGTGATCCAAGCCATTGTCATCACAATGGGCCATTACATATGTCATCACAATGCTACCTGACACGTGTCTTCACAATACTGCATGACCTGGTCATCACAATGCTCCATGCCCTTTTCATCACAATGCACCTTTCCAACTGTCATCACAATAATCCATGAAACTTATTAGACCAATGATCCATGCCCTTGTCATCACAATGCTCCATGCCATTATTTTCACAATTCTCCATGGCCCCTGTCATCACAATGCTCCGTGACTCCAGTCATCACAGTGCTTCATGACCTTTGTCATCACAATGGTCCATGCCCTCGTCATCAACAGTCTCTGTGACCTTTTTAACCACAATGCTCCATGAACTTTTCATCACAATGCTCTTTGACCCTTGTCATCACAATGGTCCATGCGGTGGTCAGCACAATGCTCCATGACACATGTCATCACAATGCACCATGCGCTTGTCATCACAGTGCTCCACAATCTTTTCATCAGAATGCTCCTTAAAATTTGTCATCACAATGCTCCATGCACTTCTCATCAAAATGCTCTCTCACCACTGATATCACAATGCTACATCACTATATGTCAGAATACTCCCTCACCCCTGTGATCACAATGTTCCATGACTCCTGTCATCACAATGCTACATGCACTTATCACAATGTTCGATGACCCCTGACATCACAGTGTTCCATAACACCTGTCATCAAAATGTTCCATGACACTTTTCATCAAATTGCTGCACGACCATGTCATCACAATGCTCCCTGCCCTTCTCATCACAATGCACAACGCCCTTGTCATCTAAATGCTCCATGACCTTTGTCATCACAAAGATCCATGACCCTTGGCATCACAATGCTCCATGTCATTGTCATCACCATGCTCCATGAACCCTCTCATCACATTGCTCCATGCCCTTGTCTTCACAAAGCTCCATGACACATGTCATCAGAATGCTCCATGGCCTTCTCATCACAATGCTCCATGCCCTTGCCATCACAATGCTTCATTACCCCAGTCATAACAATGCTCCATGACCCCTGCCATCACGAATTTCCATGGTCTTGTCATCACAAAGCTCCATGACCCTTCTCATCACAATGTTCCAAGAACCCTGTAATCACAAGGCTCTATGCCCTTTTTCATCTCAATGATCCATGAACCCTGTCATCACAATGCACCATGCCCATCATCATAATGCTTCATGCTATTGTCATCACAATGAAATCAAAATGCTCCATGACCTCTGTCATAACAATGCTCCAAACCCTTGTGATCACAATATTCCCTATAACTTGTCATCACAATGCCCCATGACACTCGTCATCACAATTATCAATGGTCTTCTCATCACAATGCTCCATGCTCACTCTCATCACAATAATCCATGAAATATTTCAGACCAATGTTCCATGCCCTTCTCATCAAAATGCTCCATTACCCCTGTCATAACAATGCACCATGACCCTTGCCATCAAAATGTTCCTCGGCCTAGTCATCACAAGGTTCCATGACACTTGTCATCACAATGCTTAAGACCCCTGAAATCACAATGCTCCATGACCTTGTCATCACAAAGCTCCATGACGCATGGTATCAGAATGTTTCATGGCCTTTTCATCACAATGCTCCATGCCCTTGACATCACAATGCTCCATGCCCCTTTTCATCTCAATGCTCCATGAACCCTGTCATCACAATGCACCATGCCCATTATCATAATGCTTCAGGCTATTGTCATCACAATGAAATCAATATTCTCCATGACCTCTGTCATAATAATGCTCCAAACCCTTGTGATCACAATGTTCCATAACACTTATCATCACAACAACCCATGACGCTCATCATCACAATTATCCATGGTCTTCTAATCACAATGCTCCATAATCTTTGTCATCACAATGCTCAATACACTTGTCGTCACAATGCTCCCTGACTCTTGTCGTCAGTATGCTCCTTGAACCCTGTCATGACAAGGCTCCATGCCTTTTTCATAACAATGATCCATGCCCTTTTCATCACAATGCTCCAAGATCCCTGTAATCACAATGCTCCATGCACATCTCATCAAAATGCTCTCTCACCAGAGATATCACAATGTTCCATCACTAGTCATCACAATACACCCTCACCCCTGTAATCACAATGTTCCATGACACTGTCATCACAATGCTACATCCCCTTATCATCACAATGTTCCATGACCCCTGACATCACAATGTTCCATAAACCCTGTCGTCAAAATGCTCCATGACCCTTTTCTTCCCAAAGTTCCAAGACCCCTGACATCACAATGTTTTATAACCCCTGCATCAAAATGCTCCTTTACACTTTTCATCAAATTGCTGCATGAACCGGCCATCAAAATGCTCCCTGACTTTCTCATCACAATGCACCATGCCCTTGTCATCAAAATGCTCCATGACTTGTCATCACAAACTCCATGACCCTTGGCTTCACAATGCTCCATGTCATTGTCATCACAATGCTCCATGAACCCTCTTATCACATTGCTCCATGCCCTTGTCATCACAAAGCTCCCTGATACTTGTCATCACAATGCTCGATGCCCTTCTCATCACAATGCTCCATGCCCTTGTAATTACAATCCTGCATGACCCATGTATCACAGTGCTCCGTGCCCTTGTCATCACAATGCTCCAGGCCCACTCTCATCACAATATTCCATGAAATATTTCAGACCAATGTTCCATGCCCTTCTCATCAAAATCTTGCATTACACCTGTCATAACAATGCACCATGACCTTTGCCATCAAAATGTTCCACGTCCTAGTCATCACAAGGTTCCATGACACTTGTCATCACAATGCTTAAGACCACTGAAATCACAATGCTCCATGCCCTTGTCATCACAAAGCTCCATGCGCAGGTCATCAGAAGGTTCCATGGCCTTTTCATCACAATGTTCCATGCCCTTGTCATCACAATGTTACAAGACCCTTGTAATCACAATGCTCCATGCCCCTTTTCATCTCAATGCTCCATGAACCCTGTCATCACAATGCACCATGCCCATGATCATAACGCTTCAGGCTATTGTCATCACAATGAAATCAATATTCTCCATGACCTCTGTCTTCATAATGCTCCAAAACCTTGTGATCACAATGTTAAATAACACTTATCATCACAACACCCCATGATGCTCATCATCACAATTATTCATGGTCTTCTCATCACAATGGTCCATGATCTTTGTCAACACAATGCTCAATACACTTGTCATCACAATGCTCCCTGACACTTGTCGTCAGTATGCTCCTTGAACCCTGTCATGACAAGGCTACGTGCCTTTTTCATAACAATGATCCATGCCCTTTTCTTCACAATCCTCCAAGATGCCTGTTATCACAAAGCTCCATGCCCTTGTCATCACAAAACTCTATGACGCATGTCATCAGAATGCTCCATCGCCTTCTCATCACAATGCTCCATGCCCTACTCATCACAAGGCTCCATGGCCAATATCATCACAATGCTCCATGACCACTGTCATCACAACACTCCATGACACCTGACAACACAATGATCTGGGACTCTTGTCATCACAATGCTCCATTCCCTAGTCATCACAATGCTTCATGACCCCTGTCATCACAACACTCCATGAATATTTTCAGCCCAGTGCTCCATGACCCTTGTCATCACAATGCTCCATGACCCCTGTATTCACAATGCTCCGTGACGCTTGTCATCACTGTGCTCCATGACACATGTCATCACAATGCTCCATGTCTTTGTCAGCAAAATGCTACATGACATTGTCATTAAAATGCTCTATGTGCTTGTCATCACAATACTCTATTTCCATTGGCATCACAATCCTCCATGAACCTTGGGATCACATTGCTTCATACCCCTGTCATCACAATGCTCCTTGCTCCTTGAAATCAAAATGATCCATGACGTCTGTCATCACAATGCTCCAAACACTTGTGATCACAATGTTCCATAACACTTGTCATCACAATGCTCCATGATGCCTTTCATCACAATACTCCATGCACTTTTCATCCCAATGCTCCATGACCTTTCTCATCACAATTCTCAATACACTTGTCATCACAAAGCTCCCTGACACTTGTCATCAGAATGCTCCTTCAAACCTGTCACGAAAAGGCACCATGCCTCTTTCATCACAATGCCCCATGCCATTTTCATCTCAATGCTCCATGCCATTCTCATTAAAATACTCCACAAGCTTGTCATCAGAATGCTCCATGACCCTTGTCATCACAGTTCTACATGCACTTGTAAGCACAATGTTCCCTGACCCTTGTCATCACAATGCTCCAAGCCATTGTCATCACAATGCTCCATTACCTTTGTCATCAGAATCCTCCATGACACTTGGCATCACAATGCTCCATGCCATTGTCATCACATTTGGGCCATTACAAATGTCATCACAATGCTTCCTGACACCTGTCTTCACAATACTGCATGACCTGGTCATCACATTGCTCCATGCCCTTGTCATCACAATGCGCCATTCCAACTGTCATCACAATAATCCATGAAACTTTTTAGACCAATGTTCCATGCCCTTGTCATCACAATGCTCCATGCCCTTGTCATCACAAAACTCCATGACGCATGTCATCAGAATGCTCCATGGCCTTCTCATCACATTGCTCCATGCCCTAGTCATCACAATGCTCCAAGAACCCTGTAATCACAATGCTCCATGCCCATTTTCATCACAATGCTCCATGAGATTTGTCATCACAATTCTCCATGGTCTTCTCATCACATTGCTCCAGGAACTTGTCATCACCATGCTCCAATCCCTTGTCATCATAATGCTCCATGACCACTGTCATCACAACACTCCATGACACCTGACAACACAATGATCCTTGACTCTTGTCATCACAATTCTCCATTCCCTAGTCATCACAATGCTGCATGACCCGTGTCATCACAACACTCCATGAATATTTTCAGCCCAGGGCTCCATGACTCTTGTCATCACAATATTCCATGCCCTTGTCATCCCAATGGTCCATGACCCCTATATTCACAAAGCTCCGTGACGCTTGTCATCACAGTGCTCCATGACACATGTCCTCACAATGTTCCATGCCATTGTCAGCAAAATGCTACCTGACCTTGTCATTACAATGCTCTATGCGCTTGTCATCACAATACTCCATTTCCATTGTCATCACAATCCTCCATGAACTTTGGGATCACATTGCATCATGCCCTTGTCATTACAATGCTCCATGCTCATTGAAATCAAAATGATCCATGACTTCTCTCATCACAATGCTCCGAACCCTTGTGATCACAGTGTTCCATAACACTTGTCATCACAATGCTCCATGATGCCTTTCATCAAAATACAACATGCCCTTTTCATCACAATGTTCCATGCCATTGTCATCAAAATACTCCACAAGCTTGTCATCAGAATGCTCCATGACCCTTGTCATCAGAATCCCCATGCAATTTTCAGCACAATGCTCCCTGTCCCTTGTCATCACAATGCTCCAAGCCATTGTCATCACAATGCTCCATTACCTTTGTCATCAGAATCCTCCATGACACTTGGCCTCACAATGCTCCATGCCATTGTCATGACAATGGGCCATTACATATGTCATCACAATGCTCCCTGACACCTGTCTTCACAATAATGCATGACCTGGTCATAACAATGCTCCATGCCCTTGTCATCACAATGCACCATTCCAACAGTCATCGCAATAATCCATGAAACATATTAGACCAATGATCCATGCCCTTGCCATCACAATGCTCCATTACCCCAGTCATAACAATGCTCCATGACCCCTGCCATCACGATGTTCCATGGCCTTGTCATCACAAGGCTCCATGACCCTTCTCATCACAATGCTCCAAGACCCCTGTAAACACAATGCACCACAACCTTCTCATCACAATGCTCCATGGCCAATATCATCACAATGCTCCATGACCACTGTCATCACAACACTCCATGACAACTGACAACCCAATGATCCGGGACTCTTGTCATTGCAGTGCTCCATTCCCTAGTCATGACAATGCTCCATGACACCTCTCATCACAACACTCCATGAACATTTTCAGCCCATTGCTCCATGACTCTTGTCATCACAAAGATCCATTCCCTTGTCTTCCCAATGCTCCATGACCACTGTATTCACAATGATCCATGACGGTTGTCATCACAGTGCTCCATGACACCTGTCATCACAATGCTCCATGCATTTGTCAGCAAAATGCTACATGACCTTGTCATTACAATGTTCTATGCACTTGTCATCACAATACTCCATTTCCATTGTCATCACAATCCTCCATGAAACTTGGGATCACATTGCTTCATGCTGTTTTCATCACAATGCTCCATGCTCCTTGAAATCAAAATGATCTATGACCTCTGTCATCACAATGCTCCAAACCCTTGTGATCACAGTGTTCCATAACACTTGTCATCACAACACTCCATGATGCGTGTCATCAGAATACTCCATGTACTTTTCATCACAATGCTACATGACCTTGGTCATCACAATGCTCAATACACTTGTCATCAAAATGCTCCCTGACACTTGTTGTCTGTATGCTCCTTGAACCCTGTCATGACAAGGCTCCATTCCTTTTTCATCACAATGATCCATGTCCTTTTCATCACAATGCTCCAAGACCAATGTAATCTCAATGCTCCATGCTATTGTCATCACAAAGCTCAATGACGCATGTCATCAGAATGCTACATGGATTTCTCATCACAATGATCCATGCCCTAGTCATCACAATGCTCCAAGAGCCCTGTAATCACAGTGCTCAATGCCCCTTTTCATCAGAATGTTCCATGAGACTTGTCATCACAAGTCTTCATGGCCTTCTCATCACAATGCTACAGGACCTTGTAATCCCCATGCTCCATTCCGTGGTCTTCAAAATGCTCCATGACCACTGTCATCACAACACTCCATGACACCTGACAACACAATGATCCGGGACTCTTGTCATCACAGTGCTCCATTCCCTAGTCATCAAAATGCTCCATGACCCGTGTCATCAAAATACTCCATGACCATTTTCAGCCAAGTGCTCCATGACCCTTGTCATCCCAATGATCCATGCCCTTGTAATCCCAATGCTCCATGACCGGTGTATTCACAATGCTCCGTGACGCTTGTCATCACAGTGCTCCATGACACATGTCATCACAATGGTCCATGTCTTTGTCAGAAAAATGCTCCACGACCTTGTCATTATAATGCTCTATGCGCTTGTCATCTCAATACTCCATCTCCATTGTCATCACAATCCTCCATGAACCTTGTAATCACATTGCTTCATGCCCTTGTCATCACTATGCTCCATGCTCCTTGAAATCAAAATGATCCATGACCTCTGTCATCACAATGCTCCAAACACTTGTGATCACATTGTTCCATAACATTTGTCATCACAACGCTCCATTATGCCTGTCATCATAATACTTCATGCCCTTTTCATCACAATGCTCCATGACCTTTGTCATCACAATGCTAAATACACTTGTCATCACAATGCTCCCTGACACTTGTCATCAGAATGCTCCTTGAACCCTGTCATGACAAGGTTCCATGCCTTTTTCATCACAATGTCCCATGCCGTTTTCATCACAATGCTCCATGTCATTGTCATCAAAATACTCCACAAGCTTGTCATCAGAATGCTCTATGACTCTTTTCATCACAATTCTCCATGCACTTGTCAGCACAAGGATCCCTGACCATTTTCATCACAATGCTCCAAGCTATTGTCATCACAATGCTCCATTACATTTGTCATCAGAATCCTCCATGACACTTGGCATCACAATGCTCCATGCCACTGTCATCACAATGGGCCATGACATATGTCATCACAATGCTTCCTGACACCTCTCTTCACAATAATGCATGACATGGTCATCACAATGATCCATGCCCTTGTCATCACAATGTGCCATACCAAATGTCATCACAATAATCCATGCAACTTATTAGACCAATGTTCCATGCCATTATCATCACAATGCTCCATGCCCTTGTTATCACAATTTTCCATGACCCCTGTCATCACAATGCTCCGTGACTCCAGTCATCACAATGCTTCATGACATTTGTCATCACAATGGTCCATGCCCTCGTCATCAACAGTCTCTGTGACCTTTTTAACCACAATGGTCCATGAACATTTCTTCACAATGCTCTTTGACACTTGTCATCACAATGCTCCATGTGCTTGTCAGCACAATGCTCCATGTCACATGTCATAACAATGCACCATACGCTTGTCATCACAGTGCTCCACAATCTTGTCATCACAATGCTCCTTAAAATATGTCATCACAATGCTCCATGCACTTCTCATCAAAATGCTCTCTCACCACTTATATCACAATGCTACATCACTATTTGTCACAATACTCGCTCACCCCTGTCATCACAATGTTCCATGACTCCTGTCATCACAATGCTACATGCACTTATCATCACAGTATTCGATGACCCCTGACATCACAATGTTCCATAACACCTGTCATCAAAATGTTCCATGACATTTTTCATCAAATTGCTCCATGACCCTGTCATCAGAATGCTCCCTGCACTTCTCATCACAATGCACAATGCCCTTGCCATCAAAATGCTCCATGACCTTTGTCATCACAAAGATCCATGACCCTTGGCATCACAATGCTCCATATCATTGTCATCACAATGCTCCATGAACGCTCTCATCACATTGTTCCAGGCCCTTGTCTTCACAAAGCTGCATGACACATGTCATCAGAATGCTCCATGGCCTTCTCATCACAATGCTCCATGCCCTTGCCATCAGAATGCTCCATTACACCTGACATAACAATTCTCCATGACCCCTGCCATCACGATGTTCCATGGCCTTGTCATCACGAAGCTCCATGACCCTTCTCATGACAATGCTCCAAGACCCCTGTAATCACAATGCTCTATGCCCCTTTTCATTTCAATGATCCATGAACCCTGTCATCACAATGCACCATGCCCATCATCATAATGCTTCATGCTATTGTCATCACAATGAAATCAAAATGCTCCATGACCTCTGTCATAACAATGCTCCAAACCCTTGTGATCACAATATTCCATAACACTTGTCATCACAATGCCCCATGACGCTCGTCATCACAATTATCAATGGTCTTCTCATCACAATGCTCCAAGATCTTTGTCCTCACAATGCTCAATACACTTGTCATCAAAATGCTCCCTGACACTTGTTGTCTGTATGCTCCTTGAATCCTGTCATGACAAGGCTCCATGCCATTTTCATCACAAAAATCCATGTCCTTTTCATCACAATGCTCCAAGACACATATAATCTCAATGCTCCATGTCCTTGTCATCACAAAGCTCAATGTTGCAGGCCATCAGAATGCTCCTTGGGCTTCTGCTCTCATTGCTCCATGCCCTTGTCATCACAATTTCCAAGACAACTGTTATCACAATGCTCCATGCCCTTGTCATCAGAAAACTCCATGACGCATGTCATCAGAATGCTCCATGGCTTTCTCCTCACAATGCTCCATGCCCTAGTCATCACAATGCTCCAAGACCCCTGTATTCACAATGCTCCATGCCCCTTTTCATCAGAATGCTCCATGAGACTTTTCATCACAAGTCTCCATGGTCTTCTCATCACAATGCTCCAGGACCTTGTCATCACCATGCTCCATTCCCTTGTCATCACAATGTTCCATGACCCCTGTCATCACAATAAACCATGAACATTTTCAGCCCAATGCCTCACGACCTACTCATCACAATGCTCCATGGCCAATATCACAAAGCTCCATGACCACTGTCATCAAAACACTCCATGACTCCTGACAACACAATGATCCGGGACACTTGTCATTACAATGCTCCATTCCCTAGTCATCACAATGCTCCATGACCCCTGTCATCAAAATACTCCATGAACATTTTGAGCCCAATGCTCCATGAACCTTGTCATCACATTGAACCATGCCCTTGTTATCCCAGTGCTCCATGACACCTGTATTCACAATGCTCCGTGACTCCAGTCATCACAATGCTTCATAAGGTTTGTCTACACAACGGTCCATGCCCGCATCATCACAAGGCTCTGTGACCTTTGAAACCACAATGCTCCATGAACATTTCATCACAATTCTCCGTGACCCTTGTCATCACAATGCTCCATGCGTTTTTCAGAACAATGCTCCATGACCCTTGTCATCACAATGTGCCATGCGCTTTTCATCACAATGATCCACAACCTTGACATCGCTATGCTCCATAAACCTTGTAATCACAATGCTCCATGCACTTCTCATCCAAATGCTCTCTCACATGAGATATCACAATGTTCCATCACTAGTCATCACAATCCTCCCTCACCCATCTAATCACAAGTTTCCATGACCACTGTCATCACAATGCTACATCCCATTATCAGCACAATGTTCCATGACCCCTGACATCACAATGTTCCATAACCCCTGTCATCAAAATGCTCCATGAACCTTTTCATCCCAAAGCCCCAAGACCCCCGGCATCACAATGTTCTATAACCCCTGCCATCAAAATGTTCCATTACACTTTTCATCAAATTGCTGCATGACCAGGTCATCAAAATGCTCCCTTCCCTTCTCATCACAATGCACCACACCCTTGTCATCAAAATGCTCCATGACCTTTGTCATCACAAAGCTCCATGACCCTTGGCATCACAATGCTCCATGTCATTGTCATCACAATGCTCCATGAACACTCTCATCACATGTCTCCATGCCCTTGTCATCACAAAGCTCCATGACACTTGTCATCACAATGCTCGATGCCCGTCTCATCACAATGCTCCATGCCCTTGTCATTACAATCCTCCATGACCCATGTATAACAGTGTTCCGTGCCCTTGTCATCACAATGCTCCATGCCCACTCTCATCACAATAATCCATGAAACTTTTCAGACCAATGCTCAATGCCCTTCTCATCACAATGCTCCATTACCTCTGTCATAACAATGCTCCATGACCCCTGCCATCACAATGTTCCATGGCCTTGTCATCACAAGGCTCCATGACCCTTGTCATCACAATGCTCCAAGACCACTGTAATCACAATGCTCCATGCCCTTGTCATCACAAAGCTCTATGACACATGCCATCAGAATATTCCATGGCCTTCTCATCACATGCTCCATGCCCTTGTCATGACAATGCTGCAAGACCCCTGTAATCACAATGCTCCATGCCCCTTTTCATCTCAATGCTCCATGAACACTGTAATCAAAATGCACCATGCCCATCATCATAATGCTTCAGGCTCTTATCATCACAATGAAATCAATATTCTCCATGACCTCTGTCATAACAATGCTCCAAACCCTTGTGATCACAATATTCCATAACACTTGTCATCACAATGCCCCATGTCGCTCGTCATCACAATTATCCATGGTCTTCTCATCACAATGCTCCATGATCTTTGTCATCACAATTCTCAATACACTTGTCATCACAATGCTCCCTGACACTTGTCGTCAGTATGCTCCTTGAACCCTGTAATGACATGGCTCCATGCCTTTTCATCACAATGATCCATGCCCTTTTCATCACAATGCTCCAAGACCCCTGTAATCACAATGCTCCATGCCCCTTTTCATCACAATGTTCCATGAGACTTGTCATCACAAGTCTCCATGGTCTTCCCATCACAATGCTCCAGGACCTTGTCATCACCATGCTCCATTCCCTTGTCATCACAATGCTCCATGATCCCTCTCATCACAATACTCCATGAACATTTTCAGCCCAGTGCTCCATGAACTTCTCATCACAATGCTCAATGACAAATATCATCAAAATACTCCATGACCACTGTCATCACAACACTCCATGACACCTGACAACACAATGACCCGGGACTCTTGTCATCACAATGCTCCATTCCCTACTCATCACAATGCTCCATGACCCCTGTCATCACAGTACTCCATGAACATTTTCAGCCCAATGCTCCATGACCATTGTCATCACAATCATACATGCCCTTGTCATCCCAATTCTCCATGACCCTTGTAATCACAATGCTCCAAGAACCCTTAATCAAAATGCTCCATGCCCCTGTCATCACAAAGCTCCATGACGCATGTCATCAGAATGTTCCATGGGATTCTCCTCACAATGTTCCAAGCCCTTGTCATCACAATGCTCCATGACCCCTGTAATCACAATGCTCCATGCCCTTATCATCACAAAGCTCCATGACACATGTCATCAGAAATTTCCATGGCCTTCTCATCAATATGTTCCATGCCCTTGTCATCACAATGCTCCCAGACCCCTGTAATCACAATGCTCCATGCCCCTTTTCATCGCAATGCTCCATGAACCCTGTCATCACAATGCATCATGCCCATCATCATAATACTTCCGGCTATTGTCAGCACAATGAAATCAAAATTCTCCATGACCTCTCTCATCACAATGCTCCATGACCCCTGTCATCCCAATACTCCATGAACATTTTCACCCCAATACTCCATGACACTTTTCTGCACAATGATCCATGCCCTTGTCATCCCAATTCCCCATGACCCATGTATTCACAATGCTCCGTGACGCTTCTCATCACAGTGCTCCATGACACCTGTCATCACCATGCTCCAGGCCTTTGTCAGCAAAATGCTACGTGACCTTTTCATTGCAATGCTCTATGCGCTTGTCATCACAGTACTCCATTACCACTCTCATCACAATCCTCCATGAACCTTAGGATCACATTGCATCATGCCCTTGACATCACAATGCTCCATGCTCCTTGAAATCAAAATGATCCATGGCCTCTGTCATTGCAATGGTCCAAAACCTTGTGATCACAATGTTCCATAACACTTGTCATCACAACGCTTCATGATGCCTGTCATCACAATACTCCATGCCCTTTTCATCACAATGTTCCATGAACTTTGTCATCACAATTCTCAATACACTTGTCATCACAATGCTCCCTGACTCTTGTCGTCAGAATGCTCCTTGAAACCTGTCACGAAAAGGCTCCATGCCTTTTGCATCACAAAGACCCATTCCATTTCCTTCACAATGCTCCATGCCATTGTCTTCAAAATACTCCTCAAGATTGTCATCAGAATGCTCCATGACCCTTGTCATCACAGTTCTCCATGCACTTGTCAGCCCAATGCTCCCTGACCCTTGTCATCACAATGCTCCAAGCCATTGTCATCACAATGCTCCATTACCTTTTTCATCAGAATCCTCCATGACACTTGGCATCACAATGCTCCATGCCATTGTCATCACAATGGGCCATTACATATGTCATCACAATGCTCCCTGATAACTCTCTTCACAATACTGCATGACCTGGTCATCACAATGCTCCAAGCCATTGTCATCACAATGCTCCATTACCTTTGTCATCAGAATCCTCCATGACATTTGGCATCACAATGCTCCATGCCATTGTCATCACAATGGACCCTTACAAATGTCATCACATTGCTCCCTGATACCTCTCTTCACAATACTGCATGACCTGGTCATCACAATGCTCCATGCCCTTGTCATCACAATGCGCCATTCCTACTGTCATCACAATAATCCATGAAACTTATTAGACCAATGTTCCATGACCTTGTCATCACAATGCTCCATGCCCTTGTTATCACAATGTTCCAACACCCCTGTAATCAGAATGCTCCGTGCCCCTTTTCATCAGTATGCTCCATGAGACTTGTCATCACAAGGCTCCATGGTTTCTCATCACAATGCTCAAGGACCTTGTCATCACAATGCTTCATGACATTGTCATGAAAATTCTCAATGGCCCTTTTCATCATAATGCTCCAAGCCCAAATCATGACAATGCTCCATTATATTTGTCATCACATCCTCCATTACATTTGACATCACAATGCTCCATGCCATTGTCATCGCAAAGGACCATGGCATATGTCATCAAAATGCTCCCTGACACCTGTCTTCACAATACTCCATTCCCTTGTCTTCACAATGCTCCATGCCCTTGTCATCACAATGCACGATGTCCACTGTCATCACAATAATCTATGAAACTTGTCAGACCAATGCTCCATGCCCCTGTCATCACCATGCTCCATGCCCTTGTCATCACAATGCTCCATGACCCCTGTCATCACAATGTTCCGTGACTCCAGTCATCACAATGCTTCATAACGTTTGCCATTACAACGGTCCATGCCCGCATCATCACAAGGCTCTGTGACCTTTGTAACAACAATGCTCCATGAAATTTTCATCACAATGCTCCGTGATCCTTGTCATCACAATGCTCCATGCCTGTGTCAGTACAAAACTCCATGACCCTTGTCATCACAATGTGCCATGCGCTTTTCATCACAATGATCCACAACCTTGTCATTGCTATGCTCCATAAACCTTGTAATCACAATGCTCCATGCACTTCTCATCCATATGCTCTCTCTCATGTGATATCTCAATGTTCCATGACTAGTCATCACAATCCTCCCTCACCCCAGTTATCACAATGTTCCATGAGCCCTATCATCACAATGCTATATCCCCTTATCAGCACAATGTTCCATGACCCCTGACATCACAATGTTCCATAACCCCTGTCATCAAAGTGCTCCGTGACCCTTTTCATCCCAAAGCTCCATGAACCCTGGCATCACAATGTTCTATAACCCCTGTCATCAAAATATTCCATTACACTTTTCATCAAATTGCTGCATGACCCTGTCATCAAAATGCTCCCTGCAATTCTCATCACAATGCACAACACACTTGTCATAAAAATGCTCCATGACCTATGTCATCACAAACTCCATGACCGTTGTCATCACAATGCTCCTTGTCATTGTCATCACGATGCTCCATGAACCCTCTCATCACATTGCTCCATGCCCTTGTCATCACAAAGCTCTATGACATTTGTCATCACAATGCTCGATGCCCTTCTCATCACAAGGCTCCATGCCCTTGACATTACAATCGTCCATGACCCAAGTATCACAGTGTTCCGTGCCCTTCTCATCACAATGCTCCATATCCAATCTCATCACAATAATCCATGAAACATTTCAGACCAATGATCAATGCCCTTCTCATAACAATGCTCCATTACCTCTGTCATAACAATGCTCCATGACCCCTGCCATCACAATGTTCCACGGCCTTGTCATCACAAGGCTCCATGACCCTTGTCATCACAATGCTCCAAGACCCCTGTAATCACAAAGCTCCATGCCCTTGTCATCACAAAGCTCCATGACACATGTCATCAGAAGGTTCCATGGCCTTCTCGTCACAATGCTCCATGCCCTTGTCATCACAGTGCTCCAAGACCCCTGCAGTCACAGTGATCCATGCACCTTTTAATCAGAATGCTCCATGAGACTTGTCATCACAAGTCTCCATGGTCATCTCATCACAATGCTCCAGGACATTGTCATCACCATGCTTCATGCACTTGTCATCACAATGCTCCAAGAACCCTGTAATCACAATGCTCCATGTCCCTTTTCATCAGAATTCTCCATGAGACTTGTCATCAAAAGTCTCTATGGTCTTCTCATCACAATGCTCCAGGAACTTGTTATCACCATGCTCCATTCCCTTGTCATCACAATGCTCCATGACCCGTGTCATCACAATACTCTATGAATATTTTCAGCCAAATGCTCCATGAACTTCTCATCACAATGCTCCATGACCAATATCATCGCAATGCTTCATGACCACTGTCATCACAACAATCCATGACACCTGACAACACAGTGATCCGGGACTCTTGTCATCACAATGCTCCAAGTCCCCTGTAATCAGAGTGATCCATGACCCCTGTCATCACAATGCTCCCAGACCCATGTAATCACAGAGCTCCATGCCCTTGTAATCACAAAGCTCCATGACGCATGTATTCAGAATGTTCCATGGCCTTCTCCTCACAATGCTACATGCCCTTGTCATCACAATGCTCCAAGACCCCTATAATCACAATGCTCCATGCCCCTTTTCATCAGAATGCTCCATGAGACTTGTCATCACAAGTCTCCATTGTCATCTCATCACAATGCTCCAGGAACTTGTCATCACCATGCTCCATTCCCTTGTCATCACAATGCTCCATGACCCCTGTCATCACAATACTCCATGATCATTTTCAGCCCAATGCTCCATGACATTCTCATCACAATGCTCCATGACCAATATCATCACAATGCTCCATGACCAATATCATCACAATGCTCCATTACTTTTGTCATCAGAATCCTCCATGACACTTGCCATCACAATGGGACATTACATATGTCATCACAATGCTCCCTAATACCTCTCTTCACAATACTGCATGACATGGTCATCACAATGCTCCATGCCCTTGTCATTAAAATGTGCCATTCCAACTGTCATCACAATAATCCATGAAACTTATTAGACCAAAGCTCCATGCCCTTGTCATCACAATGCTCCATGCACTTGTTATCACAATGTTTCAAAACCCCTGTAATAAGAATGCTCCATGCCCCTTTTCATCAGTATGCTCCATGAGACTTGTGCTCACAAGGCTCCATGGTTTTCTCATCACAATGCTCCAGGACCTTGTCATCACAATGCTTCACGACATTGTCATGAAAATACTCAATTGCCCTTGTCATCATAATGCTCCAAGCCCTAGTCATCACAATGCTCCATTATATTTGTCATCACAATCCTCCATTACATTTGGCATCACAATGCTCCATGCCATTGTCATCGCAATGGACCATGACATATGTCATCACAATGCTCCCTGACACCTTTCTTCACAATACTCCATGCCCTTGTCATCACAATGCTCCATGCACTTGTCATCACAATGCACCATGTCCACTGTCATCACAATAATCTATGAAACATGTCAGACCAATGCTCCATGCCCCTGTCATCACAATGCTCCATGCCCTTGTCATCACAATGCTCCATTATCCCTGTAATCACAGTGGTCCATGACTCCAGTCATCACAATGCTTCATAACGTTTGTCATCAGAACGGTCCATGCCTGCCTCAACACTAGGCTCTGTGACATTTGTAACCACAATGCTCCATGAACATTTCATCACAATGCTCCGTGACCCTTGTCATCACAATGCTCCATGTCTTTGTCAGAACAGTGCTCCATGACCCTTGTCATCACAATGTGCCATGTCCTTTTCATCACAATGATCCACAACCTTGTCATCGCTATGCTCCAGAAAGATTGTAATCACAATGCTCCATGCAATTCTCATCCAAGTGCTCTCTCACATGAGATATCACAATGTTCCATCACTAGTCATCACAATCCTCCCTCACCCCAGTTATCACAATGTTCCATGACCCCTGTCATCACAATGCTACATCCCCTTATCAGCAAAATATTCCATGACCCATGACATCACAGTGTTCCATAACACCTGTCATCAAAATGCTCCATCACACTTTTCATCGCAAAGATCCATGACCCCAGGCATCACAATGTTCTCTAACCCCTGTCATCAAAATTTTCCATTACAATTTTCATCAAATTGCTGCATGACCATGTCATCAAAATGCTCTCTGCCCTTCTCAACACAATGCACCACAACCTTGTCATCAAAATGCTCCATAACCTTTGTCATCACAAAGCTCCATGACCCTTGGCATCACAATGCTCCATGTCATTGTCATCACAATGCTCCATGAACCCTCTCATCACATTGCTCCATGCCCTTGTCATCACACTTCTCCATGACACTTGTCATCACAATGCTCGATGCCCTTCTCATCACAATGCTCCATGCCCTTGTCATTACAATCCCCCATGACCCATGTATTACCGTGTACGGGGCCCTTGTCATCACAATTCTCCATGCCCACTCTCATCACAGTAATCCATGAAACATTTCAGACCAATGCTCAATGCCCTTCACATCACAATGTTCCATTACCACTGTTATAACAATGCTCCATGACCCCTGCCATCACAATGTTCCACGGACTTGCCATCACAAGGCTCCATGACCCTTGTCATCACAATGCTCCAAGATCCCTCTAATCACAATGCTCCATGCCCTTGTCATCACAAAGCTCCATGACGCATGTTATCAGAATGTTTCATGGGCTTCTCCTCACAGTGCTCCATGCCCTTGTCTTCACAATACTCCAAGACCCCGTAATCAAAATGCTCCATGCCCCTTTTCATCAGAATGCTCCATGAGATTTGTCATCACAAGTCTCCATGGTCTTCTCATCACAATGCTCCAGGAACTTGTCATCACCACTCTCCATTCCCTTGTCATCACCACGCTCCATTCCCTTGTCATCACAATCCTCCATTACCCCTGTCATCACAATACTCCATGAACATTTTCAGCCCAATGCTCCATGACAATTGTCATCACAATGACCCATGCCCTCGTAATCCCAATGCTCCATGACCCCTGTATTCACAATGCTCCGTGACGCTTGTCATGACAGTGATGCATGACACCTGTCATCACAATGCTCCATGCCTTTGTCAGCAAAATGCTACATTACCTTGTCATTACAATGCTCTATGCGCTTGTCATCACAATACTCCATTACCATTGTCATCACAATCCTCCATGAACCTTGGGATCACTTTGCTTCATGTCCTTGTCATCACAATGCTCCATGCTCCTTGAAATCAAAATGATCCATGACCTCTGTCATCACAATGCTTCAAACCCTTGTGATCACAATGTTCCATATCACTTGTCATCACAACGCTCCATGATGCCTGTCATCACAATACTCCATGCCCTTTTCATCACAATGCTCCATGACCTTTGTCATCACAATTCTCAATACACTTGTCATCACAATGCTCCCTGACACTTGTCATCAGAATGCTCCTTGAACCCTGTCACGAAAAGGCTCCATGTCTTTTTCATCACAAAGCCCCATGCAATTTTCATCACAATGCTCCATGCCATTGTCATCAAAATACTCCACAAGCTTGTCATCAGAATGCTCCCTGACCCTTGTCATCACAATATTGCAAGCCATTGTCATCACAATGCTCCGTTACCTTTGTCATCAGAATCCTCCATGACACTTGGCATCACAATGCTCCATGACATTGTCATCAAAATGGGCCATTACATATGTCATCACAATGCTCCCTGACACCTATCTTCACAATACTGCATGACCTGGACATCACAATGCTGCATGCCCTTGTCATCACAATAATCGCTGAAACTTATTAGAGCAATGCTACATGCGCTTGTCATCACAATGCTCCATGCCCACTCTCATCACAATAACCGATAAAACATTTCAGACAAATGCTCAATGCCCTTCACATCACAATTCTCCATTACCTCTGTCATAACAATGCTCCATGACCACTGCCATCACAATGATCCACGGCCTTGTCATCAGAAGGCTCCAAGACCCTTGTCATCACAATGCTCCAAGACCCCTGTAATCACAATGCTCCATGCCCTTGTCATCACAAAGCTCCATGACGCATGTCATCAGAATGTTCCATGGCCTTCTCCTCACAGTGCTACATGCCCTTGTCATCACAATGCTCCAAGACCCCTGTAATCACAATGCTCCATGCCCCTTTTCATCAGAATGCTCCTAGAGACTTGTCATCACAAGTCTCCATGGTCATCTCATCACAATGCTCCAGGACCTTGTCATCACCATGCTCCATTCCCTTGTCATCACAATGCTCCATGACCCCTGTCATCACAATACTCCATGAACATTTTCAGCCCTATGCTCCATGCCCTTCTCATCACAATGCTCCAAGACTCCTGTAATCACAATGCTCCATGCCCCTTTTCATCAGAATGCTCCATGAGAATTGTCATCACAAGTCTCCATGGTCATCTCATCACAATGCTCCAGGACATTCTCATCACCATGCTCCATTCCCTTGTCATCAGAATGCTCCATGACCCATGTCATCACAATACTCCATGAATATTTTCAGCAATATGCTACATGATCTTCTCATCACAATGCTCCATCACCAATATCATCACAATGCTCCATGACCACTGTCATCACAACACTCCATGACACCTGACAACACAATGACCCGGGACTCTTGTCATCTCAGTGCTCCAAGACCCCTGTAATCACAATGCTCAATGACCCCTGTCATCACAATACTCCATGAACCTTTTCAGCCCAATGCTCCATGACAGTTGTCATCACAATGATCCATGCCCTTGTCATCCCAATGCTCCATGACCCTTGTATTCACAGTGCTCTGTGACGCTTGTCATCACAGTGCTCCATGACACCTGTCATCACAATGCTCCATGCCTTTGTCAGTAATATGCTACAGGACCTTGTCATTAAAATGCTCTATGCGCTTTTCATCACAATACTCCATTACCATTGTCATCAAAAACCTCCAAGAACCTTGGGATCACAATGCTTCATGCCCTAGTCATCACAATGCTCCATGCTCCTTGAAATCAAAATGATCCATGACCTCTGTCATCGCAATGCTCCAAACCCTTGTGATCACAATGATCCATAACACTTGTCATCATAACGCTCCATGATGCCTGTCATCACAATACTCCATGCCCTTGTCATCACAATGCTCCATGCCCTTGTTATCACAATGTTCCAAGACACCTGTAATCAGTATGCTCCATGCCCCTTTTCATCAGTATGCTCCATGAGACCTGTCATCACAAGGCTCCATGGTTTTCTCATCACAATGCTCCAGGACTTTGTCATCACAATGCTTCACGACATTGTCATGACAATCCTCAATGGCCCTTGTCATCATAATGCTCCAAGCCCTAGTCATCACAATGCTCCATTATATTTGTCATCACAATCCTCCATTACATTTGGCATCACAATGCTCCATGCCATTGTCATCGCAATGGACCATGACATATGTCATCACAATGCTCCCTGACACCTGTCTTCACAATACTCCATGCCCTTGTCATCACAATGCTCCATGGCCTTGTCATCACAGTGCACCATATCCACTGTCATCACAATAATCTATGAAACTTGTCAGACCAATGCTCCATGCCCCTGTCATCACAATGCTCCATGCCCTTGTCATCACAATGCTCCATGAACCCTGTCATCACAATACTCCGTGAATCCAGTCATCACAATGCTTCATAACGTTTGTCATCACAACGGTTCATGCCCGCGTCATCACAAGGCTCTCTGAGCTTTGTAACCACAATGCTCCATGAACATTTTATCACAATGCTCCATGACCCTTGTCATCACAATGCTCCATGTCTTTGTCAGAACAATGCTCCATGACCCTTGTCATCACAATGTGCCATGCGCTTTTCATCACAATGATCCACAACCTTGTCATCGCTATGCTCCATAAACCTTGTAATCACAATGCTCCATGCACTTCTCATCCAAATGCTCTCTCACATGAGATATCACAATGTTCCATCACTAGTCATCACAATCCTCCCTCACCACTGTTATCACAATGTTCCATGACCCCTGTCATTCACAATGCTACATCCACTTATCAGCACAATGTTCCATGACCCCTGACATCACAATGTTCCATAAGCCCTGTCATCAAAATGCTCCATGACCCTTTTCATCCTAAAGCTCCATGACCCCTGGCATCACAATGTTCTATAACCCCTGTCATCAAAATGTTCCATTACAATTTTCATCAAATTGCTGCATGACCATGTCATCAAAATGCTCTCTGCCCTTCTCAACACAATGCACCACAACCTTGTCATCAAAATGCTCCATAACCTTTGTCATCACAAAGCTCCATGACCCTTGGCATCACAATGCTCCATGTCATTGTCATCACAGTGCTCAATGAACCCTCTCATCACATTGCTCCATGCCCTTGTCATCACACATCTCCATGACACTTGTCATCACAATGCTCGATGCCCTTCTCATCACAATGCTCCATGACCTTTTCATTACAATCCCCCATGACCAATGTATCACCGTGTACGGTGCCCTTGTCATCACAATTCTCCATGCCCACTCTCATCACAGTAATCCATGAAACATTTCAGACCAATTCCCAATGCCCTTCTCATCACAATGCTCCATTACCTCTGTCATAACAATGCTCCATAACCCCTGCCATCACAATGTTCCACGGCCTTGCCATCACAAGGCTCCATGACCCTGTCATCACAATGCTCCAAGATCACTCTAATCACAATGCTCCATGCCTTTGTCATCACAAAGCTCCATGACGCATGTCATCAGAATGTTTCATGGACTTCTCCTCACAGTGCTCCATGCCCTTGTCATCACAATGCTCCAAGACCCCTGTAATCACAATGCTCCATGCCCCTTTTCATCAGAATGCTCCATGAGAATTGTCATCACAAGTCTCCATGGTCTTCTCATCACAATGCTCCAGTAACTTGTCATCACCATGCTCCATTCCCTTGTCATCACAATCCTCCATGACCCCTGTCATCACAATACTCCATGAACATTTTCAGCCCAATGCTCCATGACCTTCTCATCACAATGCTCCATGACCTATATCATCACAATGCTCCAAAACCCCTGTAATCACAATGCTCCATGACCCCTGTCATCACATTACTAAATGAACATTTTCAGACCAATTCTCCATGATCCTTGTCATCACAATGATCCATGCCCTTGTCATCCCAATGCTCCATGACCCCTGTATTCACAATGATCCGTGATGCTTGTCATCACAGTGCTCCATGACACCTGTCATCACAATGCTCCATGCCTTTGTCAGCAAAATGCTACATGACCTTGTCATTACAATGCTCTATGCGCTTGTCATCACAATACTCCATTACCATTGTCATCACAATCCTCCATGAAACTTGGGATCACTTTGCTTCATGCCCTTGTCATCACAATGCTCCATGCTCCTTGAAATCAAAATGATCCATGACCTCTGTCATCACAATGCTTCAAACCCTTGTGATCACAATGTTCCATAACACTTGTCATCACAACGCTCCATGATGCCGGTCATCACAATACTCCATGCCCTTTTCCTCACAATGCTCCATGACCTTTGTCATCACAATTCTCAATACAATTTTCATCACAATTCTCCCTGACACTTGTCAACAGAATGCTCCTTGAACCCTGTCACGAAAAGGCTCCATGTCTTTTTCATCACAAAGCCCCATGCAATTTTTATCACAATGCTCCATGCCATTGTCATCAAAATACTCCACAAGCTTGTCATCAGAATGCTCCATGACACTTGTCATCACAATTCTCCATGCACTTGTCAGCACAATGCTCCCTGACCCTGGTCATCACAATGCTCCAAGCCATTGTCATCACAATGCTCCATTACCTTTGGCATCAGAATCCTCCATGACACTTGGCATCACAATGCTCCATGCCATTGTCATCACAATGGGCCATTACATATGTCATCACAATGCTCCCTGACACCTCTCTTCACAATACTGCCTGACCTGGTCATCACAATGCTCCATGCCCTTGTCATCACAATGCTCCATTCCCACTGTCATCACAATAATCCCTGAAACTTATTAGAGCAATGCTCCATGCGCTTGTCATCACAATGCTCCATGACTCCTGTCATCACAATGCTCCGTGAGTCCAGTCATCACAATGCTTCATAACGTTTGTCATCAGAACGGTCCATGCCCGCCTCAACACTAGGCTCTGTGACATTTGTAACCACAATGCTCCATGAACATTTCATCACAATGCTCCGTGACCCTTGTCATCACAATGCTCCATGTCTTTGTCAGAACAGTGCTCCATGACCCTTGTCATCACAATGTGCCATGTCCTTTTCATCACAATGATCCACAACCTTGTCATCGCTATGCTCCAGAAAGATTGTAATCACAATGCTCCATGCACTTCTCATCCAAGTGCTCTCTCACATGAGATATCACAATGTTCCATCACTAGTCATCACAATCCTCCCTCACCCCAGTTATCACAATGTTCCATGACCCCTGTCATCACAATGCTACATCCCCTTATCAGCAAAATATTCCATGACCCATGACATCACAGTGTTCCATAACACCTGTCATCAAAATGCTCCATCACACTTTTCATCGCAAAGATCCATGACCCCAGGCATCACAATGTTCTCTAACCCCTGTCATCAAAATTTTCCATTACAATTTTCATCAAATTGCTGCATGACCATGTCATCAAAATGCTCTCTGCCCTTCTCAACACAATGCACCACAACCTTGTCATCAAAATGCTCCATAACCTTTGTCATCACAAAGCTCCATGACCCTTGGCATCACAATGCTCCATGTCATTGTCATCACAATGCTCCATGAACCCTCTCATCACATTGCTCCATGCCCTTGTCATCACACTTCTCCATGACACTTGTCATCACAATGCTCGATGCCCTTCTCATCACAATGCTCCATGCCCTTGTCATTACAATCCCCCATGACCCATGTATTACCGTGTACGGGGCCCTTGTCATCACAATTCTCCATGCCCACTCTCATCACAGTAATCCATGAAACATTTCAGACCAATGCTCAATGCCCTTCACATCACAATGTTCCATTACCACTGTTATAACAATGCTCCATGACCCCTGCCATCACAATGTTCCACGGACTTGCCATCACAAGGCTCCATGACCCTTGTCATCACAATGCTCCAAGATCCCTCTAATCACAATGCTCCATGCCCTTGTCATCACAAAGCTCCATGACGCATGTTATCAGAATGTTTCATGGGCTTCTCCTCACAGTGCTCCATGCCCTTGTCTTCACAATACTCCAAGACCCCGTAATCAAAATGCTCCATGCCCCTTTTCATCAGAATGCTCCATGAGATTTGTCATCACAAGTCTCCATGGTCTTCTCATCACAATGCTCCAGGAACTTGTCATCACCACTCTCCATTCCCTTGTCATCACCACGCTCCATTCCCTTGTCATCACAATCCTCCATTACCCCTGTCATCACAATACTCCATGAACATTTTCAGCCCAATGCTCCATGACAATTGTCATCACAATGACCCATGCCCTCGTAATCCCAATGCTCCATGACCCCTGTATTCACAATGCTCCGTGACGCTTGTCATGACAGTGATGCATGACACCTGTCATCACAATGCTCCATGCCTTTGTCAGCAAAATGCTACATTACCTTGTCATTACAATGCTCTATGCGCTTGTCATCACAATACTCCATTACCATTGTCATCACAATCCTCCATGAACCTTGGGATCACTTTGCTTCATGTCCTTGTCATCACAATGCTCCATGCTCCTTGAAATCAAAATGATCTATGACCTCTGTCATCACAATGCTTCAAACCCTTGTGATCACAATGTTCCATATCACTTGTCATCACAACGCTCCATGATGCCTGTCATCACAATACTCCATGCCCTTTTCATCACAATGCTCCATGACCTTTGTCATCACAATTCTCAATACACTTGTCATCACAATGCTCCCTGACACTTGTCATCAGAATGCTCCTTGAACCCTGTCACGAAAAGGTTCCATGTCTTTTTCATCACAAAGCCCCATGCAATTTTCATCACAATGCTCCATGCCATTGTCATCAAAATACTCCACAAGCTTGTCATCAGAATGCTCCCTGACCCTTGTCATCACAATATTGCAAGCCATTGTCATCACAATGCTCCGTTACCTTTGTCATCAGAATCCTCCATGACACTTGGCATCACAATGCTCCATGACATTGTCATCAAAATGGGCCATTACATATGTCATCACAATGCTCCCTGACACCTCTCTTCACAATACTGCATGACCTGGACATCACAATGCTGCATGCCCTTGTCATCACAATAATCGCTGAAACTTATTAGAGCAATGCTACATGCGCTTGTCATCACAATGCTCCATGCCCACTCTCATCACAATAACCGATAAAACATTTCAGACAAATGCTCAATGCCCTTCACATCACAATTCTCCATTACCTCTGTCATAACAATGCTCCA
The DNA here is from genome assembly GCF_964341445.2 of Mesoplodon mirus. NCBI lineage: Eukaryota > Metazoa > Chordata > Mammalia > Artiodactyla > Ziphiidae > Mesoplodon > Mesoplodon mirus. The sequence goes on from NW_028295412.1 coordinate 248,808, forward strand.
TGACCACTGCCATCACAATGATCCACGGCCTTGTCATCAGAAGGCTCCAAGACCCTTGTCATCACAATGCTCCAAGACCCCTGTAATCACAAAGCTCCATGCCCTTGTCATCACAAAGCTCCATGACGCATGTCATCAGAATGTTCCATGGCCTTCTCCTCACAGTGCTACATGCCCTTGTCATCACAATGCTCCAAGACCCCTGTAATCACAATGCTCCATGCCCCTTTTCATCAGAATGCTCCTAGAGACTTGTCATCACAAGTCTCCATGGTCATCTCATCACAATGCTCCAGGACCTTGTCATCACCATGCTCCATTCCCTTGTCATCACAATGCTCCATGACCCCTGTCATCACAATACTCCATGAACATTTTCAGCCCTATGCTCCATGACCTTCTCATCACAATGCTCCATGACCAATATCATCACAATGCTCCATGACCACTGTCATCACAACACTCCATGACACCTGACAACACAATGATCCGGGACTCTTTTCATCACAATGCTCCAAGACCCCTGTCATCACAATACTCCATGAACATTTTCACCCCAATGCTCCATGACACTTTTCATCAAAATGCTCCATGCCCTTGTCATCCGTATGCTCCATGACCCCTGTATTCACAATGCTCCGTGATGCTTGTCATCACAGTGCTCCTTGACACCTGTCATCACAAAGCTCCATGCCTTTGTCAGCAAAATGCTACATGACCTTGTCATTACAATGCTCTATGCGCTTGTCATCACAATACTCCATTACCATTGTCATCACAATCCTCCAAGAACCTTGGGATCGCCTTGCTTCATGCCCTACTCATCACAATGCTCCATGCTCCTTGAAATCAAAATTATCCATGAACTCTGTCATCGCAATGCTCCAAACCCTTGTGATCACAATGTTCCATAACACTTGACATCACAACGCTCCATGATGCCTGTCATCACAATATTCCATGCCCTAGTCATCACAATGCTCCATGCCCTTGTTATCACAGTGTTCCAAGACACCTATAATCAGAATGCTCCATGCCCCTTTTCATCAGTATGCTCCATGAGACCTGTCATCACAAGGCTCCATGGTTTTCTCATCACAGTTCTCCAGGACCATGTCATCACATTGCTTCACGACATTGTCATGAAAATTCTCAATGGCCCTTGTCATCATAATGCTCCAAGCCCTAGTCATCACAATGCTCCATTATATTTGTCATCACAATCCTCCCTTACATTTGGCTTCACAATGCTACATGCCACTGTCATCGCAATGGACCATGACATATGTCATCACAATGCTCCCTGACACCTGTCTTCACAATATTCCATGCCCTTGTCATCACAATGCTCCATGCCATTGTCATCACAAAGCACCATGTACACTGTCATCACAATAATCTATGAAACCTGTCAGACCAATGCTCCATGCCCTTGTCATCACAATGCTCCATTACACCAGTAATCACAATGCTCCGTGACTCCAGTCATCACAATGCTTCATAACGTTCGTCATCACAACGGTCCATGCCCGCATCATCACAAGGCTCTGTGACATTTGTAACCACAATGCTCCATGAACTTTTCATCACAATGTTCCGTGAACCTTGTCATCACAATGCTCCATGTCTTTGTCAGAACAATGCTCCATGACCCTTGTCATCACAATGTGCCATGCGTTTTTCATCACAGTGATCCACAACCTTGTCATCACTATGCTCCATAAACCTTGTAATCACAATGCTCCATGCACTTCTCATCCAAATGCTCTCTCACATGAGATACAACAATGTTCCATCACTACTCATCACAATCCTCCCTCACCCCTGTTATCACAATGTTCCATGAACCCTGTCATTCACAAAGCTACATCCCCTTATCAGCACAATGTTCCATGACCCCTGACATCACAATGTTCCATAACCCCTGTCATCAAAATGCTCCCTGACCCTTTTCATCCTAAAGCTCCATAACCCCTGGCATCACAATGTTCTATAACACCTGTCATCAAAATGTTCCATTACATTTTCATCAAATTACTGCATGAACTTGTCATCAAAATGCTCCCTGCCATTCTCATCACAATGCACCACACCCTTGTCATCAAAATGCTCCATGACCTTTGTCATCACAAAGCTCCATGACCCTTGTCATCAGAATGTTCGATGCCCTTCTCATCACAATGCTCCATGCCCTTGTCATTACAATCCCCCATGACCCATGTATCACCGTGTACGGTGCCCTTGTCATCACAATTCTCCATGCCCACTCTCATCACAGTAATCCATGAAACATTTAAGACCAATGCTCAATGCCCTTCTCAACACAATGCTCCATTACCTCTGTCATAACATTGCTCCATGACCCCTGCCATCACAATGTTCCACGGCCTTGCCATCACAAGGCTCCGTGACCCTTGTCATCAGAATGCTTCAAGATCCTTCTAATCACAATGCTCCATGCCCTTGTCAACACAAAGCTCCATGACGCATGTCATCAGAATGTTTCATGGCCTTCTGCTCACAGTGCTCCATGCCCTTGTCATCACAATGCTCCAAGACCCCTGTAATCACAATGTTCCATTCCACTTTTCATCAGAATGCTCCATGAGACTTGTCATCACAAATCTCCATGGCCTTCTCATCACAATGCTCCAGGACCTTGTCATCACCACGCTACATTCCCTTGTCTTCACAATCATCCATGACCCCTGTCATCACAATATTCCATGAATATTTTCAGCCCAATGCTCCATGACCTTCTCATCACAATGGTCCATGACCAATATCATCACAATGCTCCAAGACCACTGTAATCACAATGCTCCATGAATATTTTCAGCCCAATTCTCCATTACCCTTGTCATCACAATGCCATGCCGTTGTCATCCCAATGCTCCATGAACCCAGTATTCACAATGCTCCGTGACGCTTGTCATCACAGTGCTCCATGACACCTGTCATCACAATGCTCCATGCCTTTGTCAGCAAAATGCTACATGACCTTGTCATTACAATGCTCTATGCGCTTGTCATCACAATACTCCATTTCCATTGTCATCACAATCCTCCATGAACCTTGGGATCACTTTGCTTCATGCCCTTGTCATCACAATGCTCCAAGCTCCTTGAAATCAGAATGATCCATGACCTCTGTCATCACAATGCTTCAAACACTTGTCATCACAATGTTCCATAACTCTTGTCATCACAACGCTCCATGATGCCTGTCATCACAATGCTCCATGCACTTTTCATCACAATGCTCCATGACCTTTGTCATCACAATTCTCAACACAGTTGTCATCACAATGCTCCCTGACACTTGTCATCAGAATGCTCCTTGAAGCCTGTCACGAAAAGGCTCCATGTCTTTTTCATCACAAAGCCCCATGCAATTTTCATCACAATGCTCCATGCCATTGTCATCAAAATACTCCACAAGCTTGTCATCAGAATGCTCCATGATCCTTGTCATCACAATTCTCCATGCACTTGTCAGCACAATGCTCCCTGACCCTGGTCATCACAATGCTCCAAGCCATTGTCATCACAATGCTCCATTACCTTTGGCATCAGAATCCTCCATGACACTTGGCATCACAATGCTCCATGCCATTGTCATCACAATGGGCCATTACATATGTCATCACAATGCTCCCTGACACCTCTCTTCACAATACTGCCTGACCTGGTTATCAGAATGCTCCATGCCCTTGTCATCACAATGCGCCATTCCCACTGTCATCACAATAATCCGTGAAACTTATTAGAGCAATGCTCCATGCGCTAGTCATCACAATGCTCCATGATCCCTGTCATCAAAATGCTCCGTGACTCCAGTCATCACAATGCTTCATAAGGTTTCTCATCAGAACGGTCCATGCCCGCGTCAACACAAGGCTCTGTGACATTTGTAACCACAATGCTCCATGAACTTTTCATCACAATGCTCCGTCACCCTTCTCATCACAATGTTCCATGCCTTTGTCAGAACAATGTTCCATGACCCTTGTCATCACAATGTGCCACGCGCTTTTCATCACAATGATCCACAACCTTGTCATTGCTATGCTCCATAAACCTTGTATTCACAATGCTCCATGCACTTCTTATCCAAATGCTCTCTCACTTGAGATATCACAATGTTCCATCACTAGTCATCACAATCCTACCGCAACCCTTTAATCAAAATGTTCCATGACCCCTGACATCACAATATACCATAACCACTGTCATCAAAATGCTCCATGACACTTTTCATCCCAAAGCTCCATGACCCTTGGCATCACAATGTTGTGTAACCCCTGTCATCAAAATGTTACATTACACTTTTCATCAAATTGCTGCATGACCCTGTCATCAAAATGCTCCCTCTCCTTCTCATCACAGTGCACCACACGCTTGTCATCAAAATGCTCCATGACCGTTGTCAGCACAAAGCTCCATGACCCTTGGCATCACAATGCTCCATGTCATTGTCATCACAATGCTCCATGAACCCTCTCATCCCATTGCTCCATGCCCTTTTCATCACAAAGCTCCATGACACTTGTCATCACAATGCTCGATGCCCTTCTCATCACAATGCTCCATGCCCTTGTCATTACAATCCCCCATGACCCATGTATCACAGTGTACGTGCCCTTGTCATCACAATGCTCCATGCCCACTCTCATCAAAATAAACCATGAAGACTTTCAGACCAATGCTCAATGCCCTTCTCATCACAATGCTCCATTACCTCTGTCATAACAATGCTCCATGAGCCCTGCCCTCACAATGATCCATGGCCTTGTCATCACAAGGCTCCATGACCCTTGTCATCACAATGCTCCAAGACCCATGTAAGTACCATGCTCCATGCCATTTTCATCACAAAGCTCCATGACACATGTCATCAGAATGTTCCATGGACTTCACATCACAATGCTCCATGCCCTTGTCATCACAATTCTCCAAGACCCCTGTAATCACAATGCTCCATGACCATTTGCATCTCAATGCTCCATGAACCCTGTCATCACAATGCACCATGCCCATCATCATAATGCTTCAGGCTACTTTCATCACAATGAAATCAAAATTATCCATGACCTCTGTCATCATAATGCTCCAAACCCTTGTGATCACAATGTTCCATAACAGTTATCATCACAAATCCCCATGACGCTCATCATCACAATTTTCCATGGTATTCTCATCAAATGCTCCATGACCTTTGTCATCACAATGCTCAATACACTTGTCATCAAAATGCTCCCTGACACTTGTCGTCAGTATGCTCCTTGAACCCTGACATGACAAGGCTCCATGCCTTTTTCATCACAATGATCCGTTCCCTTTTCATCACAATGCTCCAAGATCACTGTAATCACAATGCTCCATATCCTTGTCATCATAAAACTCCATGAAGCATGTCATCAGAATGCTCCATGGCATTCTCATCACAATGCTCCATGCCCTAGTCATCACAGTGCTCCAAGACCCCTGTAATCACAATGCTCCATGCCCCTTTTCATGAGAATGCTCCGTGAGATTTGTCATCACAGGTCTCCATGGTCATCTCATCACAATGCTCCAGGACCTTGTCATCACCATGCTCCATTCCCTTGTCATCACAATGCTCCATAACACCTGTCATCACAATACTCCATGAACATTTTCAGCCCTATTCTCCATGACCTCCTCATCACAATGCTCCATGGCCAATATCATCACAATGTCCATGACCACTGTCATCACAACACTCCATGACTCCTGACAACACAATGATCCGGGATCTTTTCATCAAAATGCTCCATTCCCTACACATCACTATGCTCCCTGACCCCTGTCCTCACACCACTCCATGAATATTTTCAGACCACTGCTCCATGACCATTGTCATCACAATGATCCATGTCCTTGTCATCCGAATGATCCATGACCCCTGTATTCACAATGCTCCATGACGCTTGTCATCACAGAGCTCCATGACACGTCATCACAATGCTCCATGCCTTTGTCAGCAAAATGCTACATGACCTTGTCATTACAATGCTCTATGCTCTTGTCATCACAATACTCCATTTCCATTGTCATCACAATCCTCCATGAACATTGGGATCACATTGCTTCATGCCCTTGTCATCAGAATGCTCCATGCTCCTTGAAATAAAAATGATCCATGACCTCTGTCATCACAATGCTCCAAACCCTTGCGATCACAATGTTCCATAACACTTGTCACCACAATGCTCCATGATGCCTGTCATCACAATACTCCATCCCCTTTTCTTCAAAATGCTCCATGACCTTTGTCATCACAATTCTCAATACAATTGTCATCACAATGCTTCCTGACACTTGTCGTCAGAATGCTCCTTGAACCCTGTCACAAAAACGCTCCATGCCTTTTCCATCACAATGCCCCATGCCGTTTTCATCACAATGCTCCATGCCATTGTCATCAAAATACTCCACAAGCTTATCATCAGAATGCTCCATGACCCTTGTCATCACAATTCTCCATGCACTTGTCAACACAGTGCTCACTGACCCTTATCATCACAATGCTCCAAGCCATTGTCATCAAAATGCTCCATTACCTTTGTCATCAGAATCCTCCATGACACTTGGAATCACAATGCTCCATGCCATTGTCATCTCAATGGGCCATTACATATGTCATCACAATGCTCCTGACACCTCTCTTCACAATACTGCATGACCTGGTCATCACAATGCTCCGTGCCCTTTTCATCACAATGCACCATTCCAACTGTCATTGCAATAATCCATGAAACTTATTAGACCAATGTTCCATAACCTTGTCATCACAATGCTCGATGCCCTTGTTATTACAATGTACCAAGAACCCTGTAATCAGAATTCTCCTTGCCCCTTTTCATCAGTATGCTCCATGAGACTTGTCATCACAATGCTCCATGGATTTCTCATCACAATGCTCCAGGACCTTGTCATGACAATGCCTCACGAACTTTTCATGAAAATTCTCAATGGCCCTTGTCATCATAATGCTCCAAGCCCTAGTCATCACAATTCTCCATTATATTTGTCATCACAATACTCCATTACATTTGTCATCACAATGCTCCCTGCCAGTGTCATCGCAATGGACCATGACATATGTCATCACAATGCTCTCTGACAACTCTCTTCAAAATAATCCATGACCTTCTCATCACAATGCTCCATGCCCTTGTCATCACAATGCACCATGTCCACTGTCATCACAATAATCTCTGAAAAGTGTCACCACAACGCTCCATGTCCCTGTCATCACAATGCTCCATGACACCTGTCATCTCAGTGCTCCATGACTCCAGTCATCACAATGCTTCATAACGTTTGTCATCACAACGGTCTTGACACTTGTCATCAGAATGCTCCTTGAACCCTGTCACGAAAAATCTCCATGCCTTTTTCATCACAATGACCCACGCAATTTTCATCACAATGCTCCATGCCATTGTCATCAAAATACTCCTCAAGCTTGTCATCTGAATGATCCATGACCCTTGTCGTCACAATTCTCCATGCACTTGTCAGCACAATGCTACCTGACCCATGTCATCCCAAAGCTCCAAGCCATTGTCATCACAATGTTCCATTACCTTTGTCATCAGAATCCTCCATGACACTTGGCATCACAATGCTCCATGCCATTGTCATCACAAAGGGCCATTACATATGTAATCACAATGCTCCCTGACTCCTGTCTTCACAATACTGCATGACCTGGTCATCACAATGCTCCATGCCCTTGTCATCACAATGCGCCATTCCAACTCTCATCGCAACAATCCATGGAACTTATTAGACTAATGTTCCATGCTCTTGTCATCACAATGCTCCATGCCCTTTTTATCACAATGCTCCCTGACCCCTGTCATCACAATGCTCCGTGACTCCAGTCATCACAATGCTTCATGACCTTTGTCATCACAATGGTCCATGCCGTCGTCATCAACAGTCTCTGTGACCATTTTAACCACAATGTTCCATGAACTTTTCATCACAATGCTCTTTGACCCTTGTCCTCACAATGCTCTATTCCTTTCTCAGCACAATGATCCATGACCCTTGTCATCACAATGCTCCATGCACTTGTCAGCACAATGCTCCATGACACGTGTCATCACAATGCACCATGCGCTTGTCATCAGAGTGCCCAACAATTTTGTCATCACAATGCTCCATAAACATTGTCATCATAATTCTCCATTCACTTCTAATCAAAATGCTCTCTCACCACTGATATCACAATGCTACATCACTATTTGTCACAATCCGCCCTCACCCCTGTCATCACAATATTCCATGACTCCTGTCATCACAATACTACATGAATTTATCATCACAATGTTCGATGACCCCTGACATCACAATGTTCCATAACACCTGTCATCAAAATGTTCCATGACAGTTTTCATCAAACTGCTCCATGAACCTGTCATCACAATTCTCCCTGCCCTTCAAATCACAATGCACAAAGCCCTTGCCATCAAAATGCTCCATGACCTTTGTCATCACAAAGATCCATGACCCTTGGCATCACAATGCTCCATGTCATTGTCATCACAGTGCTCCATGAACGCACTCATCACATTGCTCCATGCCCTTGTCTTCACAAAGCTCCATGACACATGTCATCAGAATGCTCCATGGCCTTCTCATCACAATGCTCTATGTGCTCGCCATCACAATGCACCATTACACCTGTCATAAAAATGCTCCATGACACCTGCCATCACGATGTTCCGTGGCCCTGTCATCACAAGGCTCCATGACCCTTCTCTTCACAACACTCCAAGAACACTGTAATCACATTGCTCCATGCCACTTTTCATCTCAATGTTCCATGAAACCTGTCATCACAATGCACCATGCCCATCATCATAATGATTCATGCTATTGTCATCACAATGATATTAAAATGCTCCATGACCTCTGTCATAACAATGCTACAAACCCTTGTGATCACAATATTCCGTATCACTTGTCATCACAATGCCACATGACGCTCGTCATCACTATTATCCATGGTCTTCTTATCACAATGCTCCATGACCATTGTCATCTCAATGCTCGATACACTTGTCATCAAAATGCTCCCTGACACTTGTTGTCTGTATACTCCTTGAACCCTGTCATGACAAGGCTCCATGACTTTTTCATCCCAATGATCCATGCCCTTTTCATCACAATGCTCCCAGACCCATGTAATTACAATGCTCCATGCCCTTGTCTTCACAAACCTCAATGACGCATGCCATCAGAATGCTCCTTGGTCTTCTCCTCACAATGTTCCATGCCCTTGTCATCACAATGTTCCATGACCCCTGTAACCACAATGCTCCATGCCCCTTTTCATCAGTATGCTCCATGAGACTTCTCATCACAAGGCTCCATAGTTTTGTCATCACAACGCTCCAGGACCTTGTCAGCACAATCCTTCACGACATTGTCATGAAAATTCTCAATCACCTTGTCATCATAATGCTCCTAGCCCTAATCATCACAATGCTCCATTATATTTGTCATCACAATCCTCCATTACATTTGGCATCACAATGCTCCATGCCATTGTCATGCAATGGACCATGACATATGTCATCACAATGCACCCTGACATCTGTCTTCACAGTACTCCATGACCTTCTCATCACAATGCTCCATGCCCTTCTCATCACAATGCTCCATTACCCCTGTCATAACAATGCTCCATGACCCCATCCATCACGATGTTCCATGGCCTTGTCATCACAATGTTCCATGTCACTTGTCATCACAATGCTCCAAGACCCCTGTAATCACAATGCTCTATTCCCTTGTCATCACAAAGCTCCATGACACATGTCATCAGAATGTTCCATGGCCTTCTCATCAAAATGCTCCATGCCCTTGTCATCACAGTGTTCAAAGACCTCTGTAATCACAATGCTCCATGCCCCTTTTCATCTCCATGTTCCATGAACCCTGTCATCACAATGCATCATGCCCATCATCTTAATGCTTCTGGATATTGTCAGCACAATGAAATCAAAATTCTTCATGACCTCTGTCATCACAATCCTCCATGACCCCGTCATCACAATACTCCATGAACATATACAGCCCAATGCTCCATGACCCTTGTCATCACAATGATCCATGCCCTTGTCATCCCAATGCTCCATGACCCCTGTATTCACAATGTTCCGTGACACTTTTCATCACAGTGCTCCATGACACATGTCATCACAATGCTCCATGACTTTGTCAGCAAAATGCTACATGACCTTGTCATTACAATGCTCTATGTGCTTGTCATCACAATACTCCATTTCCATTGTCATCACAAACCTCCATGAACCTTGGGATCACATTGCTTCATGCCCTTGTCATCAAAATGCTCCATGCTCCTTGAAATCAAAATGATCCATGACCTCTGTCATCACAATGCTCCAAACACTTGTGATCCCAATGTTCCATAACACTTGTCATCACAATGCTCCATGATGCTTGTCATCACAAAATTCCATGCCCTTTTCATCACAATGCTCCATGACCTTTGTCATCACAATTCTCAATACACTTGTCATCACAATGCTCCCTGACACTTTTAATCACAATGCTCCTTGAACCCTGTCACGAAAAGGCTCCATGCCTTTTTCATTACAATGCCCCATTCCGTTTTCATCACAATGCTCCGTGACTGTTGTCATCACAATGCTCCATGCCTTTGTCTGAAAAATATTCCATGACCCTTGTCATCACAATGTGCCATTCACTTTTAATCACAACGGTCCAGAAACTTGTCATTGCAAAGCTTCATAAACCTTGTAATCACAATGCTCCGTACATTTCTCATCAAAATGCTCTCTCACCAGAGATATCACAGTGTTCCATCACTAGTCGTCACAATACACCCTCACCCCTGTAATCACAATGTCCCATGACCCCTGTCATCACAATGCTACATCCCTTTATCATCACAATGTTCCATGACCCCTGACATCACAATATTCTATAACCCCTGTCATCAAAATGTTCCAATACACTTTTCATCATATTGCTGCATGACCCTGTCATCAAAATACTCCCTGCCCTTCTCATCACAATGCACCATGCACTTATCATCAAAATGCTCCATGACTTTTGTCATCACAAAGCGCCATGACCCTTGGCATCACAATGCTCCATGTCATTGTCATCAAAATGCTTCATGACCCCTCTCATCACATTGCTCCATGCCCTTGTAATCTCAACTCTCCATGACACATGTCATCACAATGCTCGATGCCCTTCTCATCACAATGTGCCATGACCTTGTCATTACAATCCTCCATGACCCATGTATCACAGTGTTCCATGCCCTTATCATCACAATGCTCTATGCCCACTCTCATCACAATAATCTATTAAACATTTCAGACCAATGCTACATGCCCTTCTCATCACAATGCTCCTTTACCTCTGTCATAACAATGCTCCATGACACCTGCAATCACAATGTTCCACGGCCTTGTCATCAAAAGGCTCCATGACACTTGTCATCACAATGCTCCACGAACCCTCTAATCAAAATACTCCATGCCCTTTTCATCAAAAAGCTACATGACGCATGTCATCAGAATGTTCCATGGCCCTGTCACCGCAATGCTCCATGCCCTTGCCATCACAATGCTCCAAGACCCTTGTAATCAAAATGCTCCATGCCCACTCTCATCACAGTAATCCATGAAACATTTCACACCAATGTTTCCTGTCCTTCTCATCACAATGCTCCATTACACCTGTCATAACAATGTTCCATGACCCCTGCCATCACAATGTCCCACGGCCTTGTCATTCACAAGGCTCCATGACACTTGTCATCACAATGTCCCAAGACCCCTGTAATCACAATGCTCCATGCCCTTGTCATCACAAAGCTCCATGACTCATGTCATTAGAATGTTCCCTGGGCTTCTCATCACAATGCTCCAAGACACTTTTTATCACAATGCTCCATGCCCCTTTTCATCTCAAAGCTCCATGAGTCCTATCATCACAATGCACCATGCCCATTATCATAATGCTTCAGGCTATTTTCCTCACAATGAAATCAAAATGCTCCATGACCTCTGTCATCACAATGCTCCAAACCGTTGGGATCACAATGTTCCATAACACTTCTCATCACAACACCCCATGATGTTCATAATCACAATTATCCATGGTCTTCTCATCACTATGCTCCATAACCTTTGTCATCACAATGCTCAATACACTTGTCATCACAATGCTCCCTGACACTTGTCGTCAGTATGCTCCTTGAACACTGTCATGACAAGGCTCCATGCCTTTTTCATCACAATGATCCATGCCCTTTTCATCACAATGCTCCAAGACACCTGTAATCACAATGCTCCATGCACTTGTCATCACAGTGCTCCATGACACATTCATCAGAATGCTCCATGGCCTTCTCTTCACAATGCTCCATGCGCTTGTCATCACAATGCTCCAAGACCCCTGTAATCACAATGCTCCATGCCGCTTGTCATTATAGTGCTCCATGACGCTCGACATCACAATTATCCATGGTCTTCTCATCACATTGCTCCACGGTCTTGCCATCACAATGCTCCATGCCCTGGTCATCACAATTCTCTATGTTCCCTTTCATCACAATTCTCCACGTTCTTGGCATCACTATGTTCCATGACACTTCCCATCACAGTGTTAAATGCTTTGTCATCACAATACTGCACAAGCTTGTCATCAGAATACTCCATGACCCTTGTCATCACAATGATCCATGACCCCTGTCATCACAATGCTCCATGAGACCTATCATCACAATGCTCCATGCCCCTTGTCATTACAGTGCTCCATGATGCTCGTCACCAGAATTATCCATGGTCTTCTCATCACAGTGCTCCACGGTCTTGCCATAACAATGCTCCATGCCCTGGTCATCACAATGCTCCATGTCCCTTGTCATCACAATTCTCCACGTCCTTGTCATCACAATGCTCCATGACAGTTCTCATCCCCATGTTACATGCTCTTGTCATCACAATTCTCCATGCACTTGTCATCGCAATGTCCCATGACACCTGTCATAGCAAGCTCCATGCCTTTGTCATCACAATGCTCCATTACCTTTGACATCACAATCCTCCATAACACTCGGCATCACAATGCTCCATGCCATTGTCATCACTATGGAACATGAAATATGCCATCACAATGCTCCCTGACACCTGTCTTCACAATACTCCATGACCTTGTCATCACAATGCTCCATGCCCTTGTCATCACAGTGTGCGCTGTCCACTGTCAACACAATTATCCATGAAACTTGTCAGACCAATGTTCCATGCTCCTGTCCTCACAATGCTACATGACCCCAGTCATCACAATGCTCCGTGTGTCCCGTCATCACAAGACTCCATGACGTGTGTCACCACAAAATTCAATGTCCTCATCATCACAAGGCTCTGTGAAATTTGTCACCACAATGCTCCATGAACTTTTCATCAAAATGCTCAATGTTATTGTCATCACAATGCTCCATGAACGCTCTCATCACATTGCTCCATGACCTTGTCATTACAAAGCTCCTTGACGCATTTCATCAGAAGGCTCCATGGCCTTCTCATCACAGTGTTCCATGCCCTTGCCATCACAATTCTCCCTTAACCCTGTCATAACAGTGCTCCATGACCCCTGCCATCACGATATTCCATGGCCTTGTCATCACAAGGCTCCATGACCCTTCTAATCACAATGCTCCAAGACCCCTGTAATCACAATGCACCATGCCCATCATCAAAATGCATCATGCTATTGTCATCACAATGAAATCAAAATGCTCCATGATCTCTGTCATCACAATGCTCCAAATCCTTGTGACCAAAATGTTGCATAACACTTATCATCCCAACGCCCCATGACGCTCGTCATCACAATTATCCATGGTCTTCTCATCACAATGCTCCATGACCTTTTTCATCACAATGCTCAATACACTTGTCATCACAATGCTCCCTGACACTTGTCCTCAGTATGCTCCTTGAACCCTGTCATGACAAGGCTCCATGCCTTTTTCATCACAATGTTCCATGCCCTTGTCATCATAAAGCTCCATGATGCATGACATCAGAACTTTCCATGGCCATCTCATCCCAATGCTCCATGCCCTTGTCATCACAATGCCCCAAGACCCCTGTAATCACAATGCTCCATGCCCCTTTTCATCAGAATATTCCATGAGACTTGTCATCACAAGTCTCCATGGTCTTCTCATCACAATGCTCCAGTACCTTGTCATCACAAGCCTCCATGGCCCCTGTCATCACAATACTCCATGAACGTTTTCAGCCCAATGCTCCTTGACCTTCTCATCACAATGCTCCATGACCCCTGTCATCACAATGCTCCATGACTCCTGTCATCAAAACGATCCATGAACACTGACAACACAATGATCCGGGACTCTTGTCATCAAAATGCTCCATGCACTTGTCATCCCAATGCTCCATAACCCCTGCAATCACAATGCTCCGTGACGCTTGTCATCACAGTGCTCCATGAACCTTGTCATCACAATGCTCCATGCCTTTGTCAGCAATATGCTACATAATCTTGTCATCACAATGCTCCATGCGCTTGTCATCACAATCCTTCATGACACTTTGGATCATATTGCTTCATGCCCTTGGCATCTCCCTCTTGCCTTTCTGGTTTTTACTGATTTTCGGATGTCCCTTTTGACCCGTGGGAAGTGACAATTCTTTGTAGTGTGGATTTGCATTGTGCGCTTGCTTGATTGTCCAAAAAGTTCGTATGCATTTTCTCCTGAATATATTCAGGAGAAACCGCATACACCCTTTTTGGCCAAGTGCATCATTGTCGAAGTTGTGATGCTTTTCCTGTGCTTTAAAGGCGATTCCAATTTACCTCTTGAAATATGTTTTGTGCAATTCTGCCTCATTTTCAAGTCAGCTTCGTTGCCTTCCCTCAACAGATTTTTGGAAGACAGTAGTCCTTTATAACTGTACGTTTGTGAATTGCTGTGCCCGTGAGCTCCAATTTTCAAATCCCATTTTTGGGAGCTGACTGCAAATCCACAATTTTGCTTCAGGACCTATACTTGTTCCAGGGGTGGCTATACTGTTCCCTGCAGGTGGCTGAGGCTTTGGTTAATTCTTCTTCCTGACGGGAATTTAGAGTGACATGTGCCCGTCCAAAAGCCTACATCTACTCTCTGATTGGTTCTCCCTCTTCTCTTTCATCCTCTGCACAATTAGCAAACTGTGCGAACCAGGAGGTTATAGGGGCTGGCTCTCCTAAGTTGGGAGATTGATAGTAAAGCAGTTGGAATGCCAAACTGGAGCACAAGGAGAGGAAAAATTAGGAGACTTTTAGAAACCTTTCACCATCACAGGGTGTCCATTCTCTAGGTTTCCCATACATGTTATAACTGTAGTGATATTCCCTACTACCTGGAGATTTGGTATCCATGGAATCGTGGCATGCATTACTACTTTAAAGGGTCTGCATTTTCTCTCCCAATCTCACCAGTCCTCTCAGTCCCAAGCGTCCAGCCTTATGTCTCATCCAGCTGTCTTTACAGATAGGGTCATTCCCGGTTTCATCAGAACCCCTGAAGGAATTGTGTAAGAATTTCGCTGTTTTTTTGTTTGTTTTTGAAATTCATTTTTATAATGGGGTTGAGCTGATTTTCACTGACGTGTTTATGCCAGTCTAGACACACTTGATTCCCTTATGAAGACAAATCAATACATAGGTTTTAAGATTCTCACTAGTCAGATATATTCCTCTGCGGGTAATAGGGGGTTTGAGTCCCGTTCACTGAGGAAGGGGTAGGTCTCGTCTGTTCTCTATTTGGTTTATGGAATGGTACCTGTGCTAATATCAAACTCTGGTTTTATGCATCACCCCACCTCTCCTTTCCCATTAAACAGGCATAAGAGTGTTTTCTAAATGTGAGACTCTGTTCTCTTTCTTAATTCAGTTCATGTGTTGTGATGTTGACATTCCCTCTGTAAGTGATATCTTATGAATAGATTCTTTTTCTGTGTGACTAATTTCACTTAGAATCATCATACCTAAATCCACTCTTTATGCTGCTACTGGCCTTATGACATTGATTTCACATCTGAGTAATATTCCATTTTACAAATTTACCACAAGTAATTGATGCATTTCTCTTTTTCCTGGGATATTTTAGGTGTACCGAAGTTGAGGTTCTTGTATGCAGAGCAGCCCTAAACTTTGGGGTGCCTGTGTCTTGTCGATATTTAGTCTTCCCAAGTTATATGTCCATGAGTTGAAGTCCCCTTTGCTCGCGGGCTTTGTATTTAAATGTTTTAGGAAACAGCATACACTTCTTCAGAGTGGCTCTAGGATATTTATACCCCACCCATCAGCGTGACTAGGCTCCCTGTTCTCCATGGCCTCTCCAGCATTTCTGGTTTGTACACATTTTTTGGATGGCCTTTCTGAGCAGTGGACATTGAGACTTCTTTGTTGTGCGGATTTGCATTTCCCGCTTGCTTGGTTGGCCAAAAACTCTGTATGTGTTTTTTTCCTGAAGATATTCACGAAAAAAAGGCATACACCCTTTTGCCCAACTGCATCATTTTAGAAATTCTGCTGCTTTTCATATGCTTTAAATGTGAGTACAATCTACCTTTTGAAATCTGTTTCCTGCAATTCTGCCTCTCATTCAGATCCTCTTTGTTGCCTTACCTGAATATATTTTTGGACGTTGGTTATCATTTATATCTTTGCAGGTCTTTGAATTGTCTGCTCCTGAGCTCCATTTTACAACTCGCTTTTATTGTGAGCTCGCCGCCAAACCATTGGATTGCTTCTGGCCCTATTCTGGTTCTGAGGAGGCAGGCTGAGCCTTTGGTTAATTCTTGTTCCTAATGGGAAATTAGAGTGACATGTGCCTGTCAAAACTCCTACAGCTTATCTCTCATTGGTTCCCCCCTTCCCATTTATCCTCTGCACAAACTGCAAACTGTGTGAAACAGGAGGTTAAAGGTGCTGATTCTCCAAGAGGGGATATTGTTAATAATGTGGCTGGAATGGCGAACCCCAGCACCAGGAGATCAAAAATGAGGTGCATTTTAGACACCTTTCCTGAGCACACGGTGTACATTCATCTCGGTTTTGCAGGCATGTTTTCGCTGTCAGAAGATTCCCTTGAACCTGCCGATTTGGGACCCATGGAATGGGTACCAGGCAGTATTACTTTAAAAGGTCTGCATTTCCTCGCCCAGCCTCTCTAACATCTCTTAGCGTGCATAGCTTCCAGCCTTATATATCATCCTGCTGTGGGTCTACATGAGTTCAATCCATGTTACATCGTAGCCCTTCAACAAAAGTTGTAAGAATTTTTGTCTGTCTTACCGTTTTTATAAATATTTTTAAATTTATTTTTATATTGGTTACAGCTGATTTTCAAAGCTCTGTTTTTTGCTGCTGTACATCCACTTGATTCATGTACTGTGTGACAACAATAAATTCTTTCTCAGATGCTTACGAGTCATATGTATTATTTTCCAGTGACTTGAGTGGACTGAGTGCAGTTCTTTGAGGTACCGTGTAGGCCTTGCCAGTTATTCAGTTCGGTACTTGGAATGGTATCTTTGCTAATTTCAACCTCCTGGATAATACCTCACCATTCCCCACCTTTCCCATTTAGCAGCCTTATGTCTCTTTTCTACATATTTGACTATGTTTCTGTTTTGTAGTTTATTTCATGTGTAACCATTTTTGATTCCACCTTTAAGTGACATCTTATGATATGTGTCTTTTTCTTTCTGACATGTGTCACTTAGAATGATCGTATGTAACTCCTCCAGAGTTGTTCCAACTGGCCTTATTTCATTGATTTCTGGATGAGTAATATTCCACTGTACATAAGTACCCCATCTCTTTTATCCATTTTATCCTTCCAGGGACATTTAGTTTATATCCAAGTGGAGGCCCTTTTTAACAGAGAGGTGGTAAACGTTGGAGTGCCTGTCTTCTGTCATTTTTTGTTTTTCCCAAGGTATACGCCAATGAGTGCAAGTGCCCTATGCTCTGTAGCTCAGTTTTCAGATGTTTTAGCAAACACAATACACATCTCCAGAGTGGCCGTTGGCAAATTACATTTCCACTATCAGCCTCACAGGGCTCCCTTTTCTACTCACCCTGTCCGGCATTTCTGGTGTTTACACTTTATGTGGATGGACCTTCTGACTGATGTGAAGTGATACATTTTGTAGTATTGATTTCAAGTGCCCACCTGTTTGGTTGGATAAAAAGTGTGTATGGCCTTTACTTGAATATATTCAGAAAAAATGCATACGCCCTTTTGGGCCAACTGCATCATTGGCGATGTTCAGCCCCTTTTCTTGTGCTTTAATGGGGAGTCCTTTCTACCTCTTCAAATCTGTTTCCTGCCACACCCCCTTGCTTACAAGTCCTTTTCTGTGACTCACCTCAAGACATTTTTCAACAATAGATATTTTCAACTCTGCAGTTTCATGAATTTTAGTGCCCCTGAGTTCCATTTTTCAACTTGTGTTTTTGGAAACTGGACACAAAACAGCGGGATTTCCTCTAGACCTATTCTGTTTCCATGGGCAATTCTAGCCTTTGATGAATTTGTCTTCCAGATAGGAAATTAGAGTGGCATGTGCCTGTCCAAACAACTAAGACTTGTCTCTAAATTTTTCTCATCCTTCCTCTTCATCCTCTGGACAAATTCCAAACTGTGTGCAACAGGATGTTGACGGTGCTGATATCCCCAAGTGAGGAGATTGTTAGGAAATATGCTGGAGGGGTGAACCCGAGCACCAGGCGATGAGGAGATGAGGTGCCTTTTCCAAACTCTTTCCGATCAAACGGTGTACAATCCTCTAGGTGTGACAGGCATGTTTTAGCTGTAGGAAGGGTCCCGTGCATGGAAGGAGAACACCAGGGATTTTTCCAAATCAGTGCCTCCCCGTACCCCAAACTGGGGAATTTTTAAGCTACAGCTACACGTATGTCCATTAAAGGCCTTGGGAAATAGGCAGAGCCCAAACTTTAGATGATTGAAATCTTCAGGTTCAAAAGCGTTCACCATGGGCCTTGCTTAGGTTACATTTTATCTGTCATTGACAGATGATGTCAATAAAAATATCTATTCTTTTTCAGGTTATTTCCCCTTATAGGTTATTGCAAAATATTCAGTGTAGTTCCCTGTGCTATACAGTAGTTCCTTGTTGATGATCTATTTTATACATAGCAGTGTGTATGTGTTAATCCCAAACTGTTAATTTATCCCTTCTCCTACCTTTCCCCTTTGGTAATAATAAATTATAAGATTTTATACTTCTCAGAAATGGGGGAGCTGAAAGAGAGGTATCCTTTTCAATGGAAAAGCATTCAAAACAAGATTGAAGCTTCAGCCAAGAGTATTCGATGTACATCCATGGAAATAAATCACTTCATTTCTCTAATGTTGACCTGACAAATAAGAGAGACGTCTTCACTGAACTTGCTTATAGTAAAGTGATGGAAATATCAAATGTAAGTCTTAGAAACATCTTATTTTACCCGAGCATTATACACTGCTCTATGTTAACTACAGTTTGGCTCACACATCTGTTCATTGAAGTTACAATGTTCTCAATTTCTGTTACTGATCCTCCAGAGTGGACCCCAACAGGATTCACCGTGCCCAGTGTCATTGGAGCCAAGAGATCAAGACTGAGTGTGCTTCAGAAGCAAAGGAAACATTATTTTGAAAACAGAATGGAGAGGTGAGAGCGTGCAGTCCCCCACAGGCTGTGGGCTGGGCTGCTGTGTAGGGATCCCGGCAGAGTCAGTGGGAGGGAGGGGATGGAGCTCAAGAGGCCTGGGTTGGCTGCAGCTCAGACTCTATGCCGTGGAGTCTGCATGGGACTCCGCTAGCTGAGGTGTCGACCCAGCCATTCTGCACTAGGAAATCGGGTCTGAAGTGCCGGGTGTGGGACCTCTGCTTGCGGAACACTAGGAGCACGTGAAATTAGACAAAGTACAAAGGAAAAACAGGTTAGACTTTATTTTATTGCCCAGATTCTCTTTTTATCTCCCAGGAATTTTTAATGAACGTTGCCGGAGACGAAAACCTCCTCTGCTTTTTGTTCCGTTCCTCATTCTTGGGGTGCAGAGTGTGCAGACCCCTCTTTTGTAACTGCTTCATGCTGTGGTGGGAGCCCTGATACATGGGGGGAGGGGCAAAACGTCTCCCCACCAGCCTCCAGGTGAGGTTGATTGTCCCAAGGCCTCCTGCCTCACTTCTCGTCCGCCTGAGCACCAGCATTGGAAGTGTTATAGATTCTAATGACCTTTAAGAGTCCAGGAAAGAGATGCGCAGAGATGCTGAGTTGGCAGGTTTCACCCCACCCCACATTTGTTTGGCGACCTTAGGCTGACGGTTTTTGCCAGCCTAGATGCTCTGACCAGTAGTCTGTGCTTTCTTTAATTAGGTCCCTGAATAAATGTTCAAACAGCACCATGTGTCAGAACCCTGCCTGCGCAACTCCCAGAGAGTCCAGGGTCAGTGGTGATCCAGGACCATGACGTCCACTGAGTCAACGGCCTTTAGAAGTAGCCAGCAGTCCAGCCGGTCATATTGGCCACCATCACCGCGGTGTCTGTAGGGTTTTCTATGGTGAAAGCGTGATATACGTTTCCCCCGCCAAGCTTATTAGCTCCCATCTGGGTGCAGTTAAGTCCTGCAAGCAGTAGTTTGCTCTTTCGGGGCACAGTCTTGTTGTTTTCTGAGAGAAACTCCAGGTCAAGTGATGGTCACACGAGTCATCTTGGAGGCGCTTTGCCCCCGTTTGTCTCTCTGGAGGTTGGAGTTGGAGGGCCTCCTCACTCGAGGTCAGTGTGTCCACAGAGTGACCCCTGCAACTTCAGGACATGATGGGTGGTTAGGAACACGACGTGGGGTCCTTTTCCCTTAGGAGGTAGCTGGCCTTGTGGGCTGCTGATTTCTAGCTTTTTAGATACCCCAGTATCCTGACCTGATGAGTCGGTGGGCAAAGCCCTTGGTGACCATAGTTTATCATACCTGAAGGGCATTCTTGTGTTGCTCCATTTCAAGTGGTCCCAATTTTTGCACTAAGGCTCCAAGGGCAATTAACCTTTGACCGTGTATGTAAAGGTCAAAGGGTTTATCTAAATTAGGGAGTTCCTGGGCAAGGGTCTGAATTGACTGCTCTTTCCATTCTTAAAAGGCCTCTTCTGGATTCTATACAAAAGGATCATCATCTTTTCGTGTCAGTGTTTCATGTAGAGGCCCAGCTATTAGAATGTAGTTAGGGATCCAGATGCAGAAAACCTTGGACTCCCCAGGAACCCCTAAGCTGTCTTCTAGTTTTAGAAGAGGTAAGGCTGCAAATGGCTTCTTCCCTATCCTGGGATGCGTTTCTCCGAATATCTGTGAGAATGAAGCCCAGGCATGTCACCTGAGCCTGGTATATTTGAGCCTTTTTCTTGGACACCTTCTATCCTTCCTTGGCTAGGTAGTTTAGAGGCGTCTTTAGTAGGCCTGGCGATCAGAATGTCATCTGCATATTGAAGGAGGGTTCCCTTTTACAGAGGTAGAACGTTTAGGTCTTTAGAGGACATTTCCCCAATGATGGTGTGGGGATTTTTGAACCATTGGGGCAGGACGGCCCAGCATTATTGCTTGTGTTGCATGTTGTGTCCTGCCACTCACAAGCCAAAAATTCTTGTGACTCTGAGATGAATGGAATACAGAAGAAGGCATCATTGAAGTGTAATACAGAATGTCATGGCCTGGTGGATGGTAGAATGAGCAGCAGGGAGTAGGAAATAGGAGCTACTGGATGTATATCCTCGGTGGCTTCACTGACTGTCCTGATATCCTTTACCAGGTCTCCAGCAGCCCATGGGGCTCTCGTGGTCAGGCCAATCCAAGTATATGGAGTTCACCTGGGCTGCACCACCCATTCCCCACAGCCCACGGGGCTCTCGTGTTCAAGTCCCTCCCAGGGTATGGAGCTCACCTGTGCAGCTACCCAGCAGCCCATGGGGCTCTCCTAGTCAGGCCCTTCCCAGGATACAGAGCTCCCATGGGCAGGTACCCAAGCAGGGCTGGACACATAGGAACAGTGCACATAGCCCACATTGCAGAGAACCCCCAGCTCACCTGTCGCTCACAGCTGACACAGAATACCTCAGAGAAGGACTTGAACTAACAAACAGCAGCTCTGACAGGTCTGTGACCCTGGCTATCACTCTGTGCAGCCTCTCTCTGCCTGGTCTTCCAGACACTTCCACTGCAGCCAGGGCACCAGGCCTCTGTCTCCACCCACCATCACTCCTCTCCCTGACTCCTGGGTTCCTCTCATTAGGATAGGGTCTTCTTGAAGTTGTTTGCCACTCATGGACCAGATAAAATGATAAGAAAACAAGCGCCAGATGCAGCCCCTTGTCTAGCCTGACTCTCAAGGGCCCACACCTGTTCCTTGGGCCTGGCCCGTTTAGCAAGGTTCATTTTCTGCTACTGTGAGCCCCTGAGGGGTGAGGATTGGCTGATTTGGGCAGCCTGACACTGCCTACCAGCCCTCCCCAGGTGTGCCTGGGTGGAGGTCAATATAAACACCTCTCCAGTCAGCAAGAGCCCCTGTAGCTGTGCCTGATGCCATATTCTCTGCCCCGTCAGCAGTGTCGGGGCTGGGGTGGTGGTAGGGAGTGAGGGGCCGTGGCTTTGTGGGTGGCCCAGTGTGAGTGGGGCTCTGCTGGACTTTCCACAGGAGTTGCTAGGCTGCCACCTGCTAAAGAAGAGGATGTGTCATCCATACCTGCTGCTTGAATTTCTCCCCAGGCAGAGGTGAGGAAATAAAAAAGCAGTGGGGGCCGTGGCAGGAGGGGTATCTAAGGCAGGGAAATGGAAAGCTTCCAGAAGAGCATCTGGGGCCAGGACAATCCTGACTGGCCTGCAGGCACCAAGTCGGCCTGCGTGCTGTCGCTGGTGTGGCTCCACAGCCCTTCCTGTAGGCTTGCAAGTGCTTGTACATATTCAGGTGTTTTACCTGGAAAGGGTGGGAAGAGTTCAGCTGCAGCAGGACTGGGGCTCAGCTCACATTTACTCACAGACGCCTCAACACAGTCCCCCCAGCTTTGCAATGAGGATGCTCCTTGTCGGGGGGAGCGCTGCTGACTCCATGGGAGACGATTTCCCACCTCTGACCAACTTAAGAATTTTTTACCACTGGAGCAAGTGCCCTGATACTATTTTCCTCGGTATAACTGGTGGGTTCTGTTTTTTTTTTCTTTTTTTCTTTTTGGTTCAAGGTAGATTTTATTTATTCCTCTTTTTTTTTAATTTGGAGATATAAACATGGAAATAATGCATTAATATAAAGACGAATATGTGAAGGGAAATACTTTTTTTCTGTTTTCTTTTATTAAATGCTATTTATTTTTATTTTTTTAAATTTATTTCTTTTATACAGCAGGTTCTTATTGGATATTTATTTTATACATATAAGTGTGCACATGTGAATCCCAGTCTCCCAATTCATCCCACCACCACCCTCACATGGTGTTTCCCCCTTGGTGTCCATATGTTTGTTCTCTACATCTGTGTCTCTATATCTGCCCTGCAAACCTGTTCATCTGTACCATTTTTCTAGGTTCCACATATATGCATTAATATACAATATTTGTTTTTCTCTTTCTGACTTACTTCACTCCGTATGACAGTCTCTAGATCCATCGAGGTCTCTACAAATGACCCAATTTCATTCCTATGTATGGCTGAGTAATATTCCGTTGTATATATGTACCACATCTTTATCCATTCGTCTGTCTTTGGGCACTTAGGTTGCTTTCATTACCTGGCTATTGTAAATAGTGGTGCAATGAACATTGTGGTGAATGTGTATTTTTGATTTATGGTTTTCTCTGGGTATATGCCCAGTAGTGGGATTGCTGGATTATATGGTAATTCTATTTTTACTTTTTTAAGGAACCTCCATACTGTTCCCCATAGAGACTGTATCAATTTACATTCCCAACAATAGTGGAAGAAGGTTCCTTTCCTCCATACCCTCTCCAGCATTTGTTGTTTGTAGATTCTCTGTTGATGCCCATTCTAACAGGTGTGACATGACACCTCATTGTAGTTTCCATTTCCATTTCTCTAATAATTAGTGATGTTGAGCAGATTTTCATGTGCGTACTGGCCACCTCTATGTCTTCTTGGAAGAAATGTCTATTTATATATTCTTCCATTTTTGTATTGGGTTGTTTGTCTTATTAATATTGAGCTGCATGAGCTGTTTATATATATTGGAGATTAATCATTTGTCCATTGATTCGTTTGCAAATATTTTCTGCCATTCTGAGGGTTGTCTTTTCGTCTTGTTTGTAGTTTCCCTTCCTTTGCAAAAGCTTTTACATTTCATTAGTCCCATCTGTTTAGTTTTCTTTTTTATTTCATTACTATAAGAGGTGGATCAAAAAAGATCTTGCTGTGATTTACGTCAGAGTATCCTTCGTAAGTTTTCCTCTCAGAGTTTTATACTATCCGGTCTTACATTAAGGTCTCTAATCCATTTTGAATATATTTTTATGTATGGTGTTGGGGAGTGTTCTAATTTCATTCTTTTACATGTAGCTGTCAATATTTCCCAGCACCAATGATTGAAGAGACTGTCTTATCTCCATTTTATAGTCTTGCCTCCTTTGTCATACATTAGGTGACCATAGATGTGTAGGTTTATCCCTGTGCTTTCTTTTTTTTTTCCTTTTACACGTTTATTGGAGTGTAATTGCTTTACAATGGAGTGTTCGTTTCTGCTGTATAAAAAAGTGAATCAGCTATACATATACAAATATCACCAGATCCCCTCCCTCTTGCATCTCCCTCTCACACCCCATATCCCACCCCTTTTTGTGGTCACAAAGCACCAAGCTGATCTCCCTGTTCTATGTGGCTGCTTCCCAGTAGCTATTGGTGTTACATTTGGTAATGTATTTATGTCCATGCCACTCTCTCACTTCGTCCCAGCTTACTCATCCCCATTCCGGTGTCCTCAAGTCCTTTCTCTATGTCTGTGTCCTTAATCCTGTCCTGCCACTAGGTTCTTCAAAATCTTTTTTTTTCTTCATTAGATTCCGTATATCTCTGTTAACATACAGTATTTGTTTTTCCCTTTCTGACTTACTTCACTGTGTAGGACATATTCTAAGTCCTTCCACCTCAGTACAACTAACTCAGTTTTGCTTCTTTTTATGGCTGAGTAATACTCCATTGTATATATGTGCCAGATCTTCTTTAAACTTTCATCTGTCGATGGACACTTAGGTTGCTTCCATGTCCTGACTATTGTAAATAGAGCTGCAATGAACATTTTTCTACATAACACTTTTTGAATTATGGTTTTCACAAGGCAAATGCCCAGTAGTTGGATTGTTGTGTCATAGGGTACTTCTATTGTTAGTTATTTAAAGGAACCTCCATACTGTTCTCCCTAGTGCCCATATCAATTTACATTCCCACCCACAGTGCAAGTGTGTTCCCTTTTCTCCAATAAAGGCCTCTCCAGCATTTATTGTTTTGTAGATTTTTTTGATGATTGCCACTCTGACTGCTGTGAGGTGATACCTCATGGTAGTTTCGATTTGCATTTCTCTAATGATTAGTGATGTTCTACATCCTTTCATGTGTTTCTTGGTAATCTGTATATCTTCTTTGGAGAAATGTCTATTTAGGTCTTCTGCCCGTTTTTGGATTGGGTTGTTTGTTTTTGTGATATTGAGCTACATGAGGTGCTTGTAAAGTTTGGAGATTAATCCGTTGTCAATTGCTTCATTTGAAAATATTTTCTCCCATTCTGAGGGTTGTTTTTGCATCTTGTTTATGTTTTCCTGTACTGTGTAAAAGCTTTTAAGTTTCATTAGGTCCCATTTGTTGATTTCTGTTTTTATTTCCATTTCTCTAGGAGGTGGGTCAAAAAGGATCTTGCTGTGATTTATGTCATAGAGTGTTCTGCCTATGGTTTCCTCTAAGTGTTTTATAGTGTCTGGTCTTATATTTAGATCTCTAATCAATTTAGAGTTTATTTTTGTGTATGGTGTTATGGAGTGTTCTAATTTCATTCTTTTATGTGTAGGGGTCCAGTTTTCCCAGCACCAATTACTGAAGAGACTGTCTTTTCTCCATTGTATATCCTTAGCTCCTTTGTCATAGATGAGATAGCCATAGGTATGTAGGTTTATCTCTGGGCTTTCTGTCCTGTTCCATTGATCTGTGTTTATGCCAATCTACATACACTTGATTCCATTATGCAGACATATAAATACATAGGTTTCAAGGTTATTACCAGTCAGATATATTCCTCTTCAGTGAATAGGGTGTTTTGTGTCCAGTTCATTGAGAAAGGAGTAGGTCTTGTCTATTACATATTTGGTATATGGAATGGGATCTGTGCTAATTTCAAACTCTGCTTTTACACATCACCCCACGTCACCTTTCCCCTTAAGGAGGAATAAGTGTGTTTTCTCAATGTGTAACTCTGTTCACATTTGAAATTCAGTTCATGTGTAGCCATGTTTACATTTCCTCTATAAGTGATATATTACAATAAGTTTCTTTTTCTTTGTGGCTCATTTCACTTAGCATCATCGTATCTAAAGCCACTCATTATGCTGCTATTGGCCTTATGACATTGATTTTATGTCTGAGTGACATTCCATTGTATATAAGTACCACAACATCTATATCCATTTTCTTCCCTTTCCTGGGATATTTAAAGTGTACCGAAGTCGAGGTTCTTGTAAACAGAGCAGCCCTAAAGTTTGGGCTGGCTGTGTGTTGTGGATTTTTAGTTTTCCCAGAATACACGTCCATGAGTGGAAGTGTGCTATGCTCTGTAGCTCTGTTTTAGAAAACAACATACAGTTCTCCAGAGAGGCTGTTGGCAATTTACATCCTGTCCATCGGCGTAACCAGACTCCCTTTTCTCCATGGCCTGTCCTGCATTTGTGTTTTTTACACTATTTGTGGATGGCCCTTTTGACTGGAGGTAAGGGACACTTCTATGTAGTGTGGATTTGCAATGCCTGATGGCTTGCTTGCCCAAAAAGGGCGTATGCATTTTTTCCCGAATATATTCAAGAAAATACACATACTCCCTTTCGGCCTAGGGTAAAATTGTCGAAGTTCTGTCACTTTTCATGTGCTTTAAAGACAACTCCAATCTACCTCTTGAAATCTGTTTCCTTCAATTCTGCCTTGCATTCAAATCCACTTCACTTCCTTACCTTAATATATTTCTGGATGATAGTTGTCCTTTATAACTCTGCAGGTTTGTGAATTGCTGTGCCCCTGATTTCCATTTTTCAACTGGCCTCTTTGTGAGCTGGCGGCAATACCGCAGGATGGCTGTAGGCCCTAGTCTGGTTCTGGGGTGTCAGGCTGAGCCTTTGGTTAATTCTTCTTGCTGATGGGAACCTAGAGTGACATGTGCCCATCCAAACACCTACAGCTAATCTCTCATTTGTTTCCCCTCTTCCTGTTCATCCTCTGCACAATTTGCAAACTGTGCATAACAGGAGGGTAAAGGCGCTGACACTCCAAGTGGGGGGATTTTTAGTAATGCAGATGGAATGGCAAAGCCGAACGTGACAAAAGGAAAAATGAGGTACCTTTTAGAAAACTTTCCCAATTACACAGTGTACCATCCACTGGGTTTCCCATGCATGCTTTAACTGTAGGAAGATTCCCTTAAACTTGGAGAGTTGGGACCACTAGAATGGGTAGTACACAGTATTGCTCTAAGTGGTGTTCTTTTGCTCACACAAACTCAACAATCTTGTCAGCCCCAAGTGTCCAGTTTTATGTCTCATCCAGCTGTGGGTGTAAAGGTGGACAATCCAGGTTGCATCACAGGCCCTGAACGTAATTCTTAAGGCTTTCCCTCTGTTTCACTGTTTTTGCATTTTGCTTTTGAAATTTATTTTTATAAGGGTATTTAGCTGAATTTCAGTGCTGTGTTCATGCCGTTATACACACACATGACTCCTTTATGGAGACATGATAATACATATGTTTTAAAATTCTTTGAGTCAGATATATTCCTTTGCAATGAATAGGGGGTGTTGAGTCGAGTTCATGGTGCGGGGAGTAGGTGATGTCTATTACATACTTGGTTTATGTAACGGTATCTGTGCTAATTTAACACTGTGGTTTTATGCATCTACTCACCTCGCCTTTCCCGTTAAGAAGGCAGAATATTGTTTTCTAAGTGTGTGACTCTGTTGTGTTTGTAATTCAGTTCATTCGTAGCAAAGTGTACATTCCCAAAATAGTGATATCTTATGATAAGATTTGGTACTCGGTTATCTTTCCTAACTCAGTTCATATGTAGCCATGTTTACAGGATCTTCATAAGTGATATCTTATGATAAGTTTCTTTTTCTGTGTGACTTATTTCACATAGAATCATCGTACCTGAATCCACTCATTCTGCTGCTACTGGCCTTATGACATTGATTTCATGGCTGAGGGGTATTCCATCGTATGTAAGTAACATTTTTTTGAACCATTTTAATCTTTCCTGGGATATTTAAGTTGTACGCAAGTTGAGGTTCTTGTAAGCAGTGCAGCCCTAAACTTTGGGGTGGCTCTGTCTTATTGATTTTCAGTTTTCCCAAGGTATATTCCCTAGACTGGAAGTGCCCTTGGCTCTGTAGCTCGGTTGTTTACTTGTTTATGGAACACAATGCACTCCTCCAGTGAGGAAGTTGGCAATTTATATCCCGCCCATCAGCATAACAAGGCTCCCTGTTCTCCAGGGCCTGTCTTGCCTTTCTGCTTTTTATCCATTTTGGGGAAGTGCCTTTTGACTGGTGAGAAGTGATACTTCTTTGGAGTGAAGATTTGCATTGCCCGCTTGCTTGCTTGGCCAAAAATTGTGTATGCGTTTTCTCCTGAATATATTCAGGAGAAAACGCATACGCCCTTTTGGGCCTAGTGCATCATTGTCGAAGTAGTGCCCCTCTTCCTGTGCTTTAAAGGCGATCCCAACGTACCTATTGAAATCTGTTTCCTGCTATTCTGCCTCGCTTTCAAGTCCGCCTCGTTGCCTTCCCTCAACAGATTTTTGGACGATAGTTGTCCTTTATTACTCTGCCAGTTTGTGAAGTGCTGTGCCCCTGAGCTCCATTTTTTAACTCGTTTTTTGTGAGCTGAACGCAAGTCCAAAATTTTGGTTCAGGAACTCTACTGGTTCCCGGTGGGTGGCGGAGACTTTGGTTAATTCTTCTTCCAACCGGGATATAAGAGTGACATTTGCCTGCCCAAATGCCTAACAGCTACTCTCTCATTGGTTCTCCCTCTTCCCTTTTATCCTCTGCCAAATTGGCAACCTGTGTGAACCAGGAGGTTAAAGGGGCTGTCTCTCCAAAATGGGTGATTGATAGAAAAGCAGTTGGAAATTCAAACTGGAGCACCAGGAGAGAGAGTATTAGGTGAGTTTTAGAAACATTTCGTATTCAAACTGTGTCTATTCTCTAGGTTTCCCATACATATTATAACTGTAGTAATATTCACTACAACCTGGAGAGTTGGGACGCATGGAATGGGTTCCATGCTTTATTGCTTTAAAGGGTCTGTATTTGCTCACCCAATCTCACCAATCCTCTCAGCCCCACGTGTCCAGCCTTCTGCCACATCCAGCTGTCGTTGTAGATAAGGTCATTCCTGGTTTCATCAGATAGTCTGAAGGAATTGTAAAGAATTTCCCTTTTTTTTCTTGTTTTTCAAATTCCTTTTTATAGTGGGTTTGAGCTGATTCTCGCTGCCATGTTTATGCCAGTCTAGACACACTTGATTCCCTATGGAGATATGTCAATACATAGATGTTAAGATTCTTACTAGTCAGATATATTCCTCTGTGGGAAATATGGGGTTTTTAGTCCCTTTCTCTGAGGAAGGAGTAGGTTTGTCTATTCCATAGTTGGTTTATGGAATGGTAACTGTGCTTATATCAAAGTCTGGTTTTATGCATCACCCCAACTCTCCTACCCCCTTAAGCGGGCATAAGCGTGTTTTCTAAATGTGAGACTCTGTTCTCTTTCCTATCTCAGTTCATGTGTAGCCTTGTTACACGATCTTCATAAGTGATATCTTATGATAAGTTTATTTTTCTGTGTGACTTATTTCACTTAGAATCATAGTACCTGAATCCACTCATTTTGCTGCTACAGGTCTTATGACATTGATTTCATGGCTGAGGGATATTCCATCGTACGTAAGTACCACAATTTTTTGAACCATTTTTATATTTCCTGGGATATTTAGGGTGTACACAAGTTGAAGTTCTTGTAAGCAGTGCAGCCCTAAATTTTGGTGTGGCTCTGTCTTATTGATTTTCAGTTTTCCCAAGGTATATTCCCTAGACTGGAAGTGCCCTTGGCTCTGTAGCTCTGTTGTTTACTTGTTTAAGGGAACACAATTCACTCCTCCAGTGAGGCCGTTGGTAATTTACATGCCGCCCATCAGCATAACAAGGCTCCCTGTTCTCCAGGGCCTGTCTTGCCTTTCCGGGTTTTACCCATTTTGTGGATGTCCCTTTTGACCGGTGGGAAGTGATACTTTTTTGTAGTGCAGATTTGCATTGCCCGCTTGCTTGCTTGGCCAAAAAGGGCGTATGCGTTTTCTCCTGAATATATTCAGGAGAAAATGCATACGCCCTTTTTGGCCAAGTGCATCATTGTCGAAGTTGTGCCCCTCTTCCTGTGCTTTAAAGGCGTTTCCAACGTACCTCTTGAAATCTGTTTCCTGCTATTCTGCCTCGCTTTCAAGTCCACCTCGTTGGCTTCCCTCAACAGATTGTTGGAAGATAGTTGCCCTTTATTACTCTGCCAGTTGGTGAATTGCTGAGCCCCTGAGCTCCATTTTTTAACTCGTTTTTTTTTGAGCTGAACGCAAGTCCAGTATTTTGGTTCAAGACATATACTGGTTTTCGGTGGGTGGCTGAGTCTTCGGTTAAGTCTTCTTCCTGCCGGGAAATAAGACGGACATGTGTCCATCCAAATTCCTAACAGGTACTCTCTCATTGGTTTTCCCTCTTCCCTTTCATCCTCTGCCAATTTGGCAACATGTGTGAACCAGGAGGTTAAAGGGGCTGTCTCTCCAAGTTGGGGGATTGACAGTAAAGCAGTTGGAAAGTCAAATTGGAGCACAAGGAGAAGGACAATTCGTTGAGTTTTAGAGACATTTCGTATTCACAGTGTGTCCATTCTCTAGGTTTCCCGTACTTGTTATAGCTGTAGTAATATTCCCTACAACCTGGAGAGTTGGGACCCATGGAATGGGTGCCATGAATTATTGCTTTAAAGGGTCTGCATTTGCTCACCAAATCTCACCAATCCTCTCAGTCCCAAGTGTCAAGCCTTATGCCATATCCAGCTGTCATTGTAGATAGGGTCATTCCAGGTTTCATCAGAGACCCTGAAGGAATTGTAAAGAATTTCCATGTTTTTTTGTTTTGAAATTCCTTTTTATAATGGGTTTCTGCTGATTCTCGCTGCCATCTTTATGCCAGTCTAGACACACATGATTCCCTTACGGAGACATATTAATACATATGTTTTAAGATTCTTACTAGTCAGATATAATCCTCTGTGGGAAATATGGGGTTTTGAGTCCCTTTCACTGAGGAAGGTGTAGGTCTTGTCTAATCCATAGTTGGTTTTTGAAATGGTACCTGTGCTTATATCAAACTCTGGTTTTATGCATCACCGCACCTCTCCTTCCCCCTTAAGCAGGCATAAGAGTGTTTTCTAAATGTGAGACACTGTTCTCTTTCCTAAATCAGGTCATGTGTAGCCATGTTTACAGGATCTTCATAAGTGTTATCTTATGATAAGTTTCTTTTTCTGTGTGACTTATTTCACTTAGAATCATCGTACCTGAATCCACTCATTTTGCTGCTACTGGTCTTATGACATTGATTTTATGGCTGAGGGATATTCCATCATACTTAAGTACCACAATTTTTTGAACCCTATTTATCTTTCCTGGGATACTTCAGTTGTACCCAAGATGAGGTTCTTGTAAGCAGTGCAGCCCTAAATTTGGGGTGGCTCTGTCTTATTGATTTTCAATTTTCCAAAGGTATATTCCCTAAACTGGAAGTGTCCTTGGCTCTGTAGCTCTGTTGTTTATTTGTTTTAGGGAACACAATGCACTCCTCCAGAGAGGCAGTAGGCAATTTACATGCCGCCCATAAGCATAACAAGGCTCCCTCTTCTCCAGTGCCTGTCTTGCCTTTCTGGTTTTTACCCATTTTGTGGATGTCCCTTTTGACCGGTGGGAAGTGATACTTCTTTTTAGTTCAGACTTGCATGCCCGCCTGCTTGCTTTGCCAAAAAAGGGGTATGCGTTTTCTCCTGAATATACTCAGGAGAAAACACATACGCCCTTTTTGGCCAAGTGCATCATTGTCGAAGTTGTGCCCCTATTCCTGTGCTTTACAGGCGATTCCTACGTACCTCTTGAAATCTGTTTCATGCTATTCTGCCTCACTTTAAAGTTCGCCTCGTTGCCTTCCCTCAACAGATTTTTGGACGATAGTTTCCCTTTATTAATCTGCCACATTGTGAATTGCTGTGTCCCTGAGCTCTGTTTTATAACTGTTTTTTCTCTGAGCTGTACGCAAGCCCAACATTTTGGTTCAGGACCTATACTGGTTCCCGGTGGGTGGCTGAGACTTTGGTCAGTTCTTCTTCCTCCCGGGAAATAAGAGTGACATGTGCCCGTCCAAATGCCTAACAGCTACTCTCTCATTGGTTCTCCCTCTTCCCATTCATCCTCTGGTAAATTGGCAACCTGTGCGGAACAGGA
This sequence comes from Mesoplodon mirus, assembly GCF_964341445.2. NCBI lineage: Eukaryota > Metazoa > Chordata > Mammalia > Artiodactyla > Ziphiidae > Mesoplodon > Mesoplodon mirus. The sequence continues at coordinate 281,725 of NW_028295412.1, forward strand.
GGTTAAAGGTGTTGTCTCTCCAGGTTGGGAGATTGATAGTAAAGCAGTTGGAAAGTCAAACCGGAGGACCAGGAGAGTGACTATTTGCTGAGTTTTACAGACCTTTCGTATTCACTGTTTGTCCATTCTCTAGGTTTCCCGTACATGTTATAGCTGTAGTAATATTCCCTTCAACCTGGAGATTTGGGACCCAAGGAATGGGTGCCATGCATTATTGCTTTAAACAGTCTGCATTTGCTCACCCAATCTCACCAATCCTCTCAGTCCAATGTGTCCAGCCTTAAGCCACATCCAGCTGTCGTTGTAGATAGGGTCATTCCAGGTTTCATCAGAGACCCTGAAGGAATTGTAAAGAATTTCCCTTTTTTTTGTTTTTCAAATTCCTTTTTATATTGGGTTTGAGCTGATTCTCGCTGCCATGTATATGCCAGTCTAGACACACTTGATTCCCAAAAAGAGACATATCAATACATAGGTTTTAAGATTATCACTACTCAGATATATTCCTCTGTGGGAATTATGGTGTTTTGAGTCACTTTCACTGAGGAAGGTGTAGGTCTTTTCTATTCCATACTTGGTTCTTGGAACGGTACGTGTGCTTATATCAAACTCTGGTTTTATGCATCACCCCACCTCTCCTTCCCCCTTAAGCAGGCATAAGAGTGTTTTCTAAATGTGAGACTCTCTTCTCTTTCCTAACTCAGTTCATGTGTAGCCATGTTTACAGGATCTTCATAAGTGATATCTTATGATAAGTTTCTTTTTCTGTGTGACTTATTTCACTTAGAATCATCGTACCTGAATATAGTCATTTTGCTGCTACTGGTCATATGATATTGATTTCATGGCTGAGGGGTATTCCCTCGTACGTAAGTACCACAACTTTTTCAACCATTTTTGTATTTCCTGGGATATTTAAGGTGTACCCAATTTGAGTTGCTTGTAAGCAGTGCATTCCTAAATTTTGGGGTGGTTCTGTCTTATTGATTTTCAGTTTTCCCAAGGTATATTCCCTAGACTGGAAGTGCCCTTGGCTCTGTAGCTCTGTTGTTTACTTGTTTTAGGGAACACAATGCACTCCTCCAGAGAGGCAGTTGGCAATTTACATCCCGCCCATCAGCATAACAAGGCTCCCTGTTCTCCAGGGCCTGTCTTGAATTTCTGGATTTTACCCTTTTTGTGGATGTCCCTTTGGACCGGTGGGAAGTGATACTTCTTTGTAGTGCAGACTTACATTGTCCGCTTGCTTGCTTGACCAAAATGGGCGTATGCGTTTTCAACTGAATATACTCAGGAGAAAATGCATATGCCCTCTTTGGACAAGTGCATCATTGTCGAAGTTGTGCCCCTCTTCCTGTGCTTTAAAGGTGATTCCAACGTACCTCTTGAAATCTGTTTCCTGCGATTCTGCCTCACTTTCAAGTACGCCTCGTTGCCTTCCCTTAACAGATTTTTTGATGATAGTTGTCCTTTATTGCTCTGCCAGTTTGTGAATTGCTCTGCCATATAGCTCCATTTTTTAACTCGTTTTTTTGAGCTGAACGCAAGTCCCATATTTTGGTTTAGGACCTATACTGGTTCCCGGTGGGTGGCTGAGACCTTTGTTAATTTTTCTTCCTCCAGGGAAATAAGAGTGACATGTGCCCGTCCAAATGCCTAACAGCTACTCTCTCTTTGGTTCTCCCTCTTCGCTTTCATCCTTTGCCAAATTGGCAACCTGTGTGAACCAGGAGGTTAAAGGTGCTGTCTCTCCAAGTTGGGAGATTGATAGTAAACCAGTTAGAAAGTGAAACTGGAGCACCAGGAGAGGGACTATTCGTTGAGATTTAGAAACCTTTTGTATTCACAGTGTGTCCATTCTCTAGGTTTCCCATACATGTTACAGCTGTAGTAATATTCCCTACAACCTGGAGAGTTGGGACCCATGGAATGGGTGCCATGCATTATTGCTTTAAAGGGTCTGCATTTGCTCACGAATCTCACCAATGCTCTCAGTCCCATGTGTCCAGACTTATGCCACCTCCAGCTGTCTTTCTAGATTGGGTCATTCCAAGTTTCCTCAGAAAGACTGAAGGAATTGTAAAGAATTTCGCTATTTTTTGGTTTTGTTTTTGAAATTCCTTTTTATAGTGGGTTTGAGCTGATCCTCACTGCCATCTTTATGCCAGTCTACACACACTTGATTCCCTTAAGGAGACATATCAATACATAGGTTTTAAGATTCTTACTAGTCAGATATATTCCTCTGCGGGAAATATGGGGTTTTGAGTCCCTTTCACTGAGGAAGGTGTAGGTCTTTCCTATTCCATACTTGGTTTTTGGAACGGTACCTGTGCTTATATCAACCTCTGGTTTTATGCATCACCCCACCTCTCCTTCGCCCTTAAGCAGGCATAAGAGTGTTTTCTAAATGTGAGACTCTCTTCTCTTTCCTAACTCAGTTCATGTGTAGCCATGTTTACAGGATCTTCATAAGTGATATCTTATGATAAGTTTCTTTTTCTGTGTGACTTATTTCACTTAGAATCATCGAACCTGAATCCACTCATTTTGCTGCTACTGGTCTTATGACATTGATTTCATGGCTGAGGGATAATCCATCATACGTAAATACCAAAATTTTTTGAACCATTTTTATCTTTCCTGGGATACTTCAGGTGTACCCAAGTTGAGGTTCTTGTAAGCAGTGCATTCCTAAATTTTGGGGTGGCTCTGTCTTATTGATTTTCAGTTTTCCCATGGTATATTCCCTAGAATGGAAGTGCCCTTGGCTCTGTAGCTCTGTTTTTTACTTGTTTTATGGAACACAATGCACTTCTCCAGAGAGGGAGTTGGCAATTTACATCACGGCCATCAGCATAACAAGGCTCCCTGTTCTCCAGGGCCTGTCTTGAATTTCTGGTTTTTACCCTTTTTGTGGATGTCCCTTTGGAACGGTGGGAAGTGATACTTCTTTGTAGTGCAGACTTACATTGTCTGCTTGCTTGCTTGGCCAAAATGGGCATATGCGTTTTCTCCTGAATATACTCAGGAGAAAACGCATACGCCTTTTTTGGACAAGTGCATCATTGTCGTAGTTGTGCCCCTCTTCCTGTGCTTTAAAGGCGATTCCAGCATACCTCTTGAAATCTGTTTCCTGCTATTCTGCCTCACTTTCAAGTCCGCCTCGTTGCCTTCCCTCAACAGATTTTTGGATGATAGTTGTCCTTTATTACTCTGCCAGTTTGTGAATTGCTCTGCCCTATAGCTCCATTTTTTTTTTTTCTTTTTGCGGTACGCGGGCCTCTCACTGTTGTGGCCTCTCCCGTTGCGGAGCATAGGCTCCGGACGCGCAGGCCCAGCGGCCATGGCTCACGGGCCCAGCCGCTCCGCGGCATATGGTATCCTCCCAGACCGGGACACGAACCCGCATCCCCTGCATCGGCAGGCGGACTCTCAACCACTGCGCCACCAGGGAGGCCCTATAGCTCCATTTTTTACCTCGTTTTTTGTGAGCTGAACGCAAGTCCCATATTTTGGTTTAGGACCTATACTGGTTCCCGGTGGGTGGCTGAGACTTTGGTTAATTCTTCTTCCTCCCGGGAAATAAGAGTGACATGTGCCTGTCCAAATGCCTAACAGCTACTCTCTCTTTGGTTCTCCCTCTTCCCTTTCATCCTTTGCCAAATTGGCAACCTCTGCGAACCAGGAGGTTAAAGGTGCTGTCTCTCCAAGTTGGAAGATTAATAGTAAAGCAGTTAGAAAGTGAAACTGGAACACCAGGAGAGGGACTATTCATTGAGATTTAGAAACCTTTTGTATTCACAGTGTGTCCATTCTCTATGTTTCCCATACATGTTATAGTTGTAGTAATATTCCCTACAACCTGGAGAGTTGGGACCCATGGAATGGGTGCCATGCATTATTGCTTTAAAGGGTCTGCATTTGCTCACGAATCTCACCAATCCTCTCAGTCCCATGTGTCCAGCTTTATGACACCTCCACCTGTCATTCTAGATATGGTCATTCCAAGTTTCATCAGAGAGCCTGAAGGAATTGTAAAGAATTTCGCTGTTTTTTTGTTTTGTTTTTGGAATTCCTTTTTATAGTGGGTTTGAGCTGATTCTCACTGCCATCTTTATGCCAGTCTACACACACTTGATTCCCTTACGGAGACATATCAATACATAGGTTTTAAGATTCTTACTAGTCAGATATATTCCTCTGCGGGAAATATGGGGTTTTGAGTCCCTTTCACTGAGGATGGTGTAGGTCTTGTCTATTCTATACTTGGTTTTGGGAACGGTACCTGTGCTTATATCAACCTCTGGTTTTATGCATCACCCCACCTCTCCTGCCCCCTTAAGCAGGCATAAGAGTGTTTTCTAAATGTGAGACTCTCTTCTCTTTCCTAACTCAGTTCATGTGTAGCCATATTTACAGGATCTTCATAGGTGATATCTTATGATAAGTTTGTTTTTCTGTGTGACTTATTTCACTTAGAATCAGAGAACCTGAATCCACACATTTTGTCCTACTGCTCTTATGACATTGATTTCATGGCTGAGGGATATTCCATCATACGTAAGTACCACAATTTTTTGAACCATTTTTATCTTTCCTGGGATACTTAAGGTGTACCCAATTTGAGGTTCTTGTAAGCAGTGCATTCCTAAATTTTGGGGTGGCTTTGTCTTATTGATTTTCAGTTTTCCCAATGTATATTCCCTAGACTGGAAGTGCCCTTGGCTCTGTAGCTCTGTTGTTTACTTGTTTTAGGGAACACAATGCACTCCTCCAGAGAGGCAGTTGGCAATTTACATCCCGGCCATCAGCATAACAAGGCTCCCTGTTCTCCAGGGCCTGTCTTGAATTTCTGGTTTTTACCCTTTTTGTGGATGTCCCTTTGGACCGGTGGGAAGTGATACTTCTTTGTAGTGCAGACTTACATTGTCTGCTTGCTTGCTTGGCCAAAATAGGCGTATGCGTTTTCTCCTGAATATACTCAGGAGAAAACGCATACGCCCTTTTTGGACAAGTGCATCATTGTCGAAGTTGTGCCCCTCTTCCTGTGCTTTAAAGGCGATTCCAATGTACCTCTTGAAATCTCTTTCCTGCTATTCTGCCTCACTTTCAAGTCCGCCTCGTTGCCTTCCCTCAACAGATTTTTGGATGATAGTTGTCCTTTATTACTTTGCCAGTTTGTGAATTGCTCTGCCCTATAGCTCCATTTTTTAACTCGTTTTTTTGAGCTGAAAGCAAGTCCCATATTTTGGTTTAGGACATATACTGGTTCCCGGTGGGTGGCTGAGACTTTGGTTAATTCTTCATCCTCCCGGGAAATAAGAGTGTCATGTGCCCGTCCAAATGCCTAACAGCTAATCTCTCTTAGGTTCTCCGTCTTCCCTTTCATCCTTTGCCAAATTGGCAACCTGTGCGAACCAGGAGGTTAAAGGTGCTGTCTCTCCAAGTTGGGAGATTGATAGTAAACCAGTTAGAAAGTGAAACTGGAGCACCAGGAGAGGGACTATTCGTTGAGATTTAGAAACATTTTGTATTCACAGTGTGTCCATTCTCTAGGTTTCCCATACATGTTACAGCTGTAGTAATATTCCCTACAACCTGGAGAGTTGGGACCCATGGAATGAGTGCCATGCATTATTACCTTAAAGGGTCTGCATTTGCTCACGAATCTCACCAATCCACTCAGTCCCATGTGTCCAGCCTTATGCCACATCCAGCTGTCATTCTAGAGAGGGTCATTCCAAGTTTCATCAGAGACCCTGAAGGAATAGTAAAGAATTTCGCTGTTTTTTTTTGTTTTGTTTTTGAAATTCCTTTTTATAGTGGGTTTGAGCTGATTCTCACTGCCATCTTTATGCCAGTCTACACACACTTGATTCCCGTACGGAGACCTATCAATACATAGGTTTTAAGATTCTTACTAGTCAGATATATTCCTCTGCGGGAAATATGGGGTTTTGAGTCCCTTTCACTGAGGAAGGTGTAGGTCTTGTCTATTCCATACTTGGTTTTTGGAACCGTACCTGTGCTTATATCAACCTCTGGTTTTATGCTTCACCACACCTCTCCTTCCCCCTTAAGCAGGCATAAGAGTGTTTTCTAAATGTGAGTCTCTCTTCTCTTTCCTAACTCAGTTCATGTGTATCCATGTTTACAGGAACTTCTTAAGTGATATCTTATGATAAGTTTGTTTTTCTGTGTGACTTATTTCACTTAGAATCATCGTACCTGAATCCACTAATTTTGCTGCTACTGGTCATATGATATTGATTTCATGGCTGAGGGATATTCCCTCGTACGTAAGTACCACAACTTTTTCAACCATTTTTATATTTCCTGTGATATTTAAGGTGTACCCAAGTTGAGGTTCTTGTAAGCAGTGCATTCCTAAATTTTGGGGTGGTCCTCTCTTATTGATTTTCAGTTTTCCCAAGGTATATTCCCTAGACTGGATGTGCCGTTGGCTCTGTAGCTCTGTTGTTTACTTGTTTTAGGGAACACAATGCACTCCTCCAGAGAGGCAGTTGGCAATTTACATCCCAGCCATCAGCATAACAAGGCTCCCTGTTCTCCTGGGCCTGTCTTGAATTTCTGGTTTTTACCCTTTTTGTGGATGTCCCATTGGACCGGTGGGAAGTGATACTTCTTTGTAGTGCAGACTTACATTGTCCGCTTGCTTGCTTGGCCAAAATGGGCGTATGCGTTTTCTCCTGAATATACTCAGGAGAAAACGCATACGCCCTTTTTGGACAAGTGTATCATTGTCGAAGTTGTGCCCCTCTTCCTGTGCTTTAAAGACGATTCCAAAGTACCTCTTGAAATCTGTTTCCTGCTATTCTGCCTCACTTTCAAGTCTGCCGCGTTGCCTTCCCTCAACAGATTTTTGGATGATAGTTGTCCTTTCTTACTCTGCCAGTTAGTGAATTGCTCTGCCCTATAGCTCCATTTTTTAACTCGTTTTTTTGAGCTGAACACAAGTCCCATATTTTGGTTTCGGAACTATACTGGTTCCCGGTGGGTGGCTGAGACTTTGGTTAATTCTTCTTCATCCCGGGAAATAAGAGTGACATGTGCTCGTCCAAATGCCTAACAGCTTCTCTCTCTTTGGTCCTCCCTATTCCCTTTCATCCTTTGCCAAATTGGCCACCTGTGCGAACCAGGCGGTTAAAGGTTCTGTCTCTCCAAGTTGGGAGATTGATAGTAAACCAGTTAGAAAGTGAAACTGGAGGACCAGGAGAGGGACTACACGTTGACATTTAGAAACCTTTTGTATTTACAGTGTGTCCATTCTCTACGTTTCCCATACATGTTATAGCTGAAGTAATATTCCCTACAACCTGGAGAGTTGGGACCCATGGAATGGGTGCCATGCATTATTGCTGTAAAGGGTCTGCATTTGCTCACGAATCTCACCAATCCTCTCAGTCCCATGTGTCCAGCCTTATGCCACCTCCAGCTGTCGTTCTAGATAGGGTCATTCCAAGTTTCATCAGAGAGCCTGAAGGAATTGTAAAGAATTTCGCTGTTTTTTTGTTTTGTTTTTGGAATTCCTTTTTATAATGGGTTTGAGCTGATTCTCGCTGCCATCTTTATGCCAGTCTACACACACTTGATTCGCTTACTGAGACATATCAATACATAGGTTTTAAGATTCTTACTAGTCAGATATATTCCTCTGCGGGAAATATGGGGTTTTGAGTCCCTTTCACTGAGGAAGGTGTAGGTCTTGTCTATTCCATACTTGGTTTTTGGAACGGTACCTGTGATTATATCAACCTCTGGTTTTATGCATCACCCCACCTCTCCTTCCCCCTTAAGCAGGCATCTGAGTGTTTTCTAAATGGGAGACTATCTTCTCTTTCCTAACTCATTTCATGTGTAGCCATGTTTAAAGCATCTTCATAAGTGATATCTTATGATAAGTTTCTTTTTCTGTGTGACTTATTACACTTAGAATCATCGTACCTGAATCCACTCATTTTTCTGCTACTTGTCTTATGACATTGATTTCATGGCTGAGGGATATTCCATCATACGTAAGTACCACAATTTTTTGAACCATTTTTATCTTTCCTGGGATACTTAAGGTGTACCCAAGTTGATGTTCTTGTACGCAGTGCAGCCCTAAATTTTGGGGTGGCTCTGTCTTATTGATTTTCAATTTTCCCAAGGTATATTCCCTAGACTGGAAGTGCCCTTGGCTCTGTAGCTCTGTTGTTTACTTGTTTTAGGGAACACAATGCACTCCTCCAGAGAGGCAGTTGGCAATTTACATCCCGGCCATCAGCATAACAAGGCTCCCTGTTCTCCAGGGCCTGTCTTGAATTTCTGGTTTTTACCCTTTTTGTGGATGTCCCTTTGGAACGGTGGGAATTGATACTTCTTTGTATTGCAGACTTACATTGTCCGCTTGCTTGCTTGGCCAAAAATGGGGTATGTGTTTTCTCCTGAATATACTCAGGAGAAAACGCATACGCCCTTTTTGGCCAAGTGCATCATTTTCGAAATTGTGCCCCTCTTCTGTGCTTTAAAGGCGATTCCAACGTGCCTCTTGAAATCAGTTTCCTGCTATTCTGCCTCACTTTCAAGTCCGCCTCGTTGCCTTCCCTCAACAGATTTTTGGATGATAGTTGTCCTTTCTTACTCTGCCAGTTTGTGAATTGCTCTGCCCTATAGCTCCATTTTTACCTCGTTTTTTGTGAGCTGCTTGCAAGTCCCATATTTTGGTTTAGGACCTATACTGGTTCCCAGTGGGTGGCTGAGACTTTGATTAATTCTTCTTCCTCCCGGGAAATAAGAGTTACATGTGCCCGTCCAAATGCCTAACAGCTACTCTCTCTTTTGTTCTCCCTCTTCCCTTTCATCCTTTGCCAAATTGGCAACCTGTGCGAACCAGGTGGTTAAAGGTGCTGTCTCTCCAAGTTGGGAGATTGATAGTAAAGCAGTTAGAAAGTGAAACTGGAACACCAGGAGAGGGACTATTCGTTGAGATTTAGAAACCTTTCGTATTCACAGTGTGTCCATTCACTAGGTTTCCCATACATGTTATAGCTGTAGTAATATTCCCTACAACCTGGAGAGTTGGGACCCATGGAATGGGTGCCATGCATTATTGCTTTAAAGGGTCTGCATTTGCTCACGAATCTCACCAATCCTCTCAGTCCCATGTGTCCAGCCTTATGCCACCTCCAGCTGTCGTTCTAGATAGGGTCATTCCAAGTTTCATCAGAGACCCTGAAGGAATTGTAAAGAATTTCGCTATTTGTTTGTTTTGTTTTTGAAATTCCTTTTTATAGTGGGTTTGAGCTGATTCTCGCTTCCATCTTTATGCCAGTCTACACACACTTGATTCCCTTACGGAGACATATCAATACATAAGTTTTAAGATTCTTACTAGTCAGATATATTCCTCTGCGGGAAATATGGGTCTTTGAGTCCCTTTCACTGAGGAAGGTGTAGGTCTTGTCTATTCCATACTTGGTTTTTGGAACGGTACCTGTGCTTATATCAACCTCTGGTTTTATGCATCACCCCACCTCTTCTTCCTCCTTAAGCAGGCATAAGAGTGTTTTCTAAATGTGAGACTCTCTTCTCTTTCCTAACTCAGTTCATGTGTAGCCATGTTTACAGGATCTTCATAAGTGATATCTTATGATAAGTTTCTTTTTTCTGTGTGACTTATTTCACTTAGAATCATCGTACCTGAATCCACTCAATTTGCTGCTACTTGTCTTATGACATTGTTTTCATGGCTGAGGCATATTCCATCATACGTAAGTACCACAATTTTTTGAACCATTTTTATCTTTCCTGGGATACTTAAGGTGTACCCAAGTTGAGGTTCTTGTAAGCAGTGCTGCCCTAAATTTTGGGGTGGCTCTGTCTTATTGATTTTCAGTTTTCCCATGGTATATTCCCTAGACTGGAAGTGCCCTTGGCTCTGTAGCTCTGTTGTTTACTTGTTTTAGGGAACACAATGCACTTCTCCAGAGAGGGAGTTGGCAATTTACATCACGGCCATCAGCATAACAAGGCTCCCTGTTCTCCAGGGCCTGTCTTGCCTTTCTGGTTTTTACCCTTTTTGTGGATGTCCCTTTGGAACGGTGGGAAGTGATACTTCTTTGTATTGCAGACTTACATTGTCTGCTTGCTTGCTTGGCCAAAATGGGCATATGCGTTTTCTCCTGAATATACTCAGGGGAAAACTCATACGCCTTTTTTGGACAAGTGCATCATTGTCGTAGTTGTGCCCCTCTTCCTGTGCTTTAAAGGCGATTCCAACGTACCTCTTGAAATCTGTTTCCTGCTATTCTGCCTCACTTTCAAGTCCGCCTCGTTGCCTTCCCTCAACAGATTTTTGGATGCTAGTTGTCCTTTATTACTCTGCCAGTTTGTGAATTGCTCTGCCCTATAGCTCCATTTTTTAACTCGTTTTTTGTGAGCTGAACGCAAGTCCCATATTTTGGTTTAGGACCTATACTGGTTCCCGGTGGGTGGCTTAGACTTTGGTTAATTCTTCTTCCTCCCGGGAAATAAGAGTGACATGTGCCTGTCCAAATGCCTAACAGCTACTCTCTCTTTGGTTCTCCCTCTTCCCTTTCATCCTTTGCCAAATTGGCAACCCGTGCGAACAAGGAGGTTAAAGGTGCTGTCTCTCCAAGTTGGGAGATTAATAGTAAAGCAGTTAGAAAGTGAAACTGGAACACCAGGAGAGGGACTATTTGTTGAGATTTAGAAACCTTTTGTATTCACAGTGTGTCCATTCTCTAGGTTTCCCATACATGTTATAGTTGTAGTAATATTCCCTACAACCTGGAGAGTTGGGACCCATGGAATGGGTGCCATGCATTATTGCCTTAAAGGGTCTGCATTTGCTCACGAATCTCACCAATCCTCTCAGTCCCATGTGTCCAGCTTTATGACACCTCCACCTGTCGTTCTAGATAGGGTCATTCCAAGTTTCATCAGAGAGCCTGAAGGAATTGTAAAGAATTTCGCTGTTTTTTTGTTTTGTTTTTGGAATTCCTTTTTATAGTGGGTTTGAGCTGATTCTCACTGCCATCTTTATGCCAGTCTACACACACTTGATTCCCTTACGGAGACATATCAATACATAGGTTTTAAGATTATTACTAGTCAGATATATTCCTCTGCGGGAAATATGGGGTTTTGAGTCCCTTTCACTGAGGAAGGTGTACATCTTGTCTGTTCCATACTTGGTTTTTGGAACGGTACCTGTGCTTATATCAACCTCTGGTTTTATGTATCACCCCACCTCTCCTGCCCCCTTAAGCAGGCATAAGAGTGTTTTCTAAATGTGAGACTCTCTTCTCTTTCCTAACTCAGTTCATGTGTAGCCATACTTACAGGATCTTCATAGGTGATATCATATGATAAGTTTCTTTTTCTGTGTGACTTATTTCACTTAGAATCAGAGAACCTGAATCCACACATTTTGCTGCTACTGCTCTTATGACATTGATTTCATGGCTGAGGGATATTCCATCATACGTAAGTACCACAATTTTTTGAACCATTTTTATATTTCCTGGGATACTTAGGGTGTACCCAATTTGAGGTTCTTGTAAGCAGTGCATTCCTAAATTTTGGGGTGGCTTTGTCTTATTGATTTTCAGTTTTCCCAATGTATATTCCCTAGACTGGAAGTGCCCTTGGCTCTGTAGCTCTGTTGTTTACTTGTTTTAGGGAACACAATGCACTCCTCCAGAGAGGCAGTTGGCAATTTACATCCCGGCCATCAGCATAACAAGGCTCCCTGTTCTCCAGGGCCTGTCTTGAATTTCTGGTTTTTACCCTTTTTGTGGATGTCCCTTTGGACCGGTGGGAAGTGATACTTCTTGTAGTGCAGACTTACATTGTCTGCTTGCTTGCTTGGCCAAAATAGGCGTATGCGTTTTCTCCTGAATATACTCAGGAGAAAACGCATACGCCATTTTTGGACAAGTGCATCATTGTCGAAGTTGAGCCCCTCTTCCTGTGCTTTAAAGGCGATTCCAACGTACCTCTTAAAATCTGTTTCCTGGTATTCTGCCTCACTTTCAAATCCCCCTCGTTGCCTTCCCTCAACAGATTTTTGGATGATAGTTGTCCTTTATTACTTTGCCAGTTTGTGAATTGCTCTGCCCTATAGCTCCATTTTTTAACTCGTTTTTTTGAGCTGAAAGCAAGTCCCATATTTTGGTTTAGGACCTATACTGGTTCCCGGTGGGTGGCTGAGACTTTGGTTAATTCTTCTTCCTCCCGGGAAATAAGAGTGTCATGTGCCCGTCCAAATGCCTAACAGCTAATCTCTCTTAGGTTCTCCGTCTTCCCTTTCATCCTTTGCCAAATTGGCAACCTGTGCGAACCAGGAGGTTAAAGGTGCTGTCTCTCCAAGTTGGGAGATTGATAGTAAACCAGTTAGAAAGTGAAACTGGAGCACCAGGAGAGGGACTATTCGTTGAGATTTAGAAACCATTTGTATTCACAGTGTGTCCATTCTCTAGGTTTCCCATACATGTTACAGCTGTAGTAATATTCCCTACAACCTGGAGAGTTGGGACCCATGGAATGAGTGCCATGCATTATTGCCTTAAAGGGTCTGCATTTGCTCACGAATCTCACCAATCCTCTCAGTCCCATGTGTCCAGCCTTATGCCACCTCCAGCTGTCGTTCTAGATAGGGTCATTCCAAGTTTCATCAGAGAGCCTGAAGGAATTGTAAAGAATTTCGCTGTTTTTTTGTTTTGTTTTTGGAATTCCTTTTTATAGTGGGTTTGAGCTGATTCTCGCTGCCATCTTTATGCCAGTCTACACACACTTGATTCCCTTACGGAGACATATCAATACATAGGTTTTAAGATTCTTACTAGTCAGATATATTCCTCTACGGGAAATATGGGGTTTTGAGTCCCTTTCACTGAAGAAGGTGTAGGTCTTTTCTATTCCATAGTTGGTTTTTGGAATGGTACCTGTGCTTATATCAACCTCTGGTTTTATGCATCACCACACCTCTCCTTCCCCCTTAAGCAGGCATAGGAGTGTTTTCTAAATGTTAGTCTCTCTTCTCTTTCCTAACTCAGTTCATGTGTAGCCATGTTTACAGGATCTTCTTAAGTGATATCTTATGATAAGTTTGTTTTTCTGTGTGACTTATTTCAATTAGAATCATCGTACCTGAATCCACTCATTTTGCTGCTACTGGTCATGTGATATTGATTTCATGGCTGAGGGATATTCCCTCGTACGTAAGTACCACAACTTTTTCAACCGTTTTTATATTTCCTGTGATATTTAAGGTGTACCCAAGTTGAGGATCTTGTAAGCAGTGCATTCCTAAATTTTGGGGTGGTCCTGTCTTATTGATTTTCAGTTTTCCCAAGGTATATTCCCTAGACTGGAAGTGCCATTGGCTCTGTAGCTCTGTTGTTTACTTGTTTTAGGGAACACAATGCACTCCTCCTGAGAGGCAGTTGACAATTTACATCCCGGCCATCAGCATAACAAGGTTCCCTGTTCTCCAGGGCCTGTCTTGAATTTCTGGTTTTTACCATTTTTGTGGATGTCCCATTGGACCGGTGGGAAGTGATAATTCTTTGTAGTGCAGACTTACATTGTCCGCTTGCTTGCTTGGCGAAAATGGGCGTATGCGTTTTGTCCTGAATATACTCAGGAGAAAACGCATACGCCCTTTTTGGACAAGTGCATCATTGTCGAAGTTGCGCCCCTCTTCCTGTGCTTTAAAGACGATTCCAAAGTACCTCTTGAAATCTGTTTCCTGCTATTCTGCCTCACTTTCAAGTCTGCCGCGTTGCCTTCCCTCAACAGATTTTTGGATGATAGTTGTCCTTTCTTACTCTGCCAGTTAGTGAATTGCTCTGCCCTATAGCTCCATTTTTTAACTCGTTTTTTTGAGCTGAACACAAGTCCCATATTTTGGTTTCGGAACTATACTGGTTCCCGGTGGGTGGCTGAGACTTTGGTTAATTCTTCTTCATCCCGGGAAATAAGAGTGACATGTGCTCGTCCAAATGCCTAACAGCTTCTCTCTCTTTGGTCCTCCCTATTCCCTTTCATCCTTTGCCAAATTGGCCACCTGTGCGAACCAGGCGGTTAAAGGTTCTGTCTCTCCAAGTTGGGAGATTGATAGTAAACCAGTTAGAAAGTGAAACTGGAGGACCAGGAGAGGGACTACACGTTGACATTTAGAAACCTTTTGTATTTACAGTGTGTCCATTCTCTACGTTTCCCATACATGTTATAGCTGAAGTAATATTCCCTACAACCTGGAGAGTTGGGACCCATGGAATGGGTGCCATGCATTATTGCTGTAAAGGGTCTGCATTTGCTCACGAATCTCACCAATCCTCTCAGTCCCATGTGTCCAGCCTTATGCCACCTCCAGCTGTCGTTCTAGATAGGGTCATTCCAAGTTTCATCAGAGAGCCTGAAGGAATTGTAAAGAATTTCGCTGTTTTTTTGTTTTGTTTTTGGAATTCCTTTTTATAATGGGTTTGAGCTGATTCTCGCTGCCATCTTTATGCCAGTCTACACACACTTGATTCGCTTACTGAGACATATCAATACATAGGTTTTAAGATTCTTACTAGTCAGATATATTCCTCTGCGGGAAATATGGGGTTTTGAGTCCCTTTCACTGAGGAAGGTGTAGGTCTTGTCTATTCCATACTTGGTTTTTGGAACGGTACCTGTGATTATATCAACCTCTGGTTTTATGCATCACCCCACCTCTCCTTCCCCCTTAAGCAGGCATCTGAGTGTTTTCTAAATGGGAGACTATCTTCTCTTTCCTAACTCATTTCATGTGTAGCCATGTTTAAAGCATCTTCATAAGTGATATCTTATGATAAGTTTCTTTTTCTGTGTGACTTATTACACTTAGAATCATCGTACCTGAATCCACTCATTTTTCTGCTACTTGTCTTATGACATTGATTTCATGGCTGAGGGATATTCCATCATACGTAAGTACCACAATTTTTTGAACCATTTTTATCTTTCCTGGGATACTTAAGGTGTACCCAAGTTGATGTTCTTGTACGCAGTGCAGCCCTAAATTTTGGGGTGGCTCTGTCTTATTGATTTTCAATTTTCCCAAGGTATATTCCCTAGACTGGAAGTGCCCTTGGCTCTGTAGCTCTGTTGTTTACTTGTTTTAGGGAACACAATGCACTCCTCCAGAGAGGCAGTTGGCAATTTACATCCCGGCCATCAGCATAACAAGGCTCCCTGTTCTCCAGGGCCTGTCTTGAATTTCTGGTTTTTACCCTTTTTGTGGATGTCCCTTTGGAACGGTGGGAATTGATACTTCTTTGTATTGCAGACTTACATTGTCCGCTTGCTTGCTTGGCCAAAAATGGGGTATGTGTTTTCTCCTGAATATACTCAGGAGAAAACGCATACGCCCTTTTTGGCCAAGTGCATCATTTTCGAAATTGTGCCCCTCTTCTGTGCTTTAAAGGCGATTCCAACGTGCCTCTTGAAATCAGTTTCCTGCTATTCTGCCTCACTTTCAAGTCCGCCTCGTTGCCTTCCCTCAACAGATTTTTGGATGATAGTTGTCCTTTCTTACTCTGCCAGTTTGTGAATTGCTCTGCCCTATAGCTCCATTTTTACCTCGTTTTTTGTGAGCTGCTTGCAAGTCCCATATTTTGGTTTAGGACCTATACTGGTTCCCAGTGGGTGGCTGAGACTTTGATTAATTCTTCTTCCTCCCGGGAAATAAGAGTTACATGTGCCCGTCCAAATGCCTAACAGCTACTCTCTCTTTTGTTCTCCCTCTTCCCTTTCATCCTTTGCCAAATTGGCAACCTGTGCGAACCAGGTGGTTAAAGGTGCTGTCTCTCCAAGTTGGGAGATTGATAGTAAAGCAGTTAGAAAGTGAAACTGGAACACCAGGAGAGGGACTATTCGTTGAGATTTAGAAACCTTTCGTATTCACAGTGTGTCCATTCACTAGGTTTCCCATACATGTTATAGCTGTAGTAATATTCCCTACAACCTGGAGAGTTGGGACCCATGGAATGGGTGCCATGCATTATTGCTTTAAAGGGTCTGCATTTGCTCACGAATCTCACCAATCCTCTCAGTCCCATGTGTCCAGCCTTATGCCACCTCCAGCTGTCGTTCTAGATAGGGTCATTCCAAGTTTCATCAGAGACCCTGAAGGAATTGTAAAGAATTTCGCTATTTGTTTGTTTTGTTTTTGAAATTCCTTTTTATAGTGGGTTTGAGCTGATTCTCGCTTCCATCTTTATGCCAGTCTACACACACTTGATTCCCTTACGGAGACATATCAATACATAAGTTTTAAGATTCTTACTAGTCAGATATATTCCTCTGCGGGAAATATGGGTCTTTGAGTCCCTTTCACTGAGGAAGGTGTAGGTCTTGTCTATTCCATACTTGGTTTTTGGAACGGTACCTGTGCTTATATCAACCTCTGGTTTTATGCATCACCCCACCTCTTCTTCCTCCTTAAGCAGGCATAAGAGTGTTTTCTAAATGTGAGACTCTCTTCTCTTTCCTAACTCAGTTCATGTGTAGCCATGTTTACAGGATCTTCATAAGTGATATCTTATGATAAGTTTCTTTTTTCTGTGTGACTTATTTCACTTAGAATCATCGTACCTGAATCCACTCAATTTGCTGCTACTTGTCTTATGACATTGTTTTCATGGCTGAGGCATATTCCATCATACGTAAGTACCACAATTTTTTGAACCATTTTTATCTTTCCTGGGATACTTAAGGTGTACCCAAGTTGAGGTTCTTGTAAGCAGTGCTGCCCTAAATTTTGGGGTGGCTCTGTCTTATTGATTTTCAGTTTTCCCATGGTATATTCCCTAGACTGGAAGTGCCCTTGGCTCTGTAGCTCTGTTGTTTACTTGTTTTAGGGAACACAATGCACTTCTCCAGAGAGGGAGTTGGCAATTTACATCACGGCCATCAGCATAACAAGGCTCCCTGTTCTCCAGGGCCTGTCTTGCCTTTCTGGTTTTTACCCTTTTTGTGGATGTCCCTTTGGAACGGTGGGAAGTGATACTTCTTTGTATTGCAGACTTACATTGTCTGCTTGCTTGCTTGGCCAAAATGGGCATATGCGTTTTCTCCTGAATATACTCAGGGGAAAACTCATACGCCTTTTTTGGACAAGTGCATCATTGTCGTAGTTGTGCCCCTCTTCCTGTGCTTTAAAGGCGATTCCAACGTACCTCTTGAAATCTGTTTCCTGCTATTCTGCCTCACTTTCAAGTCCGCCTCGTTGCCTTCCCTCAACAGATTTTTGGATGCTAGTTGTCCTTTATTACTCTGCCAGTTTGTGAATTGCTCTGCCCTATAGCTCCATTTTTTAACTCGTTTTTTGTGAGCTGAACGCAAGTCCCATATTTTGGTTTAGGACCTATACTGGTTCCCGGTGGGTGGCTTAGACTTTGGTTAATTCTTCTTCCTCCCGGGAAATAAGAGTGACATGTGCCTGTCCAAATGCCTAACAGCTACTCTCTCTTTGGTTCTCCCTCTTCCCTTTCATCCTTTGCCAAATTGGCAACCCGTGCGAACAAGGAGGTTAAAGGTGCTGTCTCTCCAAGTTGGGAGATTAATAGTAAAGCAGTTAGAAAGTGAAACTGGAACACCAGGAGAGGGACTATTTGTTGAGATTTAGAAACCTTTTGTATTCACAGTGTGTCCATTCTCTAGGTTTCCCATACATGTTATAGTTGTAGTAATATTCCCTACAACCTGGAGAGTTGGGACCCATGGAATGGGTGCCATGCATTATTGCCTTAAAGGGTCTGCATTTGCTCACGAATCTCACCAATCCTCTCAGTCCCATGTGTCCAGCTTTATGACACCTCCACCTGTCGTTCTAGATAGGGTCATTCCAAGTTTCATCAGAGAGCCTGAAGGAATTGTAAAGAATTTCGCTGTTTTTTTGTTTTGTTTTTGGAATTCCTTTTTATAGTGGGTTTGAGCTGATTCTCACTGCCATCTTTATGCCAGTCTACACACACTTGATTCCCTTACGGAGACATATCAATACATAGGTTTTAAGATTATTACTAGTCAGATATATTCCTCTGCGGGAAATATGGGGTTTTGAGTCCCTTTCACTGAGGAAGGTGTACATCTTGTCTGTTCCATACTTGGTTTTTGGAACGGTACCTGTGCTTATATCAACCTCTGGTTTTATGTATCACCCCACCTCTCCTGCCCCCTTAAGCAGGCATAAGAGTGTTTTCTAAATGTGAGACTCTCTTCTCTTTCCTAACTCAGTTCATGTGTAGCCATACTTACAGGATCTTCATAGGTGATATCATATGATAAGTTTCTTTTTCTGTGTGACTTATTTCACTTAGAATCAGAGAACCTGAATCCACACATTTTGCTGCTACTGCTCTTATGACATTGATTTCATGGCTGAGGGATATTCCATCATACGTAAGTACCACAATTTTTTGAACCATTTTTATATTTCCTGGGATACTTAGGGTGTACCCAATTTGAGGTTCTTGTAAGCAGTGCATTCCTAAATTTTGGGGTGGCTTTGTCTTATTGATTTTCAGTTTTCCCAATGTATATTCCCTAGACTGGAAGTGCCCTTGGCTCTGTAGCTCTGTTGTTTACTTGTTTTAGGGAACACAATGCACTCCTCCAGAGAGGCAGTTGGCAATTTACATCCCGGCCATCAGCATAACAAGGCTCCCTGTTCTCCAGGGCCTGTCTTGAATTTCTGGTTTTTACCCTTTTTGTGGATGTCCCTTTGGACCGGTGGGAAGTGATACTTCTTGTAGTGCAGACTTACATTGTCTGCTTGCTTGCTTGGCCAAAATAGGCGTATGCGTTTTCTCCTGAATATACTCAGGAGAAAACGCATACGCCATTTTTGGACAAGTGCATCATTGTCGAAGTTGAGCCCCTCTTCCTGTGCTTTAAAGGCGATTCCAACGTACCTCTTAAAATCTGTTTCCTGGTATTCTGCCTCACTTTCAAATCCCCCTCGTTGCCTTCCCTCAACAGATTTTTGGATGATAGTTGTCCTTTATTACTTTGCCAGTTTGTGAATTGCTCTGCCCTATAGCTCCATTTTTTAACTCGTTTTTTTGAGCTGAAAGCAAGTCCCATATTTTGGTTTAGGACCTATACTGGTTCCCGGTGGGTGGCTGAGACTTTGGTTAATTCTTCTTCCTCCCGGGAAATAAGAGTGTCATGTGCCCGTCCAAATGCCTAACAGCTAATCTCTCTTAGGTTCTCCGTCTTCCCTTTCATCCTTTGCCAAATTGGCAACCTGTGCGAACCAGGAGGTTAAAGGTGCTGTCTCTCCAAGTTGGGAGATTGATAGTAAACCAGTTAGAAAGTGAAACTGGAGCACCAGGAGAGGGACTATTCGTTGAGATTTAGAAACCATTTGTATTCACAGTGTGTCCATTCTCTAGGTTTCCCATACATGTTACAGCTGTAGTAATATTCCCTACAACCTGGAGAGTTGGGACCCATGGAATGAGTGCCATGCATTATTGCCTTAAAGGGTCTGCATTTGCTCACGAATCTCACCAATCCTCTCAGTCCCATGTGTCCAGCCTTATGCCACCTCCAGCTGTCGTTCTAGATAGGGTCATTCCAAGTTTCATCAGAGAGCCTGAAGGAATTGTAAAGAATTTCGCTGTTTTTTTGTTTTGTTTTTGGAATTCCTTTTTATAGTGGGTTTGAGCTGATTCTCGCTGCCATCTTTATGCCAGTCTACACACACTTGATTCCCTTACGGAGACATATCAATACATAGGTTTTAAGATTCTTACTAGTCAGATATATTCCTCTACGGGAAATATGGGGTTTTGAGTCCCTTTCACTGAAGAAGGTGTAGGTCTTTTCTATTCCATAGTTGGTTTTTGGAATGGTACCTGTGCTTATATCAACCTCTGGTTTTATGCATCACCACACCTCTCCTTCCCCCTTAAGCAGGCATAGGAGTGTTTTCTAAATGTTAGTCTCTCTTCTCTTTCCTAACTCAGTTCATGTGTAGCCATGTTTACAGGATCTTCTTAAGTGATATCTTATGATAAGTTTGTTTTTCTGTGTGACTTATTTCAATTAGAATCATCGTACCTGAATCCACTCATTTTGCTGCTACTGGTCATGTGATATTGATTTCATGGCTGAGGGATATTCCCTCGTACGTAAGTACCACAACTTTTTCAACCGTTTTTATATTTCCTGTGATATTTAAGGTGTACCCAAGTTGAGGATCTTGTAAGCAGTGCATTCCTAAATTTTGGGGTGGTCCTGTCTTATTGATTTTCAGTTTTCCCAAGGTATATTCCCTAGACTGGAAGTGCCATTGGCTCTGTAGCTCTGTTGTTTACTTGTTTTAGGGAACACAATGCACTCCTCCTGAGAGGCAGTTGACAATTTACATCCCGGCCATCAGCATAACAAGGTTCCCTGTTCTCCAGGGCCTGTCTTGAATTTCTGGTTTTTACCATTTTTGTGGATGTCCCATTGGACCGGTGGGAAGTGATAATTCTTTGTAGTGCAGACTTACATTGTCCGCTTGCTTGCTTGGCGAAAATGGGCGTATGCGTTTTGTCCTGAATATACTCAGGAGAAAACGCATACGCCCTTTTTGGACAAGTGCATCATTGTCGAAGTTGCGCCCCTCTTCCTGTGCTTTAAAGACGATTCCAAAGTACCTCTTGAAATCTGTTTCCTGCTATTCTGCCTCACTTTCAAGTCTGCCTCGTTGCCTTCCCTCAACAGATTTTTGGATGACAGTTGTCCTTTCTTACTCTGCCAGTGTGTGAATTGCTCTGCCCTATAGCTCCATTTTTTAACTCGTTTTTTTGAGCTGAACGCAAGTCCCATATTTTGGTTTAGGACCTATACTGGTTCCCGGTGGGTGGCTGAGACTTTGGTTAATTCTTCTTCCTCCCGGGAAATAAGAGTGACATGTGCTCGTCCAAATGCCTAACAGCTTCTCTCTCTTTGGTTCTCCCTCTTTCCTTTCATCCTTTGCCAAATTGGCAACCTGTGCGAACCAGGCGTTTAAAGGTGCTGTCTCTCCAAGTTGGGAGATTGATAGTAAACCAGTTAGAAAGTGAAAATGGAGCACCAGGAGAGGGACTACTCGTTGACATTTAGAAACCTTTTGTATTTACAGTGTGTCCATTCTCTACGTTTCCCATACATGTTATAGCTGAAGTAATATTCCCTACAACCTGGAGAGTTGGGACCCATGGAATGGGTGCCATGCATTATTGCTTTAAAGGGTCTGCATTTGCTCACGAATCTCACCAATGCTCTCAGTCCCAAGTGTCCAGCCTTATGCCACCTCCAGCTGTCGTTCTAGATAGGGTCATTCCAAGTTTCATCAGAGAGCCTGAAGGAATTGTAAAGAATTTCACGGTTTTTTTCTTTTGTTTTTGGAATTCCTTTTTATAGTGGGTTTGAGCTGATTCTCGCTGCCATCTTTATGCCAGTCTACACACACTTGATTCCCTTACTGAGACATATCAATACATACGTTTTAAGATTCTTACTAGTCAGATATATTCCTCTGCGGGAAATATGGGGTTTTGAGTCCCTTTCACTGAGGAAGGTGTAGGTCTTGTCTATTCCATAGTTGGTTTTTGGAACGGTACCTGTGCTTATATCAACCTCTGGTTTTATGCATCACCCCACCTCTCCTTCCCCCTTAAGCAGGCATAAGAGTGTTTTCTAAATGTGAGACTCTCTTCTCTTTCCTAACTCAGTTCATGTGTAGCCATGTTTACAGCATCTTCATAAGTGATATCTTATGATAAGTTTCTTTTTCTGTGTGACTTATTTCACTTAGAATCATCGTACCTGAATCCACTCATTTTGCTGCTACTTGTCTTATGACATTGATTTCATGGCTGAGGGATATTCCATCATACTTAAGTACCACAATTTTTTGAACCATTTTTATCTTTCCTGGGATACTTAGGGTGTACCCAAGTTGAGGTTCTTGTACGCAGTGCAGCCCTAAATTTTGGGGTGGCTCTGTCTTATTGATTTTCAATTTTCCCAAGGTATATTCCCTAGACTGGAAGTGCCCTTGGCTCTGTAGCTCTGTTGTTTACTTGTTTTAGGGAACACAATGCACTCCTCCAGAGAGGCAGTTGGCAATTTACATCCCGGCCATCAGCATAACAAGGCTCCCTGTTCTCCAGGGCCTGTCTTGAATTTCTGGTTTTTACCCTTTTTGTGGATGTCCCTTTGGAACGGTGGGAATTGATACTTCTTTGTAGTGCAGACTTATATTGTCCGCTTGCTTGCTTGGCCAAAAATGGGGTATGTGTTTTCTCCTGAATATACTCAGGAGAAAACGCATACGCCCTTTTTGGCCAAGTGCATCATTGTCGAAATTGTGCCCCTCTTCTGTGCTTTAAAGGCGATTCCAACGTGCCTCTTGAAATCAGTTTCCTGCTATTCTGCCTCACTTTCAAGTCCGCCTCGTTGCCTTCCCTCAACAGATTTTTGGATGATAGTTGTCCTTTCTTACTCTGCCAGTTTGTGAATTGCTCTGCCCTATAGCTCCATTTTTACCTCGTTTTTTGTGAGCTGAACGCAAGTCCCATATTTTGGTTTAGGACCTATAGTGGTTCCCGGTGGGTGGCTGAGACTTTGGTTAATTCTTCTTCCTCCCGGGAAATAAGAGTGACATGTGCCCGTCCAAATGCCTAACAGCTACTCTCTCTTTTGTTCTCCCTCTTCCCTTTCATCCTTTGCAAAATTGGCAACCTGTGTGAACCAGGCGGTTAAAGGTGCTGTGTCTCGAAGTTGGGAGATTGATAGTAAAGCTGTTAGAAAGTGAAACTGGAGCACCAGGAGAGGGACTATTCGTTGAGATTTAGAAACCTTTCGTATTCACAGTGTGTCCATTCACTAGGTTTCCCATACATGTTATAGCTGTAGTAATATTCCCCACAACCTGTAGAGTTGGGACCAAAAAAATGGGTGCCATGCATTATTGCTTTAAAGTGTCTGCATTTGCTCACGAATCTCACCAATCCTCTCAGTCCCATGTGTCCAGCCTTATGCCACCTCCAGCTGTCGTTCTAGATAGGGTCATTCCAAGATTCATCAGAGGCCCTGAGGAATTGTAAAGAATTTCGCTGTTTTTTTGTTTTGTTTTTGAAATTCCTTTTTATAGTGGGTTTGAGCTGATTCTCGCTTCCATCTTTATGCCAGTCTACACACACTTGATTCCCTTACTGAGACATATCAATACATAGGTTTTAAGATTCTTACTAGTCAGATATATTCCGCTGCGGGAAATATGGATCTTTGAGTCCCTTTCACTGAGGAAGGTGTAGGTCTTGTCTATTCCATACTTGGTTTTTGGAACGGTACCTGTGCTTATATCAACCTCTGGTTTTATGCATCACCCCACCTCTCCTTCCTCCTTAAGCAGGCATAAGGGTGTTTTCTAAATGTGAGACTCTCTTCTCTTTCCTAACTCAGTTCATGTGTAGCCATGTTTACAGGATCTTCATAAGTGATATCTTATGATAAGCTTCTTTTTCTGTGTGACTTATTTCACTTAGAATCATCGTACCTGAATCCACTCATTTTGCTGCTACTGGTCTTATGACATTGTTTTCATAGCTGAGGGATATTCCATCATACGTAAGTACCACAATTTTTTGAACCATTTTTATCTTTCCTGGGATACTTAAGGTGTACCCAAGTTGAGGTTCTTGTAAGCAGTGCAGCCCTAAATTTTGGGGTGGTTCTGTCTTATTGATTTTCAGTTTTCCCATGGTATATTCCCTAGACTGGAAGTGCCCTTGGCTCTGTAGCTCTGTTGTTTATTTGTTTTAGGGAACACAATGCACTCCTCCAGAGAGGCAGTTGGCAATTTGCATCCTGGCCATCAGCATAACAAGGCTCCCTGTTCTCCAGGGCCTGTCTTGAATTTCTGGTTTTTACCCTTTTTGTGGATGTCCCTTTGGACAGGTGGGAAGTGATACTTCTTTGTAGTGCAGACTTACATTGTCCGCTTGCTTGCTTGGCCAAAATGGGCGTATGCCTTTTCTCCTGAATATACTCAGGAGAAAATGCATACGCCCTTTTTGGACAAGTGCATCATTGTCGAAGTTGTGCCCGTCTTCTTGTGCTTTAAAGGCTATTCCAATGTACCTCTTGAAACCTGTTTCCTGCTATTCTGCCTCACTTTCAAGTCCGCCTCGTTTCCTTCCCTCAACAGATTTTTGGATGATAGTTGTCCTTTATTACTCTGCCAGTTTGTGAATTGCTCTGCCATATAGCTCCATTTTTTAACTCGTTTTTTGTGAGCTGAACGCAAGTCCCATATTTTGGTTTAGGACCTATACTGGTTCCCGGTGGGTGGCTGAGACTTTGATTAATTCTTCTTCCTCCCGGGAAATAAGAGTGACATGTGCCCGTCCAAATGCCTAACAGCTACTCTCTCATTGGTTCTCCCTCTTCCCTTTCATCCTTTGCCAAATTGGCAACCTGTGCGAACCAGGCGGTTAAAGGTGCTGTCTCTCCAAGTTGGGAGATTGATAGTAAAGCAGTTAGAAAGTGAAACTGGAGCACCAGGAGAGGGACTATTCGTTGAGATTTAGAAACCTTTCGTATTCATAGTGTGTCCATTCACTAGGTTTCCCATACATGTTATAGCTGTAGTAATATTCCCTACAACTTGGAGAGTTGGGACCCATGGAATGGGTGCCATGCATTATTGCTTGAAAGGGTCTGCATTTGCTCACGTATCTCACCAATCCTCTCAGTCCCATGTGTCCAGCCTTATGCCACCTCCAGCTGTCGTTCTAGATAGGGTCATTCCAAGTTTCATCAGAGACCCTGAAGGAATTGTAAATAATTTCGCTGTTTGTTTGTTTTGTTTTTGAAATTCCTTTTTATAGTGGGTTTGAGCTGATTCTCGCTGCCATCTTTATGCCAGTCTACACACACTTGATTCCCTTACGGAGACATATCAATACATAGGTTTTAAGATTCTTACTAGTCAGATATATTCCTCTGCGGAAAATATGGGTCTTTGAGTCCCTTTCACTGAGGAAGGTGTAGGTCTTGTCTATTCCATACTTGGTTTTTGGAACGGTACCTGTGCTTATATCAACCTCTGGTTTTATGCATCACCCCACCTCTGCTTCCTCCTTAAGCAGGCATAAGAGTGTTTTCTAAATGTGAGACTCTCTTCTCTTTCCTAACTCAGTTCATGTGTAGCCATGTTTACAGGATCTTCACAAGTGATATCTTATGATAAGTTTCTTTTTCTGTGTGACTTATTTCACTTAGAATCATTGTACCTGAATCCACTCATTTTGCTGCTACTGGTCTTATGACATTGTTTTCATGGCTGAGGGATATTCCATCATACGTAAGTACCACAATTTTTTGAACCATTTTTATCTTTCCTGGGATACTTAAGGTGTACCCAAGTTGAGGTTCTTGTAAGCAGTGCAGCCCTAAATTTTGGGGTGGCTGTGTCTTATTGATTTTCAGTTTTCCCATGGTATATTCCGTAGACTGGAAGTGCCCTTGGCTCTGTAGCTCTGTTGTTTACTTGTTTTAGGGAACACAATGCACTCCTCCAGAGAGGCAGTTGGCAATTTACATCCCGGCCATCAGCATAAAAAGGCTCCCTGTTCTCCAGGGCCTGTCTTGAATTTCTGGTTTTTACCCTTTTTGTGGATGTCCCTTTGGACCGGTGGGAAGTGATACTTCTTTGTAGTGCAGACTTACATTGTCCGCTTGCTTGCTTGACCAAAATGGGCGTATGCGTTTTCTCCTGAATATACTCAGGAGAAAATGCATACACCCTTTTAGGACAAGTGCATCATTGTCGAAGTTGTGCCCCTCTTCCTGTGCTTTAAAGGCGATTCCAACATACCTCTTGAAATCTGTTTCCTGCTACTCTGCCTCACTTTCAAGTCCGCCTCGTTGCCTTCCCTCAACAGATTTTTGGATGATAGTTGTCCTTTATTACTCTGCCAGTTTGTGAATTGCTCTGCCCTATAGCTCCATTATTTAACTCGTTTTTTGTGAGCTGAACGCAAGTCCCATATTTTGGTTTAGGACCTATACTGGTTCCCGGTGGGTGGCTGAGACTTTAGTTAATTCTTCTTCCTCCCGGGACATAAGTGTGACATGTGCCCGTCCAAATGCCTAACAGCTACTCTCTCTTTGGTTCTCCCTCTTCCCTTTGATCCTTTGCCAATTTGGCAACCTGTGCGAACAAGGAGGTTAAAGGTGCTGTCTCTCCAAGTTGGGAGATTGATAGTAAAGCAGTTAGAAAGTGAAACTGGAGCACCAGGAGAGGGACTATTCGTTGAGATTTAGAAACCTTTCGTATTCACAGTGTGTCCATTCTCTAGGTTTCCCATACATGTTATAGCTGTAGTAATATTCCCTACAACCTGGAGAGTTGGGACCCATGGAATGGGTGCCATGCATTATTGCTTTAAAGGGTCTGCATTTGCTCACGAATCTCACCAATCCTCTTAGTCCCATGTGTCCAGCCTGATGCCACATCCAGCTGTCGTTCTAGATAGGGTCATTCCAAGTTTCATCAGAGACCCTGAGGAATTGTAAAGAATTTCTCTGTTTTTTGTTTTCTTTTTGAAATTCCTTTTTATAGTGGCTTTGAGCTGATTCTCGCAGCCATTTTTATGCCAGTCTACACACACTAGATTCCCTTACGGAGACATATCAATACATAGGTTTTAAGATTCTTACTAGTCAGATATATTCCTCTGTGGGAAATATGGGTTTTTGAGTCCCTTTCACTGAGGAAGGTGTAGGACTTGTTTATTCCATACTTGGTTTTTGGAACGGTACCTGTGCTTATATCAACCTCTGGTTTCATGCATCACCCCACCTCTCCTTCCCCCTTAAGCAGGCATAAGAGTGTTTTCTAAATGTGAGACTCTCTTCTCTTTCCTAACTCAGTTCATGTGTAGCCATGTTTACAGGATCTTCATAAGTGATATCTTATGATAAGTTTCTTTTTCTGTGTGACTTATTTCACTTAGAATCATTGTACCTGAATCCACTCATTTTGCTGCTACTGGTCTTATGACATTGTTTTCATGGCTGAGGGATATTCCATCATACTTAAGTACCACAAATTTTTGAACCATTTTTATCTTTCCTGGGATACTTAAGGTTTACCCAAGTTGAGGTTCTTGTAAGCAGTGCAGCCCTAAATTTTGGGGTGGCTCTGTCTTATTGATTTTCAGTTTTCCCATGGTATATTCCCTAGACTGGATGTGCCCTTGGCTCTGTAGCTCTGTTGTTTACTTGTTTTAGGGAACACAACGCACTCATCCAGAGAGGCAGTTGGCAATTTACATCTGGCCATCAGCATAACAAGGCTCCCTGTTCTCCAGGGCCTGTCTTGAATTTCTGATTTTTACCCTTTTTGTGGATGTCCCTTTGGACCGGTGGGAAGTGATACTTCTTTGTAGTTCAGACTTACATTGTGTGCTTGCTTGTTTGGCCAAAATGGGCGTATGCGTTTTCTCCTGAATATACTCAGGAGAAAACGCATATGCCCTTTTTGGACAAGTGCATCATTGTCGAAGTTGTGCCCCTCTTCCTGTGCTTTAAAGGCGATTCCAACGTACCTCTTGAAATCTGTTTCTTGCTATTCTGCCTCACTTTCAAGTCCGCCTCGTTTCCTTCCCTCAACAGATTTTTGGATGATAGTTGTCCTTTATTACTCTGCCAGTTTGTGAATTGCTCTGCCCTATAGCTCCATTTTTTAACTCGTTTTTTGTGAGCTGAACGCAAGTCCCATATTTTGGTTTAGGACCTATACTGGTTCCCGGTGTTTGGCTGAGACTTTGGTTAATTCTTCTTCCTCCTGGGAAATAAGAGTGACATGTGCCCGTCCAAATGCCTAACAGCTACTCTCTCTTTGGTTCTCCCTCTTCCCTTTTATCCTTTGCCAAATTTGCAACCTGTGCGAACCAGGCGGTTAAAGGTGCTGTCTCTCCAAGTTGGGAGATTGATAGTAAAGCTGTTAGAAAGTGAAACTGGAGCACCAGGAGTGGGTCTATTCGTTGAGATTTAGAAACCTTTCGTATTCACAGTGTGTCCATACACTAGGTTTCCCATACATGTTATAGCTGTAGTAATATTCCCTACAACCTGGAGAGTTGGGACCCATGGAATGGGTGCCATGCATTATTGCTTTAAAGGGTCTGCATTTGCTCACGAATCTCACCAATCCTCTCAGTCCCATGTGTCCAGCCTTATGCCACCTCCAGCTGTCGTTCTAGATAGGGTCATTCCAAGTTTCATCAGAGACCCTGAGGAATTGTAAAGAATTTCGCTGTTTTTTTGTTTTGTTTTTGAAATTCCTTTTTATAGTGGGTTTGAGCTGATTCTCGCTGCCATCTTTATGCCAGTCTACACACACTTGATTCCCTTACGGAGACATATCAATACATAGGTTTTAAGATTCTTACTAGTCAGATATTTTCCTCTGCGGGAAATATGGGCTTTTCAGTCCCTTTCACTGAGGAAGGTGTAGGTCTTGTCTATTCCATACTTGGTTTTTGGAACGGTACCTGTGCTTATATCAAACTCTGGTTTTATGCATCACCCCACCTCTCCTGCCCCCTTAAGCTGGCATAAGAGTGTTTTCTAAATGTGAGACTCTCTTCTCTTTCCTAACTCAGTTCATGTGTAGCCATGTTTACAGGATCTTCATAAGTGATATCTTATGATAAGTTTCTTTTTCTGTGTGACTTATTTCACTTAGAATCATCGTACCTGAATCCACTCATTTTGCTGCTACTGGTCATATGATATTGATTTCATGGCTGAGGGATATTCCCTCGTACGTAAGTACCACAACTTTTTCAACCATTTTTATATTTCCTGGGATATTAAGTTTTACCCAAGTTGAGGTTCTTGTAAGCAGTGCATTCCTAAATATTGGGGTGGCTCTGTCTTATTGATTTTCAGTTTTCCCAAGGTATATTCCCTAGACTGGAAGTGCCCTTGCCTCTGTAGCTCTGTTGTTTACTTGTTTTAGGGAACACAATGCACTCCTCCAGAGAGGCAGTTGGCAATTTACATCCCGCCCATCAGCATAACAAGGCTCCCTGTTCTCCAGGGCCTGTCTTGAATTTCTGGTTTTTACCCTTTTTATGGATGTCTGTTTGGACCGGTGGGAAGTGATACTCCTTTGTAGTGCAGACTTACATTGTCCGCTTGCTTGCTTGACCAAAATGGGCGTATGCGTTTTCTCCTGAATATACTCAGGAGAAAATGCATACGCCCTTTTTGGACAAGTGCATCATTGTCGAAGTTGTGCCCCTCTTCCTGTGCTTTAAAGGTGATTTCAACATGCCTCTTGAAATTACTTTCCTGCTATTCTGCCTCACTTTCAAGTCCGCCTCGTTGCCTTCCCTCAACAGATTTTTGGATGATAGTTGTCCTTTATTACTCTGCCAGTTTGTGAATTGCTCTGCCCTATAGCTCCATTTTTTAACTCGTTTTTTTGTGAGCTGAACGCAAGTCCCATATTTTGGTTTAGGACCTATACTGGTTCCCGGTGGGTGGCTGAGACTTTGGTTAATTCTTCTTCCTCCCGGGAAATAAGAGTGGCATGTGCCCGTCCAAATGCCTAACAGCTACTCTCTCTTTGGTTCTCCCTCTTCCCTTTCATCCTTTGCCAAATTGGCAACCTGTGCGAACCAGGATGTT
Source organism: Mesoplodon mirus (assembly GCF_964341445.2). Lineage (NCBI taxonomy): Eukaryota > Metazoa > Chordata > Mammalia > Artiodactyla > Ziphiidae > Mesoplodon > Mesoplodon mirus. The sequence goes on from NW_028295412.1 coordinate 311,473, forward strand.
AAAGGTGCTGTCTCTCCAAGTTGGGAGATTGATAGTAAAGCAGTTAGAAAGTGAAACTGGAACACCAGGAGAGGGTCTATTCGTTGAGATTTAGAAACCTTTCGTATTCACAGTGTGTCCATTCACTAGGTTTCCCATACATGTTATAGGTGTAGTAATATCCCCTACAACCTGGAGAGTTGGGACCCATGGAATGGGTGCCATGCATTATTGCTTTAAAGGGTCTGCATTTGCTCACGTATCTCACCAATCCTCTCAGTCCTATGTGTCCAGCCTTATGCCACCTCCAGCTGTCGTTCTAGATAGGGTCATTCCAAGTTTCTTCAGAGACCCTGAAGGAATTGTAAAGAATTTCGCTGTTTTTTTGTTTTGTTTTTGAAATTCCTTTTTATAGTGGGTTTGAGCTGATTCTCGCTGCCATCTTTATGCCAGTCTACACACACTTGATTCCCTTACGGAGACATATCAATACATAGGTTTTAAGATTCTTACTAGTAAGATATTTTCCTCTGCGGGAAATATGGGTTTTGAGTCCCTTTCACTGAGGACGGTATAGGTCTTGTCTATTCCATACTTGGCTTTTGGAACGGTACCTGTGCTTATATCAACCTCTGGTTTTATGCATCACCCCACATCTCCTTCCCCCTTAAGCAAACATAAGGGTGTTTTCTAAATGTGAGACTCTCTTCTCTTTCCTAACACAGTTCATGTGTAGCCATGTTTACAGGATCTTCATAAGTGATATCTTATGATAAGTTTCTTTTTCTGTGTGACTTATTTCACTTAGAATCATCGTACCTGAATCCACTCATTTTGCTGCTACTGGTCTTATGACATTGTTTTCATGGCTGAGGCATATTCCATCATACGTAAGTACCACAATTTTTTGAACCATTTTTATCTTTCCTGGGATACTTAAGTTGCACCCAAGTTGAGGTTCTTGTAAGCAGTGCAGCCCTAAATTTTGGGGTGGCTCTGTCTTATTGATTTTCAGTTTTCCCATGGTATATTCCCTAGACTGGAAGTGCCCTTGGCTCTGTAGCTCTGTTGTTTACTTGTTTTAGGGAACACAATGCACTCCTCCAGAGAGGCAGTTGGCAATTTACATCCCGGCCATCAGCATAAAAAGGCTCCCTGTTCTCCAGGGCCTGTCTTGAATTTCTGGTTTTTACCCTTTTTGTGGATTTCCCTTTGGACCGGTGGGAAGTGATACTTCTTTGTAGTGCAGACTTACATTGTCCGCTTGCTTGCTTGACCAAAATGGGCGTATGCGTTTTCTCCTGAATATACTCAGGAGAAAATGCATACACCCTTTTAGGACAAGTGCATCATTGTCGAAGTTGTGCCCCTCTTCCTGTGCTTTAAAGGCGATTCCAACATACCTCTTGAAATCTGTTTCCTGCTACTCTGCCTCACTTTCAAGTCCGCCTCGTTGCCTTCCCTCAACAGATTTTTGGATGATAGTTGTCCTTTATTACTCTGCCAGTTTGTGAATTGCTCTGCCCTATAGCTCCATTATTTAACTCGTTTTTTGTGAGCTGAACGCAAGTCCCATATTTTGGTTTAGGACCTATACTGGTTCCCGGTGGGTGGCTGAGACTTTAGTTAATTCTTCTTCCTCCCGGGACATAAGTGTGACATGTGCCCGTCCAAATGCCTAACAGCTACTCTCTCTTTGGTTCTCCCTCTTCCCTTTGATCCTTTGCCAATTTGGCAACCTGTGCGAACAAGGAGGTTAAAGGTGCTGTCTCTCCAAGTTGGGAGATTGATAGTAAAGCAGTTAGAAAGTGAAACTGGAGCACCAGGAGAGGGACTATTCGTTGAGATTTAGAAACCTTTCGTATTCACAGTGTGTCCATTCTCTAGGTTTCCCATACATGTTATAGCTGTAGTAATATTCCCTACAACCTGGAGAGTTGGGACCCATGGAATGGGTGCCATGCATTATTGCTTTAAAGGGTCTGCATTTGCTCACGAATCTCACCAATCCTCTTAGTCCCATGTGTCCAGCCTGATGCCACATCCAGCTGTCGTTCTAGATAGGGTCATTCCAAGTTTCATCAGAGACCCTGAGGAATTGTAAAGAATTTCTCTGTTTTTTTGTTTTCTTTTTGAAATTCCTTTTTATAGTGGCTTTGAGCTGATTCTCGCAGCCATTTTTATGCCAGTCTACACACACTAGATTCCCTTACGGAGACACATCAATACATAGGTTTTAAGATTCTTACTAGTCAGATATATTCCTCTGCGGGAAATATGGGGTTTTGAGTCCCTTTCACTGAGGAAGGTGTAGGACTTGTTTATTCCATACTTGGTTTTTGGAACGGTACCTGTGCTTATATCAACCTCTGGTTTCATGCATCACCCCACCTCTCCTTCCCCCTTAAGCAGGCATAAGAGTGTTTTCTAAATGTGAGACTCTCTTCTCTTTCCTAACTCAGTTCATGTGTAGCCATGTTTACAGGATCTTCATAAGTGATATCTTATGATAAGTTTCTTTTTCTGTGTGACTTATTTCACTTAGAATCATTGTACCTGAATCCACTCATTTTGCTGCTACTGGTCTTATGACATTGTTTTCATGGCTGAGGGATATTCCATCATACTTAAGTACCACAAATTTTTGAACCATTTTTATCTTTCCTGGGATACTTAAGGTTTACCCAAGTTGAGGTTCTTGTAAGCAGTGCAGCCCTAAATTTTGGGGTGGCTCTGTCTTATTGATTTTCAGTTTTCCCATGGTATATTCCCTAGACTGGAAGTGCCCTTGGCTCTGTAGCTCTGTTGTTTACTTGTTTTAGGGAACACAACGCACTCATCCAGAGAGGCAGTTGGCAATTTACATCTGGCCATCAGCATAACAAGGCTCCCTGTTCTCCAGGGCCTGTCTTGAATTTCTGATTTTTACCCTTTTTGTGGATGTCCCTTTGGACCGGTGGGAAGTGATACTTCTTTGTAGTTCAGACTTACATTGTGTGCTTGCTTGTTTGGCCAAAATGGGCGTATGCGTTTTCTCCTGAATATACTCAGGAGAAAACGCATATGCCCTTTTTGGACAAGTGCATCATTGTCGAAGTTGTGCCCCTCTTCCTGTGCTTTAAAGGCGATTCCAACGTACCTCTTGAAATCTGTTTCTTGCTATTCTGCCTCACTTTCAAGTCCGCCTCGTTTCCTTCCCTCAACAGATTTTTGGATGATAGTTGTCCTTTATTACTCTGCCAGTTTGTGAATTGCTCTGCCCTATAGCTCCATTTTTTAACTCGTTTTTTGTGAGCTGAACGCAAGTCCCATATTTTGGTTTAGGACCTATACTGGTTCCCGGTGTTTGGCTGAGACTTTGGTTAATTCTTCTTCCTCCTGGGAAATAAGAGTGACATGTGCCCGTCCAAATGCCTAACAGCTACTCTCTCTTTGGTTCTCCCTCTTCCCTTTTATCCTTTGCCAAATTTGCAACCTGTGCGAACCAGGCGGTTAAAGGTGCTGTCTCTCCAAGTTGGGAGATTGATAGTAAAGCTGTTAGAAAGTGAAACTGGAGCACCAGGAGTGGGTCTATTCGTTGAGATTTAGAAACCTTTCGTATTCACAGTGTGTCCATACACTAGGTTTCCCATACATGTTATAGCTGTAGTAATATCCCCTACAACCTGGAGAGTTGGGACCCATGGAATGGGTGCCATGCATTATTGCTTTAAAGGGTCTGCATTTGCTCACGAATCTCACCAATCCTCTCAGTCCCATGTGTCCAGCCTTATGCCACCTCCAGCTGTCGTTCTAGATAGGGTCATTCCAAGTTTCATCAGAGACCCTGAGGAATTGTAAAGAATTTCGCTGTTTTTTTGTTTTGTTTTTGAAATTCCTTTTTATAGTGGGTTTGAGCTGATTCTCGCTGCCATCTTTATGCCAGTCTACACACACTTGATTCCCTTACGGAGACATATCAATACATAGGTTTTAAGATTCTTACTAGGCAGATATTTTCCTCTGCGGGAAATATGGGGTTTTCAGTCCCTTTCACTGAGGAAGGTGTAGGTCTTGTCTATTCCATACTTGGTTTTTGGAACGGTACCTGTGCTTATATCAAACTCTGGTTTTATGCATCACCCCACCTCTCCTGCCCCCTTAAGCTGGCATAAGAGTGTTTTCTAAATGTGAGACTCTCTTCTCTTTCCTAACTCAGTTCATGTGTAGCCATGTTTACAGGATCTTCATAAGTGATATCTTATGATAAGTTTCTTTTTCTGTGTGACTTATTTCACTTAGAATCATCGTACCTGAATCCACTCATTTTGCTGCTACTGGTCATATGATATTGATTTCATGGCTGAGGGATATTCCCTCGTACGTAAGTACCACAACTTTTTCAACCATTTTTATATTTCCTGGGATATTAAGTTTTACCCAAGTTGAGGTTCTTGTAAGCAGTGCATTCCTAAATATTGGGGTGGCTCTGTCTTATTGATTTTCAGTTTTCCCAAGGTATATTCCCTAGACTGGAAGTGCCCTTGCCTCTGTAGCTCTGTTGTTTACTTGTTTTAGGGAACACAATGCACTCCTCCAGAGAGGCAGTTGGCAATTTACATCCCGCCCATCAGCATAACAAGGCTCCCTGTTCTCCAGGGCCTGTCTTGAATTTCTGGTTTTTACCCTTTTTATGGATGTCTGTTTGGACCGGTGGGAAGTGATACTCCTTTGTAGTGCAGACTTACATTGTCCGCTTGCTTGCTTGACCAAAATGGGCGTATGCGTTTTCTCCTGAATATACTCAGGAGAAAATGCATACGCCCTTTTTGGACAAGTGCATCATTGTCGAAGTTGTGCCCCTCTTCCTGTGCTTTAAAGGTGATTTCAACATGCCTCTTGAAATTACTTTCCTGCTATTCTGCCTCACTTTCAAGTCCGCCTCGTTGCCTTCCCTCAACAGATTTTTGGATGATAGTTGTCCTTTATTACTCTGCCAGTTTGTGAATTGCTCTGCCCTATAGCTCCATTTTTTAACTCGTTTTTTTGTGAGCTGAACGCAAGTCCCATATTTTGGTTTAGGACCTATACTGGTTCCCGGTGGGTGGCTGAGACTTTGGTTAATTCTTCTTCCTCCCGGGAAATAAGAGTGGCATGTGCCCGTCCAAATGCCTAACAGCTACTCTCTCTTTGGTTCTCCCTCTTCCCTTTCATCCTTTGCCAAATTGGCAACCTGTGCGAACCAGGAGGTTAAAGGTGCTGTCTCTCCAAGTTGGGAGATTGATAGTAAAGCAGTTAGAAAGTGAAACTGGAACACCAGGAGAGGGTCTATTCGTTGAGATTTAGAAACCTTTCGTATTCACAGTGTGTCCATTCACTAGGTTTCCCATACATGTTATAGGTGTAGTAATATCCCCTACAACCTGGAGAGTTGGGACCCATGGAATGGGTGCCATGCATTATTGCTTTAAAGGGTCTGCATTTGCTCACGTATCTCACCAATCCTCTCAGTCCTATGTGTCCAGCCTTATGCCACCTCCAGCTGTCGTTCTAGATAGGGTCATTCCAAGTTTCTTCAGAGACCCTGAAGGAATTGTAAAGAATTTCGCTGTTTTTTTGTTTTGTTTTTGAAATTCCTTTTTATAGTGGGTTTGAGCTGATTCTCGCTGCCATCTTTATGCCAGTCTACACACACTTGATTCCCTTACGGAGACATATCAATACATAGGTTTTAAGATTCTTACTAGTAAGATATTTTCCTCTGCGGGAAATATGGGTTTTGAGTCCCTTTCACTGAGGACGGTATAGGTCTTGTCTATTCCATACTTGGCTTTTGGAACGGTACCTGTGCTTATATCAACCTCTGGTTTTATGCATCACCCCACATCTCCTTCCCCCTTAAGCAAACATAAGGGTGTTTTCTAAATGTGAGACTCTCTTCTCTTTCCTAACACAGTTCATGTGTAGCCATGTTTACAGGATCTTCATAAGTGATATCTTATGATAAGTTTCTTTTTCTGTGTGACTTATTTCACTTAGAATCATCGTACCTGAATCCACTCATTTTGCTGCTACTGGTCTTATGACATTGTTTTCATGGCTGAGGCATATTCCATCATACGTAAGTACCACAATTTTTTGAACCATTTTTATCTTTCCTGGGATACTTAAGTTGCACCCAAGTTGAGGTTCTTGTAAGCAGTGCAGCCCTAAATTTTGGGGTGGCTCTGTCTTATTGATTTTCAGTTTTCCCATGGTATATTCCCTAGACTGGAAGTGCCCTTGGCTCTGTAGCTCTGTTGTTTACTTGTTTTAGGGAACACAATGCACTCCTCCAGAGAGGCAGTTGGCAATTTACATCCCGCCCATCAGCATAACAAGGCTCCCTGTTCTCCAGGGCCTGTCTTGAATTTCCGGTTTTTACCCTTATTGTGGATGTCCCTTAGAACCGGTGGGAAGTGATACTTCTTTGTAGTGCAGACTTACATTGTCTGCTTGCTTGCTTGGCCAAAATGGGCGTATGCGTTTTCTCCTGAATATACTCAGGAGAAAACGCATACGCCCTCTTTGGACAAGTGCATCATTGTCGAAGTTGTGCCCCTCTTCCTGTGCTTTAAAGGCGATTCCAACATACCTCTTGAAATCTGTTTCCTGCTATTCTGCCTCATTTTCAAGTCTGCCTCGTTGCCTTCCCTCAACAGATTTTTGGATGATAGTTGTCCTTTATTACTCTGCCAGTTTGTGAATTGCTCTGCCCTATGGCTCCATTTTTAACTCGTTTTTTCTGAGCTGAATTCAAGTCCAATATTTTGGTTCAGAAACTCTACTGGTTCCCGGTGGGTGGCTGAGACTTTGGTCAATTCTTCTTCCTCCTGGGAAATAAGAGTGACATATGCCCGTCCAAATGCCTAACAGCTACTCTCTCATTGGTTCTCCCTCTTCCCATTCATCCTCTGCGAAATTGGCAACCTGTGCGAAACAGGAGGTTAAAGGTGCTGTCTCTCCAGGTTGGGAGATTGATACTAAAGCAGTTGGTAAGTCAAACCGGAGCACCAGAAGAGGGTCTATTCGTTGAATTTAGAGACCTTTCGTATTCCGTGTTTCCATTCTCTAGGTTTCCCGTACATGTTAGAGCTGTATTAATATTCCCTTCAACCTGGAGAGTTGGAGCCCATGGAATGGGTGCCATGCATTATTGCTATAAAGGGTCTGCGTTTGCTCACACAATCTCACGAATACTCTCAGTCCCGTGTGTCCAGCCTTATGCCATATCCAGCTATCGTTGTAGATAGGGTCATTCCAGGTTTCATCAGAGACCCTGAAGGAATTGTAAAGAATTTCCCTGTTTTTTTGTTCTGTTTTTGAAATTCCTTTTTATAGTGGGTTTGAGCTGATTCTCGCTGCCATGTTTATGCCAGTCTAGACACACTTGATTCCCTTACGGAGACATATCAATACATAGGTTTTAAGATTCTTACTAGTCAGATATATTCCTCTCCTGGAAATATGGGGTTTTGAGTCCCTTTCACTGAGGAAGGTATAGGTAGGTCTTGTCTATTCCATAGTTGGTTTTTAGAACGGTACCTGTGCTTATACCAAACTCTGGTTTTATGCATCACCCCACCTCTCCTTCCCCCTTTAGCAGGCATAAGAGTGTTTTCTAAATGTGAGAGTCTGTTCTCTTTCCTAACTCAGTTCATGTGTAGCCATGTTTTCAGGATCTTCATAAGTGATATCTTATGATAAGCTTCTTTTCCTGTGTGACTTATTTCACTTAGAATCTTCGTACCTGAATCCACTCATTTTGCTGCTACTGGTCTTATGACATTGATTTCATGGCTGAGGGACATTCCATCGTACGTAAGTACCACAATTTTTTGAACCATTTATATATTTTCTGGGATATTTCAGGTGTACCGAAGTTGAGGTTCTTGTAAACAGTGCAGCCCTAAATTTGAGGGTGGCTCTGTCTTATTGATTTTCAGTTTTCCTAAGGTATATTCCCTAGAATGGAAGTGTCCTTGGCACTGTAGCTCTGTTTTTTACATGTTTTAGGGAACACAGTGCACTCCTCCAGAGAGAATGTTGGCAATTTACATCCCGCCCAACAGCATAACAACGCTCCCAGTTCTCCAGGGCCTGTCTTGCCTTTCTGGTTTTTACACATTTTGTGGATGTCCCATTTGACCGTTGGGAAGTGATACTTCTTTGTAGTGCAGATTTGCATTGCCCGCTTGCTTGCTTGGCCAAAAAGGGCTTATGCGTTTTCTCCTGCATATGTTCAGGAGAAAATGCATACGCCGTTTTTGGCCAAGTGCATCATTGACGAAATTGTGCCCCTCTTCCTGTGCTTTACATGTGATTCCAACGTACCTCTTGAAATCTGTTTCCTTCTATTCTGCCTCGCTTTCAAGTCTGCCTCGTTGCCTTCCCTCAACAGATTTATGGATGATAGTTGTCCTTTATTACATTGCCAGTTTTTGAATTGCTGTGCCCTTGAGCTCCATTATTCAACTCTTTTTTTGTAGCTGAACGCATGTCCAAAATTTTGGTTCAGGACCTATACTGGTTCCCAGTGGGTGGCTGCAACTTTGGTTAATTCTTCTTCCTGCCGGGAAATCAGAGTGACATATGCCCGTCCAAATGCGTAACAGATACTCTGTCATTGGTTCTACCTCTTCCGTTTCATCCTCTGCCAAATTGGCAACCTGTGAGAACCAGGAGGTTAAAGGGGCTGTCTCTCTAAGTTGGGAGATTGATAGTAAAGCAGTTGGAAAGTCAAACAGGAGCACCAGGAGAGGGACTATTCGTTGAGTTTTAGAGACGTTTCCTATTCACTGTGTGTGCATTCTCTAGGTTTCCCGTACATGTTACAGCTGTAGTAATATTCCCTTCAACCTGGAGAGTTGGGACCCATGGAATGTGTGCCATGCATTATTGCTTTAAAGGGTCTGCATTTGCTCACCCAATCTCACCAATACTCTCAGTCCCAAGAGTCCAGCCTTATGCCACATCCAGCTGTCATTGTAGACATGGTCATTCCACGTTTCATCAGAGACCCTGAAGGAATTGTAAAGAATTTCCCTGTTTTTTTGTTTTGTTTTTGAAATTCCTTTTTATAGTGGCTTTGAGCTGATTCTCGCTGCCATGTTTATGCCAGTCTAGACACACTTGATTCCCTTACGGAGACATATCAATACCTAGGTTTTACGATTCTTACTAGTCTGATATATTCCTCTGTGGGAAATATGGGGTTTTGAGTCCCTTTCACTGAGGAAGGTGTAGGTATTGTCTATTCCATAGTTGGTTTTTGGAACGGTACCTGTGCTTATATCAAACTCTGGTTTTATGCATTACCCCACCTCTCCTTCCCCCTTAAGGAGGCATGAGAGTGATTTCTAAATGTGAGACTCTGTTCTCTTTCCTAACTCAGTTCATGTGTAGCCATGTTTTCAGGAACTACGTAAGTGATATCTTATGATAAGCTTCTTTTTCTGTGTGACTTATTTCACTTAGAATCATCGTACCTGAATCCACTCATTTTGCTGCTACTGGTCTTATGACATTGATTTCGTGGCTGAGGGATATTCCATCGTACGTAAGTACCACAATTTTTTGAACAATTTTTATATTTCCTAGGATATTTCAGGTGTACCAAGTTGAGGTTCTTGTAAGCAGTGCATCCCTAAATTTGGGGGTGGCCCTGTCTTAATGATTTTCAGTTTTCCCAAAGTATATTCCCTAGACTGGAAGTGCCCTTGGCTCTGTAGCTCTGTTGTTTACTTGTTTTAGGGAAAACAATGCACTCTTCCAGTGAGGCAGTTGGCAATTTACATCCGGCCCATCAGCATAACAATGCTCCCTGTTCTTCAGGGCCTCTCTTGCCTGTTTGGTATTTACACATTTTGTCGATGTCCATTTTGACCGGTGGGAAGTGATACTTCTTTGTAGTGCAGATTTGCATTGCCCGCTTGCTTGCTTGGCCAAAAAGGGCCTATGCATTTTCTCCTGCATATATTCAGGAGAAAATGCATACGCCCTTTTTGGCCAAATGCATCATTGTCGAAGTTGTGCCCCTCTTCCTGTGCTTTACAGGTGATTCCAAAGTACCTCTTGAAATCTGTTTCCTGCTATTCTGCCTCGCTTTCAATTCCTCCTCGTTGCCTTCCCTCAACAGATTTTGTGATGATAGTTGTCCTTTATTACTCTGCCATTTTGTGAATTGCTGTGCCCTTGAGCTCCATTTTTCAAGTCGTTTTTTGTGAGCTGAACGCATGTCCAAAATTTTTGTTCAGGACCTATATTGGTTCCCAGTGGGTGGCTGCAAATTTGGTTAATTCTTCTTCCTGCCAGGAAATTAGAGTGACATATGCCCGTCCAAATGCCTAACAGCTACTCTCTCATTGGTCCTCCCTCTTCCCTTTCATCCTCTGCCAAATTGGCAACCTGTGAGAACCAGGAGGTTAAAGGGCCTAGCTCTCCAAGTTGGGACATTGATAGTAAAGCAGTTGGAAAGTCAAACCGGAGCACCAGGAGAGGGACTATTCATTGAGTTTTACAGACCTTTCGTATTCACAGTGTGTCCATTCTCTAGGTTTCCCGTACATGTTGTAGCTGTAGTAATAATCCCTTCAACCTGGAGACTTGGAACCCATGGAATGGGTGCCATGAATTATTGCCTTAAAGGGTCTGCATTTGCTCACCCAATCTCACCAATCCTCTCAGTCCCAAGTGTCCAGCCTTATGCCACATCGAGCTGTCATTGTAGACAGGGACATTCCAGGTTTCATCAGAGACCCTGAAGGAATTGAAAAGAATTTCCCTGTTTTTTTGTTTTGTTTTTGAAATTCCTTTTTATAGTGGGTTTGAGCTGATTCTCGCTGCCATGTTTATGCCAGTCTAGACACACTTGATTCCCTTATGGAGACATATCAATACATAGATTTTAAGATTCTTACTAGTCAGATATATTCCTCTGTGGGAAATATGGGGTTTTGAGACCCTTGCACTGAGGATGGTGTAGGTAGGTCTTGTCTATTCCATAGTTGGTTTTTGGAACGGTACCTGTGCTTATATCAAACTCTGGTTTTATGCATCACCCCACCTCTCCTTCCCCCTTAAGCAGGCATAAGAGTGTTTTCTAAATGTGAGACTCTATTCTCTTTCCTAACTCAGTTCATGTGTAGCCATGTTTACAGGAACTTCATAAGTGATATCTTATGATAAGATTCTATTTTCTGTGTGACTTATTTCACTTAGAATCATCGTACCTGAATCCACTCATATTGATGCTACTGGTCTTATGACATTGATTTCATGGCTGATGGATATTCAATCGTACGTATGTACCACAATTTTTTGAATCATTTTTATCTTTCCTGGGATATTTAAGGTGTACCCAAGTTGAGGTTCTTGTAAGCAGTGCAGCCCTAAATTTGGGGGTGGCTCTGTCTTATTGATTTTCAGTTTTCCCAAGGTATATTCCCTAGACTGGAAGTGCCCTTGGCTCTGTAGCTCTGTTGTTTATTTGTTTTAGGGGACACAGTGCACTCCTCCAGAGAGGCAGTTGGCAATTTACATCCCCCCCATCAGCATAACAAGGCTCCCTGTTCTCCAGGGACTGTCTTGCCTTTCTGGTATTTACACATTTTGTGGATATCCCTTTTGACCGGTGGGGAGTGATACTTCTTTATAATGCAGATTAACATTGCCCACTTGCTTGCTTGGCCAAAAATTGCGTATGCGTTTTGTTCTTAATATATTCAGGAGAAAACGCATATGCCGTTTTTGGCCAAGTGCATCATTGACGAAGTTGTGCCCCTCTTCATGTGCTTTACAGATGATTCCAACGTACCTCTTGAAATCTGTTTCCTGCTATTCTGCTTCGCCTTCAATTCCCCCTCATTGCCTTCCCTCAACAGATTTTTGGACGATAGTTGTCCTTTAATACTCTGCCAGTTTGTGAATTGCTGTGCCCCTTAGCTTCATTTTTCAACTCGTTTTTTGTGAGCTGAACGCAAGTCCACAATTTTGATTCAGGACGTAATCTGGATCCCGGGGGGTGGCTGAGACAATGGTTAATTCTTCTTCTTGCTTGGAAATTAGAGTGACCTATGCCCGTCCAAATACCTAACAGCTACTCTCTCATTGGTTCTCCCTCTTCACTTTTATCCTCTGCCAAATTTGCAACCTGTGCGAACCAGGAGGATAAAGGGGCTGTCTCTCCAAGTTGGGAGATTGATAGTAAAGCAGTTGGAAAGTAAAACCGGAGCACCAGGAGAGGGACTATTAGTTGAGTTTTAGAAGCCTTTCGTATTTACAGTGTGTCCATTCTCTAGGTTTCCCGTACATGTTATAGCTGTAGAAATATTGACTTCAACCTGGAGAGTTGGGACAAATGGAATGGGTGCCACACATTATTGCTTTAAAGGGTGTGCATTTGCTGAACCAATCTCACCAATCCTCTCAGTCCCAAGTGTCCAGCCTTATGCCATATCCAGCTGTCATTGTAGATAGGGTCATTCCAGGTTTCATTAGAGCCCCTAAAGGAATTGTAAAGATTTTCCATGTTTTTTGTGTTTTGTTTTTCAAATTCCTTTTTATAGTGGGTTTGAGCTGATTCTCACTGCAATGATTATGCCAGTCTAGACACACTTGAGTCCATTACGGAAACATATCAATACATAGGTTTTAATATTCTTACTAGTCAGATATATTCCTCAGTGGGAAATATCGTGTTTTGAGTTCCTTTCACTGAGGAAGGTATAGGTCTTGTATACTCCATAGTTGGTTTTTGAAATGGTACGTGTGGTTATATCAAACGCTGGTTTTCTGCAGCACTCCACCTCATATTCCCCCTTGAGCAGGCATAAGAGTGTTTTCTAAATATGAGTCTCTGTTCGCTTTCCTAACTCTGTTCATGTGTAGCCATGTTTAGAGGACCTTCATAAGTGATATCTTATGATAAGTTTCTTTTTCTGTGTGACTTATTTCACTTAGAATCATCGTACCTGAATCCACTCATTTTGCTGCTACTGGTCTTATGACATTGATTTCATGGCTGAGGGATATTCCATCATACGTAACTATCAAAATATTTTAAACCATATTTATATTTCCTGGGATATTTAAGCTGTACCCAAGTTGAGGTTCTTGTAATCAGTGCAGCCCTAAATTTTGGGGTTGCTCTGTCTTATTGATTTTCTGCTTTCCCAAGGTATATTCCCCAGACTGAAAGTACCCTTGGATCTGTAGCTCTGTTGTTTACTTGTTTTAGGGAACACAATGCACTCCTCCAGAGAGGCAGTTGGCAATTTACATCCCGCCCATCAGCATAACAAGGCTCCCTGTTCTCCAGGGCCTGTCTTGCCTTTTTGGTTTTTACCCATTTTGTGGATGTACCTTTTGACAAGTGGGAAGTGATACTTTGTAGTGCAGATTTGCATTGCCAGCATGCTTGCTTGGCCAAAAAGGGTGTGTGCGTTTTCTCCTGAATATATTCAGGAGAAAACGCATACACCCTTTTTGGCCAAGTGCATCATTGTCGATGTTGTGCCCCTCTTCCTGTGCCTTAAATGCGATTCCAACGTACCTCTTGAAATCTGTTTCCTGCTATTCTGCCTCGCTTTCAAGTCCGCCACGTTGCCTTCCCTCAACAGACTTTTGGACGATAGTTGTCCTTTATTACTCTGCCTGTTTGTGAATTGTTGTGCACTGAGCTACATTATTTAACTCGTTTATTTTGTGAGCTGAACGCACGTCCAATATTTTGGTTCAGGACCTATACTGGTTCCCGGTGGGTGGCTGAGGCTTTGGTTATTTCTTCTTCTTCCCGCGAAGTAAGAGTGACATGTGCCCGTACAAATGTCTAACAGCAACTCTCTCACTGGTCTCCCTCTTCCCTTTCATCCTCTGCCAAATTGGCAACCTGTGCGAACCAGGAGGTTAAAGGTGCTGTCTCTCCAAGTTGGGAGATTGATAGTAAAGCAGTTGGAACGTCAAACGGGAGCACCAGGAGTGGGACTATTCGTTGAGTTTTAGAAACCTTTCGTATTCACACTGTGTCCATTCTCTAGGGTTCCCGTACATATTATAGCTGTAGTAATATGCCCTTAAACCTGGCCTGTTGGGACCCATGGAATGGGTGCCACACATTATTGCTTTAAAGGGTCTACATTTGCTCACCCAATCTCACCAATCCTCTCAGTCCCAAGTGTCCAGCCTTATGCCACATCCAGCTGTCATTTTAGATAGGGTCATTCCAGGTTTCATCAGCGTCCCTGAAGGTATTGTGTAAGAATTGTTCTGTTTTTATGTTTTGTTTTGAAATTCATTTTTATATTGGGTTTGAGCTGATTCTCCCTGCCATGTTTATGTCATACTAGACACACTTAGTTACCTTACGGTGACATATCAATACATAGGTTTTAAAATTCTTACTAGTCAGATATATTTCTCTGTGGGGAATAGGGATGTTGAGTTCCATTAACTGAGGAAGGTGTAGGGCTTGTCTCTTTTGTTTTTGGATTATGGAACGGTACATTTGCTAATATCAATCTTTTGTTTTGTACATCTCCCCACCTCTCTTTCCCCTTAAGCAAGCGTTAGAGTGTTTTCTAAATCTGAGACTCTGTTATCTTCCCTAAATCAGTTCATATGTAGCCATGTTTACATTCCCTTCATAAGTGATATCTTATGTCAGAATGCACCATGGCCCTTGTCATAATAATGCTTCATGACCCCTGTCATCACAATGATCCATGCCCTGGTTATCAAAATACTCCATTTCCCTTGTCATCAAAATTCTCCACGTACTTGTCATCACAATGCTACATGACACTTCTCATCAAAATGTTACATGCTCTTGTCATCACAATTCTCCATTCTCTTGACATTGCAATGCTCCATGCCCTTGTCATCACAATGCTCCATGCCTTTGTCATCACATTGCTCCATGACCCCTGTCATCACATTGCTCCCTGACACCTGTCATCACAATGCTTCATGCCCCTTGTCATTACAGTGCTCCATGATGCTCGGCATCACAATTACCCAAGGTCTTCTCATCACAATACTCCACGGTTTTGCCATCACCATGCGCCATGCCTTGTCATCTCAAAGCTCAATGTCCCTTGTCCTCACAATTATCCATGTCCTTGTCATTACAATGCTCCATGGCACTTCACATCACAATGTTATATGCTCTTGTCATCACAATACTCCATGCACTTGTCATCGCAATGCTCCATGACCCCTGTCATAGGAAGCTCCATGCGCTTTTCATTAAAATGTTTCACGACCAGGACATTAAAATTCTCAATGGCCCTTGATATCACAATGCTCCATGCCCTTGTCATCACAATGCTCCTTTACTTTGTCACAACAATCCTCCATAACAATTGGCATCACAATGCTCCATGATATTGTCATCAAACTGGAACATGACATATTTCATCACAATGCTCCCTGACACCTTTCTTCACAATAATCCATGACCTTGTCATCACAGTGTTCCATGACCTTGTCATCACAATGTGCCATGCCCATTCTTATCACAATAATCTAAGAAACATGTCAGACCAATGCTCCATGACACTTTTCATCACAATGATCCATGAACGCTGTCATCAAAATGTACCATGCCCATCATCATAATGCTTCATGCTATTGTCATCACAATGAAATCAAAAAGCTCCATGACATCTGTCACCACAATGCTGCAAACCCTTGTGATCACAATGTCCCATAACACTTGTCATCACAATGCCCCATGACGCTGGTCACCACAGTTATCCATGGGCTTCTCATCACAATGTACCATGACTTTTGTCAACACAATGTTCAATACCCTTGTCAACAAAATGCTCTCTGACTACTGACCTCAGTATGCACTGTGCACTCTTTCATGGCAAGGCTCCATGCCTATTTCATCACAATGATCCATGCCCTTTTCATCAAAATGTTCCAAGACACCTGTGATCACAATGCTCCTTGCACTTGTCATCACAAATCTCCATGACGAATGCCATCAGAATGCTCCATGGCCTTCTCATCATAATGTTCCATGCCCTTGTCATCACAATGCTCCAAGACCCCTGTAATCAAAATGATCCCTGCGCCTTTTCATCAGAATGCTCCATGAGACTTGTCATCACAAGATTCCATGGTCTTCACATCACAGTGCTCCAGGACCTTGTCATCACAGTGCTCCATTCCCTTGTCATCACAATGCTCCATGACCCCTGTCATCACAATAATCCATGAACATTTTCAGCCCAATTCTCTACGAAATTCTAATCACAATGCTCCATAGTCCATATCACCACAATGCTCCATGACCACTGTCATCAAAACACTCCATGACACCAGACAACACAATGATCCGGGACACTTGTCATCACAATGCTACATTCCCTTGTCATCACAATGCTCCATGACCCCTGTCATCACAACACTCCATGAACATTTTCAGCCCAGTGCTCCATGACCCTTGTCATCACAATGATCCATGCCCTTTTCATCCCAATGCTCCATGACCCCTGTATTCACAATGCTCAGTAACGCTTGTCATCACAGTGCTTCTTGACACCTGTCATCACAATGCTCCATGCCTTTGTCAGCAAAATGCTACATGACCTTGTCATTACAATACTCTATGCACTTGTCATCACAATACTCCATTTCCATTGTCATCACAATCCTCCATGAACCTTGGGATCACATTGCTTCCTGCCATTGTCATCACAATGCTCCATGCTCCTTGAAATCAAAATGATCCATGACCTCTGTCATCACAATGCTCCAAAACCTTGTGATCACAATGTTCCATAACACTTGTCATCCCAAAGCTCCATGATGCCTGTCATCACAATACTCCATGCCCTTTTCATCACAATGCTCCATGACATTTGTCATCACAATTCTCAATACACTTGTCATCAAAATGCTCCCTGACACTTGTCATCAGAATGCTCCTTGAAACCTGTCACGAAAAGGCTCCATGCCGTTTTCATCAAAATGCCCCATGCCGTTTTCTTCACAATGGTCCAGGCCATTTTCAACAAAATCCTCCACAAGCTTTTCATCAGAATGCTCCATGACCCTTCTCATCACAATTCTCCATGCACTTGTCAGCACAATGCTCCCTGACCCTTGTCATCACAATGCTCCAAGCCATTGTCATCACAATGCTCCATTACATTTGTCATCAGAATTCTCCATGACACTTGGCATCACAATGCTCCATGCCATTGTCATCACAATGGGCCATTCCAAATGTCATTGCAATAATCCATGAAACATATTAGACCAATGTTCCATGCCCTTGTCATCACAATGCTCCATGCCCTTGTTATCACAATGCTCCATGACCCCTGTCATCACAATGCTCCGTGAGTCCCGTCATCACAATGCTTCATGACCTTTGTCATCACAATGGTCCATGCCGTCGTCGTAAACAGTCTCTGACCATTTTAACCACAATGCTCCATGAAATTTTCATCACAATGCTGTTGACCCTTGTCATCACAATGCTCCATGCGCTTGTCAGCACAATGCCTCATGACACGTCATCACAGTGCACCATGCGCTTGTCATCACAGTGCTCCACAATCTTGTCATCACAATGCTCCTTAAAATTTGTCATCACAATGCTCCATGCTCTTCTCATCAAAATGCTCTCTCACCACTGATATCACAATGCTACATAACTATTTGTCACAATACTCCCTCACCCCAGTCATCACAATGTTCCATGACACTGTCATCACAATGTTACCTCCCCTTATCATCACAATGTTCCATGACACCTGTCATCAAATTGCCCCATGACCCGTTTCATCCCAACGCTCCAAAGCCCCTGACATCACAATGTTCTATAACCCCTGCCATCAAAATATTCCATTACATTTTTCATCGAAATGCTACATGACCCGGTCATCAAAATGCTCCCTGCCCTTCTCATCACAATGCACCTTGCCCTTGTCATCAAAATGCTCCATTACTTGTCATGACAAATCCCCATGACACTTGGCATCACAATGCTCCATGTCATTGTCATCACAATGCTCCATGAACCCTCTCATAACATTGCACAATGCCCTTGTCATCAAAAAGCTCCATGACACTTTTCATTACAATGCTCGATGCCCTTCTCATCACAACGCTCCAGTCCCTTGTCATTACAATCCTGCATGACCCATGTATCATAGTGTTCTGTAACCTTGTCATCAGAAGGCTCCATGCCCACTCTCATCACAATAATCCATGAAACTTTTCAGACCAATGTTCCATGCCCTTCTCATCACAATGCTCCATTACCTCTGTCATAACAATCCACCATGACCCCTGCCATCACAATGTTCCACGGCCTAGTCATCACAAGGTTCCATGACAGTTGTTATCACAATGCTGAAGAACCCTGTAATCACAATGCTCCATGCCCTTGTCATCACAAACCTCCATGACTCATGTGTTCAGAATATTTCATGGCCTTCTCATCACAATGCTCCATGCCCTTGTCATCACAATGCTCCAAAACCCATGTAAACACAATGCTCCATGACCCCAGTCATCACAATGCTCCGTGACTCCAGTCAACACAATGCTTCATAAGATTTGTCATCACAATTGTCCATGCCCGCATCATCACAAGGCTCTGTGACCTTTGTAACCACAATGCTCCATGAACTTTTCATCACAGTGCTCCGTGACACTTGTCATCACAATGCTCCATGCCTTTGTCAGAAAAATGCTCCATGACCCTTGTCATCACAATGTGCCATGCGCTTTTCATCACAACGGTCCACATATTTGTCATAGCAATGCTCCATAAACCCTGTAATCACAATGCTCTATGCCACTTTTCATCTCAATGAACCATGAACCCTGTCATCACAATGCACATTGCCCATCATCATAATGCTTCATGCTATTGCCATCACAATGAATTCAAAATGCTCCATGATCTCTGTCATAACAATGCTCCAAACCCTTGGGATCATAATATTCCATAACACTTGTCATCACAGTGCCCCATGACACTCGTCATCACAATTATCCATGGTCTTCTCATCACAATGCTCCATGATATTTGTCATCACAATGCTCAATACACTTGTCATCGAAATGCTCCCTGACACTTGTTGTCTCTATGCTCCTTGAACCCTGTCATGACAAGGCTCCATGCCTTTTTCATCAAAATGATCCATTCCATTTTCATCACAATGCTCCAAGACCCCTTTAAACACAATGCTCCATGCCCTGGTCATCACAAAGCTCAATGAAACAAGTCTTCAGATTGCTCCCTGGCCTTCTCCTCACAATGTTCCATGCCCATGTCATTACAATGTTCCAAGACCCCTGTAATCACAATGGTCCATGCCCCTTTTCATCAGTATGCTCCATGAGATTTGTCATTACAAGTCTCTATGTATTTCTCATCACAATGCTCCAGAACCTTGTCATCACAATGATTCACGACCTTGCAATGAAAATTCTCAATGGCCCTTGTCATCATAATGCTCCAAGCCCTAGTCATCACAATGCTCCATTTTATTTGTCATCAAAATCCTCCATTACATTTGGCATCACAATGCTCCCTGCCATTGTCATTGCAATGGACCATGACATATGTCATCACAATGCTCCCTGACACCTGTCTTCACAATACTCCACGACCTTCTCATCACAATGATCCGTGCCCTTGTCATCACAATGCACCATGTCCACTGTCATCACAATAATCTATGAAATTTGTCAGACCAATAGTCCATGCCCCTGTCACCACAATGCTCCATGCCCTTGTCATCACAATGCTCCATGCCTTTGTCAGAAAAATGCTCCATGACCCTTGTCATCAAAATGTGCCACGGGCTTTCCATCACAATGATACACAACCTTGGCATCGCTACGCTCCATAAACCTTGTAATCACAATGCTCCATGCTCTTCTCATCCAAATGCTCTCTCACCTGAGATATAACCATGTTCCCTCACTAGTCATCAAAATCCTCCCTCACCCCTGTAATCAAAATGTTCCATGACACCTGTCATCACCATGTTCCATTCCCTTGTCATCACAATGTTCCATGACCACTGTCATCACAATACTTCATGAACAATTTCAGCCAAATACTCCATGACCTTCTCATCACAATGCTCCATAACAAATATCATCACAATGCTCCATGACCACTGTCATCACAACACTCCATGACACCCGACAACACAATGATCCGGGACTCTTGTCATTACAATGTTCCATTCCCTAGTTATCACAATGCTCCATGACCCCTGTCATCACAATACTCCATGAACATTTTCAGCCCAGTGCTCCATGACCCTTGTCATCACAATGATCCATGCCCTTGTTATCCCAATTCTCCATGACCCCTGTATTCACAATGCTCCGTGACTCTTGTCATCACAGTGCTCCCTGACACCTGGTATCACAATGCTTCATGCCTTTGTCAGCAGAATGCTACATGACCTTGTCATTACAATGCTCTATGCGCTTGTCATCACAATACTCCATTACCATTATCATCACAATCCTCCACGAACCTTGGGATCACAGTGCTTCATGCCCTTGTCATCACAATGTTCCATGCTCCTTGAAATCAAAATGATCCATGACCTCTGTCATCACAATGCTCCAAACCCTTGTGATCACAAGGTTCCAGAGCACTTGTCATCACAACGCTCCATGATGCCTGTCATCACAATACTCCATGCTCTTTTCATCACAATGCTCCATGACCTTTCTCATCACAATTCTCAATATATTGTCTTCACAATGCTCCCTGACATTTGTCGTCAGAATGCTCCTTGAACCCTCTAATGAAAAGTCTCCATGCCTTTTTCATCACAATGTTCCATGCGGTTTTCATCACAATGCTCCATGCCATTGTCATCAAAATACTCCACAAGGTTGTCAGCAGAATGCTCCATGAACCTTGTCATAACAATTCTCCATGCACTTGTCAGCACAATGTTCCCTGAACCTTGTCATCACAATGCTCCAAGCCATTGTCATCACAATGGGCCATTATATATGTCAGCACAATGCTCCCTGACAACTGTCTTCACAAATCTGCATCACAAGGTCTTCACAAAGCTCCATGCCCTTGTCATCACAATGCTCCATTCCCTTGTTATCACAATGCTCCATGACCCCTGTCATCACAATGCTCCGTGACTCCAGTCATCACAATGCTTCATGACCTTTGTCATCACAATGGTCCATGCCCTCATCATCAAGAGTATCTGTGACCTTTTTAACCACAATGCTCCATGAACTTTTCTTCACAATGCTCTTTATCCCCTTTCATCACAATGCTCTATGCCTTTCTCAGCACAATGCTCCATGACGTATGTCATCAGAATGCTCCATGGCCTTCTCCTCACAGTGCTCCTTGCCCTTGTCATCACAATGCTCCAAGACCCCTGTAATCACAATGCTCCATGCCCCTTTTCATCAGAATGCTCCATGAGACTTGTCATCACAAGTCTCCATGGTCATCTCATCACAATGCTCCAGGACCTTGTCATCACAATGCTCTGTGACTCCAGTCATCACAGTGCTTCATAATATTTGTCATCACAATGGTCCATGCCCAAGTCATCACAAGGCTCTGTTACCTTTGTATCCACAATGCTCCATGAACATTTCATCACAATGTTCCGTGACCCTTGTCATCACAATGCTCCATGCCTTTGTCATTAAAATGCTCCATGACAATTGTCATCACAATGTGCCACGTGCTTTTCATCCCAACGGTCCAAAAATTTGTCATCACAATGCTCCATAAAAATTGTAATCACAATGCTGCATGCCCTTCTCATCACAATGCTCTATTACACCTGTCATAACAATGCTCCATGACCCCTGCCATCACAATGTTCCACGGCCTTGTCATCACAAGGCTCCATGACACTTGTCATCACAATGCTCCAAGACCCCTTTAATCACAATGCTCCTTGCCGTTGTCATCACAAAGCTCCATGACACATGTCATCAGAATGTTCCATGGCCGTCTCATCAAAATGCCGCATGCCCTTGTCATCACAGTGCTCGAAAACCCCTGTAAACACAGTGCTCCATGCCACTTTTCATCTCAATGCTCCATGAACCCTGTCACCACAACACTCCATGACACGTGACAACACAATGATCCGGGACTCTTGTCATCACAGTGCTCCAAGACCCCTGTAATCAAAATGCTCCATGACCCCTGTCATCACAATACTCCATGAACATTTTCAGCCCAATGCTCCATGACCCTTGTCATCACAATGATCCATGCACTTGTCATCCCAATGATCCATGACCTCTGTATTCAAGATGCTCCGTGACAATTGTGTCACATTTCTCCATGACACCTGTCATCACAATGCTCCATGTCATTCTCAGGAAAATTCTACATGTCTTTGTCATTATAATGCTCGATGCGCTTGTCATCACAATGCTCCAAGACCCCTGTAATCACAATGCTACATGCCCCTTTTCATCTCAATGCTCCATGAACACTGTCATCACAATGCACCATGCCCATCATCATAATGCTTCAGGCTATTGTCATCACGATGAAATCAAAATTCTCAATGACCTCTGTCATCATAATGTTCCAAAGCCTTGTGATCACAATGTTCCATAACACTTATAATCACAACACCCCATGACGATCATCATCACAATTATCCATGGCCTTCTCATCACCATGCTCCATGACTTTTGTCATCACAATTCTCAATACACTTGTCATCACAATGCTCCCTGACACTTGTCGTCAGAATGCTCCTTGAACCTTGCCACGAAAAGGCTGCATGCCTTTTTCATCACATTGCCCCATGCCGTTTTCATCACAATGCTCCATGCCATTGTCATCAAAATACTCCACAAGCTTGTCATCAGAATGCTCCATGACCCTTGTCATCACAATTCTCCATGCACTTGTCAGCACAATGCTCCCTGACCCTTGTCATCACAATGCTCCAAGCCATTGTCATAACAATGCTCCATTACCTTTGTCATCAGAATCTTTCATGAAACTTGGCATCACAATGCTCCATGACATTTTCATCACAATGGGCCATTACATATGTCATCACAATGCTCCCTGACACTTCTCTTCACAATACTGCATGAGCTGGTCATCACAATGCTCCATGCCCTTGTCATCACAATGCGCCATTCCAAATGTCATCGCAATAATCCATGAAACATATTAGACCAATGTTCCATGCCCTTGTCATCATAATGCTCCAAGCCCTCGTTATCACAATGCTCCATGACCCCTGTAATCACAATGCTCCATGCCCTTGTCATCACAAATCTCCATGACGCATGCCATCAGTAAGTTCCATGGCCTTCTCCTCACAGTGCACCTTGCCCTTGTCATCACAATGCTCCAAGACCCCGGTAATCACAATGCTCCATGCCCCTTTTCATCAGAATGCTCCATGAGACTTGTCATCAAAAGTCTCCATCGTCATCTCATCACAATACTCCAGGAACTTGTCATCACCATGCTCCTTTCCCTTGTCATCAAAATGCTCCATGACACCTGTCATCACAATACTCCATGAACATTATCAACCCAGTGCTCCATTATCTTCTCATCACAATGCTCCATGACCAGTATCATCACAATGCTCCATGACCACTGTCATCAAAATGCGCCATTCCAACTGTCATCACAATAATCCATGAAACTTATACCAATGTTCCATGCCCTTGTCATCACAATGCTCCATACCCTTGCTATCACAATGTTCCAAGACCCCTGTCATCAGAATGCTCCATGCCCCTTTTCATCAGTATGCTCCATGAGACCTGTCATCACAAGGCTCCATTGTTTTCTCATCACAATGCTCAAGGACCTTGTCATCACAATGCTTCACGACATTGTCATGAAAATTCTCAATGGCCCTTGTCATCATAATGCTCCAAGCCCTAGTCATCACAATGCTCCATCATATTTGTCATCACAATCCTCCATTACATTTGGCATCACAATGCACCATGCCATTTTCATCGAAATGGACCATGACATATGTCATCAAAATGCTCCCTGACACCTGTCTTCACAATACTCCATGACTTTGTCATCACAATGCTCCATGCCCTTGTCATCACAATGCTCCATGACACCCGACAACACAATGATCCGGGACTCTTGTCATTACAATGCTCCATTCCCTAGTCATCACAATGCTCCATGACCCCTGTCATCACAATACTCCATGAACATTTTCAGCCCAATGCTCCATGACACTTGTCAT
Source organism: Mesoplodon mirus (assembly GCF_964341445.2). Lineage (NCBI taxonomy): Eukaryota > Metazoa > Chordata > Mammalia > Artiodactyla > Ziphiidae > Mesoplodon > Mesoplodon mirus. The sequence continues at coordinate 335,712 of NW_028295412.1, forward strand.
CACAATGATCCATGCCCTTGTCATCCCAATTCTCCATGACACCTGTATTCACAATGCTCCGTGACACTTGTCATCACAGTGCTCCCTGACACCTGGCATCACAATGCTTCATGCCTTTGTCAGCAGAATGCTGCATGACCTTGTGATTACAATGCTCTATGCGCTTGTCATCACAATACTCCATTACCATTATGATCACAATCCTCCATGAACCTTGGGATCACATTGCTTCATGCCCTTGTCATCACAATGTTCCATGCTCCTTGAAATCAAAATGATCCATGGCCTCTGTCATCACAATGCTCCAAACCCTTGTGATCACAATGTTCCATAGCACTTGTCATCACAACGCTCCATGATGCGTGTCATCACAATACTCCATGCCCTTTTCATCACAATGCTCCATGACCTTTGTCATCACAATTCTCAATATATTGTCTTCACAATGCTCCCTGACATTTGTCGTCAGAATGCTCCTTGAACCCTCTAATGAAAAGTCTCCATGCCTTTTTCATCACAATGCTCCATGCGGTTTTCACCACAATGCTCCATGCCATTGTCATCAAAATACTCCACAAGCTTGTCAGCAGAATGCTCCATGACCCTTGTCATCACAATTCTCCATGCACTTGTCAGCACAATGTTCCCTGAACCTTGTCATCACAATGCTCCAAGCAATTGTCAGCACAATGCTCCATTACCTTTGTCATCAGAATCCTCCATGACACTTGGCATCACAATGCTCCATGCCATTGTCATCACAATGGGCCATTATATAAGTCAGCACAATGCTCCCTGACAACTGTCTTCACAAATCTGCATCACAAGGTCTTCACAATGCTCCATGCCCTTGTCATCACAATGCTCCATGCCCTTGTTATCACAATGCTCCATGACCCCTGTCATCACAATGCTCCGTGACTCCAGTCATCACAATGCTTCATGATCTTTGTCATCACAATGGTCCATGCCCTCATCATCAAGAGTCTCTGTGACCTTTTTAACCACAATGCTCCATGAATTTTTCTTCAAAATGCTCTTTATCCCCTGTCATCACAATGCTCTATGCCTTTCTCAGCACAATGCTCCATGACGTATGTCATCAGAATGCTCCATGGCCTTCTCCTCACAGTGCTCCTTGCCCTTGTCATCACAATGCTCCAAGACACCTGTAATCACAATGCTCCATGCCCCTTTTCATCAGAATGCTCCATGAGACTTGTCATCACAAGTCTCCATGGTCATCTCATCACAATGGTCCAGGACCTTGTCATCACAATGCTCTGTGACTCCAGTCATCACACTGCTTCATAATATTTGTCATCACATTGGTCCATGCCGAAGTCATCACAAGGCTCTGTTACCTTTTTATCCACAATGCTCCATGAACATTTCATCACAATGTTCCGTGACCCTTGTCATCACAATGCTCCATGCATTTGTCATTAAAATGCTCCATGACCATTGTCATCACTATGTGCCACGCGCTTTTCACCCAATGGTCCAAAAATTTGTCATCACAATGCTCCATAAAAATTGTAATCACAATGCTGCATGTCCTTCTCATCACAATGCTCCATTACACCTGTCAAAACAATGCTCCATGACCCCTGCCATCACAATGTTCCACGGCCTTGTCATCACAAGGCTCCATGACACTTGTCATCACAATGCTCCAAGACCCCTTTAATCACAATGCTCCATGCCGTTGTCATCACAAAGCCCCATGACACATGTCATCAGAATGTTCCATGGCCGTCTCATCAAAATGCCACATGCCCTTGTCATCACAGTGCTCCAAAACCCCTGTAAACACAGTGCTCCATGCCCCTTTCCATCTCAATGGTCCATGAACCCTGTCATCACAACTCTCCATGACACGTGACAACACAATGATCCGGGACTCTTGTCATCACAGTGCCCCAAGACCCCTGTAATCAAAATGCTCCATGACCCCTGTCATCACAATACTCCATGAACATTTTCAGCCCAATGCTCCATGACCCTTATCATCACAATGATCCATGCACTTGTCATCCCAATGATCCATGACCCCTGTATTCAAAATGCTCCGTGACAATTGTGTCACAGTTCTCCATGACACCTGTCATCACAATGCTCCATGCCATTCTCAGGAAAATTCTACATGCCCTTGTCATTACAATGCTCTATGCACTTGTCATCACAATGCCCCAAGAACCCTTTAATCACAATGCAACATGCCCCTTTTCATCTCAATGCTCCATGAACTCTGTCATCACAATGCACCATGCCCATCATCATAATGCTTCAGGCTATTGTCATCACGATGAAATCAAAATTCTCAATGACCTCTGTCATCATAATGCTCCAAAGCCTTGTGATCACAATGTTCCATAACACTTATAATCACAACACCCCATGACGATCATCATCACAATTATCCATGGCCTTCTCACCACCATGCTCCATGACTTTTGTCATCACAATTCTCAATACACTTGTCATCACAATGCTCCCTGACACTTGTCGTCAGAATGCTCCTTGAACCCTGCCACGAAAAGGCTGCATGCCTTTTTTATCACATTGCCCATGCCGTTTTCATCACAATGCTCCATGCCATTGTCATCAAAATACTCCACAAGCTTGTCATCAGAATGCTCCATGACCCTTGTCATCACAATTCTCCATGCACTTGTCAGCACAATGCTCCCTGACCCATGTCATCACAATGCTCCAAGCCATTATCATCACAATGCTCCATTACCTTTGTCTTCAGAATCCTCCATGACACTTGCTATCACAATGCTCATGCTACTGTCATCAAAATGGGCCATTACTTATGTCATCACAATGTGCCCTGGCAACTCTCTTCAAAATACTTCATGCCCTTGTCATTACAATGCTCCATGCCCTTGTCATCACAAATCGCCATTCCAACTCTCATCGCAATAATCCATTAAAACTTATTAGACCAATGCTCCATGCCCTTGTCATCAAAATGCTCCAAGCCCTTGTTATCACAATGCTCCATGACCCCTGTCATCACAACGTTCCATGACTCCAGTCATCACAATGCTTCATGACCTTTGTCATCACAATGGTCCATGCCCTCATCATCAACAGTCTGTGCGACATTTTTAACCACAATGCTCCATGAACTTTTCATCACAATGAACTTTGACCCTTGTCATCGCAATTGTCTATGCCTTTCTCAGCACAATGCTCCATGACAATTTTCATCACAATGCTCCCTGCGCTTGTCAGCACCATGCTCCTCGACACATGTCATCACAATACACCATGCGTTTGTCATCACAGTGCTCCACAATCTTGTCATCACAATGCTCCATCAACATTGTCATCACAATGCTCCATGCGCTTCTCATCAAAATGCTCTCTCCCCACAGATATCACAATGTTACATCACTATTCGTCACAATACTCCCTAACCCCTGTCATCACAATCTTCAATGACTCCTGTCATCAGAATGCTACATGCATTATGATCACAATGTTCGATGACCACTGACATCACAATGTTAAATAACCCCTGTCATCAAAATGCTCCATGACCCTTTTCATCAAAATGCTCCATGACCCCTGACATCACAGTGTTCCATAACCCCTGTCATCAAAATGTTCCATGACACTTTTCATCAAATTGCTCCATGACACTGTCATCACAATGCTCCCTGCCCTTCTCATCACAATGCACAACGCTCTTGTCATCAAAATGCTCCATGACATTTGTCATCACAAAGATCCATGACCCTTGGCATCACAATGTTCCATGTCATTGTCATCACGGTGCTCCATGAACGCTCTCATCACATTGCTCCATGCCCTTGTCATCACAAAGCTCCATGACACATGTCATCAAAATGCTCCATGGCCTTCTCATCACAATGCTCCATGCCCTTGCCATCACAATGCTCCATTACCCCTTTCATAACAATGCTCCATGGCGCCTGCCAACACAATGTTCCATGGCCTTGTCATCACAAAGCTCCATGACCCTTCTAATCACAATGCTTCAAGACCCCTGTAATCACAATGCTCCATGCACTTCTCATCCAAATGCTCTCTCACCTGAGATATCACAGTGTTCCATCACTAGTCATCACAATCCTCCCTCAACCCTTTAATCACAATGTTCCATGACCCCTGACATCACAATATTCCATAACCACTGTCATCACAATGCTCCATGACACATTTCATCCCAAAGTTCCATGACCCATGGCATCACAATGTTCTGTAACCCCTGTCATCAAAATGTTACATTACACTTTTCATCAAATTACAGCATGAACCTGTCATCAAAATGCTCCCTCTCATTCTCATCACAATGCACCACACGCTTGTCATCAAAATGCTCCATGACCGTTGTCATCACAAAGCTCCATACCCTTGGCATCACAATGCTCCATGTCATTGTCATCACAATGCTCCCTGAACGCTCTCATCCCAATGCTCCATGCCCTTGTCATCACAAAGCTCCATGACACTTGTCATCACAATGCTCGATGCCCTTCTCATCAAAATGCTCCATGCCATTTTCCTCACAATCCTCCATGACCCATGTATCACAGTGTTCCGTGCCCTTGTCATCACAATGCTCCATGCCCACTCTCATCACAATAATCCATGAAAACATTCGGGCCAATGCTCAATGCACTTCTCATCACAATGCTCCATTACATCTGTCATAAAAATGCTCCATAACCCCTGCCATCACAATGTTCCACGTCCTTGTCATCACAAGGCTCCCTGACCCTTGACATCACAATGCTCCAAGACCCCTGTAATCACAATGCTCCATGCCACTTTGCATCTCAATGCTCCATGAACGCTGCCATCACAATGCACCATGACCATCATCATAATGCTTCAGGCTATTGTCATCACACTGAAATCAAAATTCTCCATGACCTCTGTCATCATAATGCTCCAAACCCTTGTGATCACAATGTTACATAACACTTATCATCACAAATCCCCATGACGCTCATCATCACAATTATCCATGGTATTCTCATCACAATGCTCCATGACCTTTGTCATCACAATGCTCAATACACTTGTCATCACAATGCTCCCTGACACTTGTCGTCAGTATGCTCCTTGAAACTTGTCATGACAAGGCTCCATGCCTTTTTCATCACAATGATCCGTGCCCTTTTCATCACAATGCTCCAAGATCACTGTCCTCACAATTCTCCATGTGTTTGTCATCACAAAACTCCATGAAGCATGTCATCAGAATGCCCCATGGCCTTCTCATCACAATGCTCCATGCCCTAGTCATCACAATGCTCCAAGACCACTGTAATCACAATGCTCCATGCCCCTTTTCATCAGAATGCTCCGTGAGAATTCTCATCACAAGTCTCCATGGTCATCTCATCAAAAAGCTCCAGGACCTTGTCATCACCATTCTCCAGTCCCTTGTCATCACAATGCTCCAAGACCCCTGTCATCACAATGATCCATTAACATATTCAGCCCAATGCTCCACGACCTACACATCACAATACTCCATGGCCAATATCATCACAATGCGCCATGACCACTGTTATCACAACATTCCATGACTCCAGACAACACAATGATCCGGGACTCTTGTCATCACAATGCTCCATTCCCTACTCATCACTATGCTCCATGACCCCTGTCATCACAACACTCCATGAACATTTTCAGCCCAGTGCTCCATGACACTTTTCTGCACAATGATCCATGCCCTTGTCATCCCAATGCTCCATAACCCCTGTATTCGCAATGCTCCATGACACAAGTCATCACAATGCTCCATGCCTTTATCAGCAAAATGCTACATGACCTTGTCATTACAATGCTCTATGCGCTTGTCATCACAATACTCCATTTCCATTGTCATCACAATCCTCCATGAACCTTGGGATCACATTGCTTCATGCCCTTGTCATCACAATGCTCCATGCTCCTTGAAATCAATATGATCCATGACCTCTCTCATCACAATGCTCCAAACCCTTGTGATCACAATGTTCCATAACACTTGTCATCACAACGCTCCATGATGCCTTTCATCACAATACTCCATGCTCTTTTCATCACAATGCTCCATAACCTTTGTCATCACAATTCTCAATATACATGTCATCACAATTCTCCCTGACATTGTCATCAGAATGCTCCTTGAAACCTGCCACGAAAAGGCTCCATGCTATTTTCTTCACAATGCCCCATGCCATTTTCATTACAATGCTCCATGCCATTGTCATCAAAATACTCCACAGGCTTGTATTCAGAATGCTCCATGACCCTTGTCATCACAATTCTCCATGCAATTGTCAGCACAATGCTCCCTGTCCCATGTCATCACAATGCTCCAAGCCATTGTCATCACAGTGTTCCTTAATCTTTGTCATCAGAATCCTCCATGACAATTGGCATACCAATGCTCCATGCCATTGTCATCACAATGGGCCATTACATATGTCATCACAATGCTCCCTGACACCTCTCTTCACAATACTGCAAAACCTGGTCATCACAATGCTCCATGCCCTTGTCATCACAGTGTGCCATTCGAACTGTCATTGCAACAAGTCATGGAACTTATTAGACTAATGTTCCATGCCCTTGTCATCACAGTGCTCCATACCCTTGTTATCACAATGCTCCCTGTCCCCTGTCATCACAATCCTCCGTGACTCCAGTCATCACAATGCTTCATGACCTGTGTCATCACAATGGTCCATGCCCTCGTCATCAACATTCTCTGTGACCATTTTTACCACAATGCCCCATGAACTTTTCATCACAATGCTCTTTGACCCTTGTCATCACAATGCTCTATGCCTATCTCAGCACAATGCTCCATGACCCTTGTCATCACAGTGCTCCTTGCGCTTGTCAGCACAATGCTCCATGACACATGTCATCACAATGCACCATGCGCTTGACATCACAGTGCTCTACTATCTTGTCATCACAATGCTCCATAAACATTGTCATCATAATCTTCCATGCACTTCTCATCAAAATGCTCTCTCACCACTGATATCACAATGCTACATCACTATTTGTCACAATACTCCCTCCAACCTGTCATCCAAATGTTTCATGACTCCTGTCATCACAGTGCTACATGCACATATCATCCAAATGTTCGATGACCCCTGACATCACAATGTTCCATAACACCTGTCATAAAAATATTCCATGAAAATTTTCAACATATTGCTCCATGAACCTGTCATCACAATTCTCCCTGCCCTTCTCATCACAATGCACAATGCCCTTGCCATCAAAATGCTCCATGGCCTTTGTCATCTCAAAGATCCCTGACCCTTCGCATCACAATTCTCCATGTCATTGTCATCACAATGCTCCATGAACGCTCTCATCACATTGCTCCATGCCCTTGTCTTCACAAATCTCCATGACACATGTCATCAGAATTCTACATGGCATTCTTATCACAATGCTCCATGCCCTTGCCATCACAATGCTCCATTACACCTCTCATAACAATGCTCCATGACCCTGCCATCACGATATTCCATGGCCTTGTCATCACAAGGCTCCATGACCCTTCTCATCACAACACTCCAAGAACCCTGTAATCACAATGCTCCATGCCCTTTTTCATCTCAATGATCCATGAACACTGTCATCACAATGCACCATGCCCATCATCATAATGATTCATGCTATTGTCATCACAATGAAATCAAAAGGCTCCATGACATCTGACATAACAATGCTCCAAACCCTTGTGATCACAATATTCCATAACACTTGTCATCACAATGCCCCATGAAGCTCATCATCACAATTATCCATGGTCTTCTCATCACAAAGCTCCATGCCCTTGTCATCACAAAGCTCAATGACGTATGTCTTCAGAATGCTCCTTGTCCTTCTCCTCACAATGCTCCATGCCCTTGTCATCACAATGCTCCATGACCCCTGCCATCACAATGCTCCGTGATTCCAGTCATCACAATGCTTCATAACGTTTGTCATCACAATTGTCCTTGCCAGCGTCATCACAAGGCACTGTGACCTTTGTAATCACAATGCTCCATGAACTTTTCATCACAATTCTCTGTGACCCTTGTCATCACAATGCTCCATGTCTTTGTCAGAACAATGCTCCATGACCATTGTCATCACAATTTGCCACGCGCATTTCATCACAACGGTCCACAACCTTATCATTGCAATGCTCCATAAACTTTGTAATCACAATGGTCCATGCATTTCTCATCAAAATGCTCTCTCACCAGAGATATCACAATATTCCATCACTAGTCATCACAATACTCCCTCAACCATGAAATCACAATGTTCCATGACCCTGTCATGACAGTGCTACATCCCCTTATCATCACAATGTTCCATGACCTGTGACATCACAATGTTCCATAAGCCCTGTCATCAAAATGCTCCATGACACTTGTCATCACAATTCTCCATGCACTTGTCAGCGCAATGCTCCCTGACCCTTGACATCACAATGATCCAAGCCATTGTCATCACTGTGCTCCATTACCTTTGTCATCTGAATCCTCCATGTCACTTGGCATCACAATGCTCCATGCCATTGTCATCAAAATGGGCCATTACATATGTCATCAAATTGCTCCCTGACACCTGTCTTCACAGTACTGCATGACCTGGTCATCACAATGCTCCATGCCCTTGTCATCACAATGCGCCATTCCAACTGTCATCGCAATAATCCATGAAGCTTACTAGACCAATGTTCCATGCCCTTGTCATCACAATGCTCCATGTCCTTGTTATCACAATGTTCCACGACCCCTGTCATCACAATGCTCCGTGACTCCAGTCATCACAATGCTTCATGAATTTTGTCATCACAATGGTCCATGCCCTCATCATCAACAGTCTCTGTGACCTTTTTAACCACAATGCTCCATGAACTTTTCATCACACTGCTCTTTGACCCATGTCATCACAATGCTTTATGCCTTTCTCAGCACAATGCTCCATGACCCTGGTCATCACTATGCTCCATGTGCTTGTCAGCACAATGCTCCCTGACACATGTCATCACAATGCACCATGCGCTTGTCATCACAGTGCTCCACAATTTGTCATCACAATGCTCCATAAAACTTGTCATCACAATGCTCCATGCACTTCTCATCAAAATGCTCTCTCACCACTGATATCACAATGTTACATCACTATTCGTCACAATACTCCCTCATCTCTGTCATCACAATGATCCATGATTCCTGTCATCACAATGCTACATGCACTTATCATCACAATGTTCGATGACCCCTGACATCACAATGTTCCATAACCCCTGTCATCAAAATGTTCCTTGACACTTTTCATCAAATTGCTCCATGACCCTGTCATCAAAATGCTCCCTGCCCTTCTCATCACAATGCACAATGCCCTTGCCATCAAAATGCTCCATGACCTTTGTCATCACAAATATCCATGACCCTTCGCATCACATTGCTCCATGCCCTTGTCTTCACTAAGCTCCATGACACATGTCATCAGAATGCTCCATGGACTTCTCATCACAATGCTCCATGCCTTTTCCATCAAAATGCTCCATTACCCCTGTCATAACAATGCTCCATGACACCTGCCATCACGATGTTCCATGGATTTGTCATCACAAGGCTCCATGACCCTTCTCATCACATTGATCCAAGACCACTGTAATCACAATGCTCCATGCCCATTTTCATCTCAATGATCCAAGATCCCTGTAATCACAATGCTCCATGCCCCTTTTCATCTGAATGATCCATGAACCCTGTCATCACAATGCACCACGCTCATCATCATAATGCTTCATGCTATTGTCATCACAATGAATTAAAAATGCTCCATGACCTCTGTCATAACAATGCTCCAAACCCTTGTGATCACAATATTCCATAACACTTGTCATCACAATGCCCCATGACACTCGTCATCACAATTATCCATGGTCTTCTCATCACAATGCTCCATGAACTTTGTCATCTCAATGCTCTATACACTTGTCATCAATATGCTCCCTGACACTTGTTGTCTGTATGCTCCTTGAACCCTGTCATGACAAGGCTCAATGCCCTTTTCATCACAATGCTCCAAGATCCCTGTAATCACAATGCTCCATGCACTTGTCATCACAAAGCTCAATGACGCCTCTCCTCAGAATGCTCCTTGGCCTTCTTTTCACAATGCTCCATGCCATTTTCATCAAAATGTTCCAAGACCCCAGTAATCACAATGGTCCATGCCCCTTTTCATCAGTATGCTATATGAGACTTGTCATCACAAGGCTCCATGGATTTCTCATCACAATGCTCCATGACACTTGTCATCACAATGCTCGATGCCCTTCCCATCACAATGCTCCATGCCATTGTCATTACAAATCTCAATGAACCATGTATCACAGTGTTCCGTGCCCTTGTCATCCCAATGCTCCAAGCCCACTCTCATCACAATAATCCATGAAATATTTTAGACCAAAGCTCAATGCCCTTCTCATCACAATACTCCATGACCTCTGTCACAACGATGTTCCATGACCCCTGCCATCACAGTGTTCAATGGCATGTCATCACAAGTCTCCATGACCCTTGTCATCACAATGCTCCAAGACCACTGTAATTACAATGCTCCATGCCCTTGTAATCACAGTGCTCCATGACGCATGTCATCAGAATGTTCCATGGCCTTCTCATCACAATGCTCCATGCCCCTTTTCATCTCAATGCTCCATGAACCCTGTCATCACAATGCATCATGCCAATCATAATAATACTTCCAGCTATTCTCAGCACAATGAAATCAAAATTCTCAATGACATCTGTCATCGCAATGCTCCATGACCCCTGTCATCACAATACTCCATGAACATTTTCAGCCCAATGCTCCATGACTCTTGTCATCAAAATGATCCATGCCCTTGTTATCCCAATGCTCCATGACCCCTGTATTCACAATGCTTCATGACGCTTGTCATCACAGTGCTCCATGACACATGTCATCACAATGCTCCATGCCTTTGTCAGCAAAATGCTACATGACCTTGTCATTACAATGCTCTATGCGCTTGTCATCACAATACTACATTACCATTGTCATCACTCTACTCCATGAACCTTGGGATCACATTGCTTCATGCCCTTGTCATCACAATGCTACATGCTCCTTGAAATCACAATGATCCATGACCTGTGTCATCGCAATGCTCCAAAACCTTCTGATCACAATGTTCCATAAAACTATTCATCACAACGCTCCATGATGCCTGTCATCACAATACTTCATGACCTTTTCATCACAATGCTCCATGACATTTGTCATCACAATTCTCAATACACTTGTCATCACAATGCTCCCTGACACTTGTCGTCAGAATCCTCCTTGAACCCTGTCACGAAAAGTCTCCATGCCTTTTTCATCACAAAGCCCCATGCCGTTTTCATCACAATGCTCCATACAATTGTCATCAAAATACTCCACAAGCTTGTCATCAGAATGCTCCATGACCCCTGTCATCACAATTCTCCATGCACTTATCAGCACAATGCTCCCTGAACATTGTCATCACTATGCTCCAAGCCATTGTCATCACAATGCTCCATTAACTTTGTCATCAGAATCCTCCATGACACTTGGCATCACAATGCTCCATGCCATTGTCATCACAATGGGCCAATACATATGTCATCACAATGTTCCGTGACACCCCTTTTTACAATACTGCATGACCTGGTCATCACAATACTCCATGCCCTTCTCATCACAATGCTCCATTACCTCTGTCATAACAATGCTCCATGACCCCTGACATCACAGTGTTCCACGGCCTTGTCATCACAAGGCTCCATGAACCCTGTCATCACAATACTTCATGCCCTTTTCATCACAATGCTCCATGACACATGTCATCAGAATGCTCCATGGCCTTCTCCTCACAATGCTCCATGCCTTGTCATCACAATGCTCCAAGACCCATGGAATCACAATGCTCCATGCCCCTTTTCATCAGAATGCTCCATGAGATTTGTCATCACAAGTCTCCATGGTCTTATCATCACAATGCTACAGGACCTTCTCATCACCATGCTCCATTCCCTTGTCATCACAATGCTCCATGACCCCTGTCATCACAATACTCCATGAATAGTTTCTGCCCAATGCTCCATGAAATTCTCATCACAATGCTCCATGACAAATATCATCCAAATGCTCCATGACCACTGTCATCACAACACTCCATCACACCTGACAACACAATGATCCGGGACTCTTTTCATCACAATGCTCCATTCCCTACTCATCACAATGCTCCATGACCCCTGTCATCACAATACTCCATGAACATTTTCAGCCCAATGCTCCATGACTCTTGTCATCACAATCATCCATGACTTTGTCATCCGAATGCTCCATGACCCCTGTATTCACAGTGCTCCATGACACCTGTCATAACAATGCTCCATGCCTTTGTCAGCAAAATACTACCTGATCTTGTCATTGCAATGCTCTATGCGCTTGGCATCACAATACTCCATTCCCATTGTCATCACAGTCCTCCATGAACCTTGGGATCACATTGCTTCATGCCCTTGTCATCACAATGCTCCATGCTCCTTGAAATCAAAATGATCCATGACCTCTGTCATCACAATGCTCCAAACCCTTGTGATCACAATGTTCCATAACACTTGTCATCACAACGCTCCATGATGCCTGCCATCACAATAATCCATGCTCTTTTCATCACAATGCTCCATGACCTTTGTCATCACAATTCTCAATACACTTGTCATCACAAAGCTCCCTGACACTTGTCATCAGAATGCTCCTTGAACCCTGTTATGAAAAGGCTCCATGCATTTTTCATCACAAAGCCCAATGCCATTTTCATCACAATGCTCCATGCCATTGTCATCAAAATACTCCACAAGCTTGTCATCAGAATGCTCCATGACCCTTGTCATCACAATTCTCCATGCACTTGTCAGCACAATGCACCCAGACGTTTGTCATCACAATGCTCCATGCCCTTGTCATCACAATGCTCCATTACTTTTGTCATCAGAATCCTCCATGACACTTGGCATCACAATGCTCCATGCCATTGTCATCTCAATGGGCGATTACATATTTCATCACAATGCTCCCTGACAGCTCTCTTCACAATACTGCATGACCTGGTCACTACAATGCTCCATGCCCTTGTCATCACAATGCGCCATTCCCTTGTCATCACAATGCTCCATGACCCCTGTCATCACAATACTCCATGAATAGTTTCTGCCCAATGCTCCATGAAATTCTCATCACAATGCTCCATGACAAATATCATCCAAATGCTCCATGACCACTGTCATCACAACACTCCATCACACCTGACAACACAATGATCCGGGACTCTTTTCATCACAATGCTCCATTCCCTACTCATCACAATGCTCCATGACCCCTGTCATCACAATACTCCATGAACATTTTCAGCCCAATGCTCCATGACTCTTGTCATCACAATCATCCATGACTTTGTCATCCGAATGCTCCATGACCCCTGTATTCACAGTGCTCCATGACACCTGTCATAACAATGCTCCATGCCTTTGTCAGCAAAATACTACCTGATCTTGTCATTGCAATGCTCTATGCGCTTGGCATCACAATACTCCATTCCCATTGTCATCACAGTCCTCCATGAACCTTGGGATCACATTGCTTCATGCCCTTGTCATCACAATGCTCCATGCTCCTTGAAATCAAAATGATCCATGACCTCTGTCATCACAATGCTCCAAACCCTTGTGATCACAATGTTCCATAACACTTGTCATCACAACGCTCCATGATGCCTGCCATCACAATAATCCATGCTCTTTTCATCACAATGCTCCATGACCTTTGTCATCACAATTCTCAATACACTTGTCATCACAAAGCTCCCTGACACTTGTCATCAGAATGCTCCTTGAACCCTGTTATGAAAAGGCTCCATGCATTTTTCATCACAAAGCCCAATGCCATTTTCATCACAATGCTCCATGCCATTGTCATCAAAATACTCCACAAGCTTGTCATCAGAATGCTCCATGACCCTTGTCATCACAATTCTCCATGCACTTGTCAGCACAATGCACCCAGACGTTTGTCATCACAATGCTCCATGCCCTTGTCATCACAATGCTCCATTACTTTTGTCATCAGAATCCTCCATGACACTTGGCATCACAATGCTCCATGCCATTGTCATCTCAATGGGCGATTACATATTTCATCACAATGCTCCCTGACAGCTCTCTTCACAATACTGCATGACCTGGTCACTACAATGCTCCATGCCCTTGTCATCACAATGCGCCATTCCAACTTTCATCACAATAATCCATGAAACTTATTAGACCAATGCTGCATGCCCTTTTCATCACAATGCTCCATGCCCTAGTTATCACAATGTTCCAAAACCCCTGTAATCAGAATGCTCCATGCCCCTTTTCATCAGTATGCTCCATGAGATTTGTCATCACAAGGCTCCATGGTTTTCTCATCACAATGCTCCAGGACATTGTCATCACAATGCTTCACGACATTTTCGTGAAAATTCTCAATGGCCCTTGTCATCATAATGCTCCTAGCCCTAGTCATCACAATGCTCCATTATATTTGTCATCACAATCCTCCATTACATTTGGCATCACAATGCTCCATGCCAATGTCATCGCAATGGACCATGACATATGTCATCACAATGCTCCCTGACACCTGTTTTCACAATATTCCATGCCCTTGTCATCACAATGCTCCATGCCCTTGTCATCAAAATGCACCATGTCCACTGTCATCACAATAGTCTATGAAACTTGTCAGACCAATGCTCCATGCCCCTGTCATCACAATGCTCCATGCCCTTGTCATCACAATGCTCCATGACCGCTGTCATAACAAAGCTCCATGACCCCTGCCATCACAATTTTCCACGGCCTTGTCATCACAAGGCTCCATGACGCTTGTCATCACAATGCTCCAAGACCCCTGTAATCACAATGCTCCATGCCCTTGTCATCACAAAGCTCCATGACACATGTCATCAGAATGTTCCATGGCCTTCAAATCAAAAGGCTCCATGCCCTTGTCATCAAAATGCACCATGTCCAATGTCATCACAATAATCTATGAAACTAGTCAGACCAATGCTCCATGTCCCTGTCATCACAATGCTCCATGCCCTTGTCATCACAATGCTCCCTGACCCCTGTCATCACAATGCTCCGTGACTCCAGTCATCACAATGCTTCATAACGTTTGTCATCACAACGGTCCGTGCCCGCGTCATGCCAAGGCTCTGTGACATTTGTAACCACAATGCTCCATGAACTTTTCATCACAATGCTGTGTGACCCTTGCCATTACAATGCTCCATGCCTTTGTCAGAACAATGCTCCATGACCCTTGTCATCACAGTGTGCCATGCGCTTTTCATCACAATGATCCACAACCTTGTCATCGCTATGCTCCATAAACCTTGTAAGCACAATGCTCCATGCACTTCTCATCCAAATGCTCTCTCACATGAGATATCACAATGTTCCATCACTAGTCATCACAATCTTCCCTCACCCCTGTTATCACAATGTTCCATGAACACAGTCATCACAATGCTACATCCCCTTATCAGCACAATGTTCTATGACCCCTGACATCACAATGTTCCATAACCACATTCATCAAAATGCTCCATGACCGTTTTCATCCCAAAGCTCCATGACCCCTGGCATCACAATGTTCTATAACCCCTGTCATCAAAATGTTCCATTACATTTTTCATCAAATTGCTGCATGACCCTGTCATCAAAATGCTCCCTGCCTTTCTCATCACAATGCACCACACCCTTGTCATCAAAATGCTCCATGACCTTTGTCATCACAAAGCTCCGTGACCGTTGGCATCACAATGATCCATGCAATTGTCATCACAATGCTCCATGAACCTTCTCATCACATTGCTCCATGCCCTTGTCATCACAAAGCTCCATGACACTTGTCATCACAATGCTCAATGTCCTTCTCATCACAGTAATCCATGAAATATTTCAGACCAATGCTCAATGCCCTTATCATCACAATGATCCATTACCTCTGTCATAAAAATGCTCCATGACCCCTGCCATCACAATGTTCCATGGCCTTGTCATCACAAAGTTCCATGAAGCATGCCATCAGAATGTTCCATGGCCTTCTCATCACAGTGCTACATGCCCTTGTCATGACAGTGCTCCAAGACACCTGTAATCACAATGCTCCATGCCACTTTTCATCTCAATGCTCCATGAAGCCTGTCATCAAAATGCACCATGCCCATCATCATAATGCTTCAGGCTATTGTCATCACAAGGAAACCAAAATTATCCATGACCACTGTCATCATAATGCTCCAAACCCTTGTGATCACAAAGTGCCATAACACTTATCATCACAACACCCTATGACGCTCATCATCACAATTATCCATGATGTTCTCATCACAATGCTCCATGACCTTTGTCATCACAATTCTCAGTACACTTGTCATCACAATGCTCCCTGACACATGTCGTCAGTATGCTCCTTGAACCCTGTCATGACAAGGCTCCATGCCTTTTCATCACAATGATCCATGCCCTTTTCATCACAATGCTCCAAGTCCCCTGTAATCAGAGTGCTCCATGCCCTTGTAATCACAGAGCTCCATGACACATGTCATCAGAATGCTCCAAGACCCCTGTAATCACAATGCTCCGTGCCCCTTTTCATTAGAAGGCTCCATGAGACTTGTCATCACAAATCTCCATGCTCTTATCATCACAGTGCTCCAGGACCTTGTCATCACCATGCTCCATTCCCTTGTCATCACAATGCTCCATGACCCCTGTTATCACAATACTCCATGAACATTTTCAGCCCAATGCTCCATGAAATTCTCATCACAGTGCTCCATGTCAAATATCATCAAAATTCTCCATGCCCACTGTCATCAAAACAATCCATAACACCTGACAACACAATGATCCGGGACTCTTGTCATCACAATGCTCCATTCCCTAGTCATCACAATGCTCCATGAACATTTTCAGCCCAATGCTCCATGACCTTTTTCATCACAATCATCCATGCCATTTTCATCCCAATGCTCCATGACCCCTGTATTCACAATGCTCCGTGACGCTTGTCATCACAATGCTCCATGACACCTGTCATCACAATGCTCCATGACTTTGTCAGCAAAATGCTACATGACCTTGTCATTACAATGCTCTATGCACTTGTCATCACAGTACTCCATTACCACTGTCATCACAATCCTCCATGAACCTAGGATCACATTTCTTCATGCCCTTGTCATAACGAAGCTCCATGCTCCTTGAAATCAAAATGATCCATGACCTCTGTCATCACAATGCTCCAAACCCTTGTGATCACAATGTTCCATAACAGTTGTCATCACAACGCTCCATGATGTCTGTCATTACAATAATCCATGCCCTTTTCATCACAGTGCTTCATGACCTTTGTCATTACAATTCTCAATACACTTGTCATCACAATGTTCCCTGACACTTGTCGTCAGAATGCTCCTTGAAACCTGTCACAAAAAGGCTCCATGCCTTTTTCATCACAAAACCCCATGCCATTTTCATCAAAATGCTCCATGCCATTGTCATCAAAATACTCCACAGGCTTGTCATCAGAATGCTCCATGAACATTGTCATCACAATTCTCCATGCACTTGTCAGAACAATGCTTCCTGACCCTTGTCATCACAATGCTTCAAGCCATTTTCATCACAAAGCTCCATTACATTTGTCATCAGAATCCTCCATGACACTTGGCATCACAATGCTTCATGACATTGTCATCACAATGAACCATTACATATGTCATCACAATGCTCCATGACACCACTCTGCACAATAATGCATAACCTGGTCATCACAATGCTCCATGCCCTTGTCATCACAATGCGCCATTCCAAATGTCATCACAATAATCCATGAAAATTATTAGACCAATGGTCCATGCCCTTGTCATCACAATGCTCCATGCCCTAGTTATCATAATGTTCCAAAATGCCTGTAATCAGAATGCTCCATGCCCCTTTTCATCAGTATGCTCCATGAGATTTGTCATCACAAGGCTCCATGATTTTCTCATCACAGTGCTCCAGGACCTTGTCATCACAATGCTTCCCGACATTTGCATGAAAATTCTCAATGGCCCTTGTCAACATAATGCTCCAAGCCCTAGTCATCACAATGCTCCATTATACTTGTCATCACAATCCTCCATTACATTTGGCATCACAATGCTCCATGCCATTGTCATCGCAATGGACCATGACATATGTCATCACAATGCTCCGTGACACCTGTCTTCACAATACTCCATGCCCTTGTCATCACAATGCTCCATGCCCTTGTCATCACAATGAACCATGTCCAATGTCATCACAATAATATAGGAAACTTGTCAGACCAATGCTCAATGACACAGTCATCACAATGCTCCATGCCCTTGTCATCACAATGCTCCATGACACCTGTCATAACAATGCTCCATGACCCCTGCCATCACAATGTTCCACGGACTTGTCAACACAAGGCTCCATGACGCTTGTCATCACAATGCTCCAAGACCCCTGTAATCACAATGCTCCATGCCCTTGTCATCACAATGCTCCAAGAACCCTGTAATCACAGTGCTCCATGCCCTTGTCATCACAAAGCTCCTTGACACATGTCATCAGAATGTTCCATGGCCTTCTCATCAAAATGCTCCATGCCCTTGTCATCACAATGCACCATGTGCAATGTCATCACAATTATCTATGAAACTTTTCAGACCAATGCTCCATGCCCCTGTCATCACAATGCTCCATGACCCTTGTCATCACAATGCTCCGTGACTCCAGTCATCACAATGCTTCATAACGATTATCATCACAACGGTCCATGCGCGCGACATCACAAGGCTCTATGACCATTGTAAACACAATGCTCCATGAACCTTTCATCACAATTCTTTGTGACCCTTGTCATCACAATGCTCCATGCCTTTGTTAGGACAATGCTCCATGACCGTTGTCATCACAAAGTGTCATGCGCTTTTCATCACAATGATCCACAACCTTG
This sequence comes from Mesoplodon mirus, assembly GCF_964341445.2. NCBI lineage: Eukaryota > Metazoa > Chordata > Mammalia > Artiodactyla > Ziphiidae > Mesoplodon > Mesoplodon mirus. Next base: position 354,873 of record NW_028295412.1, read on the forward strand.
TCATAGCTATGCTCCATAAACCTTGTAATCACAATGCTCCATGCACTTCTCATCCAAATGCTCTGTCACATGAGATATCACAATGTTCCATCACTAGTCATCACAATCCTCACTCACCCCTGTTATCACAATATTCCATGACCCCTGTCATCACAATGCTACATCCCCTTATCATCACAATGTTCCATGACCCATGACATCACAATGTTCCATAACCACTGTCATCAAAATGCTCCATGACCCTCTTCATCCCAAAGCTCCATGACCCCTGGCATCACAATGTTCTATAACCCCAGTCATCAAAATGTTCCATTACACTTTTCATCAAATTGCTGCATGACCCTGTCATCAAAATGCTCCCTTCCTTTCTCATCACAATGCACCACAGCCTTGTCATCAAAATGCTCAATGACTTTGTCATCACAAAGCTCCATGACCCTTGGCATCACAATGCTCCATGTCATTGTCATCACAATGCTCCATGAACCCTCTCATCACATTGCTCCATGCCCTTGTCATCACAAAGCTCCATGACACTTGTCATCACAATGCTCGATGCCCTTCGCATCACAATGCTCCATGCCCTTGTCATTACAATCCTCCATGACCCATGTATCACAGTGTTCCTTGCCCTTTCATCACAGTGCTCCATGCCCAATCTCATCACAAATATCCATGAAACCTTTCAGACCAATGCTCAATGCCCTTCTCATCACAATGCTCCATTACCTCTGTCATAACAATGCTCCATGACCCCTGCCCACACAATGTTCCACGGCCCTGTCATCACAAGGCTCCATGACCCTTGTCATCACAATGCTCCAAGACCCCTGTAGTCACAATGCTCCATGCCCTTGTCATCACAAAGCTCCATGACGCATGCCATCAGAATGTTCTATGGCCTTCTCATCACAATCCTCCATGCCCTTGTCATGACAATGCTCCAAGACCCCTCTATTCACAATGCTCCATGCTACTTTTCATCTCAATGCTCCATGAAGCCTCTCATCAGAATGCTCCATGCCCATCATCAAAATGCTTCAGGCTATTGTCATCACAATGAAATCAAAATTATCCATGACCACTGTCATCATAATGCTCCAAACGCTTGTGATCACAATGTTCCATAACACTTAACATCACAACACCCTATGACGCTCATCATCACAATTATCCATGGTCTTCTCATCACAATGCTCCATGACCTTTGTCATCACAATTCTCAATACACTTCTCATCACAATGCTCCCTGACACTTGTCGTCAGTATGCTCCTTGAACCCTGTCATGACAAGGCTCCATGCCTTTTCATCACAATGATCCATGCCTTTTCATCACAATGTTCCAAGACACCTGTAATCACAGTGCTCCATGCCCTTGTCATCTCAAAGCTCAATGACACATGTCATCAGAATGCTCCATGGCCTTCTGCTCACAATGCTCCAGGCCCTTGTCATCACAATGCTCCAAGACCCCTGTAATCACAATGCTCCATGCCCCTTTTCATCAGAATGCTCCATGAGACTTCTCATCACAAGTCTCCATGCTTTTATCATCACAATTCTCCAGGAACTTGTCATCACCATGCTGCAATCCCTTGTCATCACAATGCTCCATGACCCCTGTCATCACAATACTCCATGAATATTTTCAGCCCAATGCTCCATGAAATTCTCATCACAATGCTCCATGACAAATATCATCAAAATGCTCCATTACCACTGTCATCAAAACACTCCATGACACCTGACAACACAATGATCCGGGACTCTTGTCATCACAATGCTCCTTTCCCTACTCATCACAAAGCTCCATGACCCCTGTCATCACAATATTCCATGAACATTTTCAGCCCAATGCTCCATGACACTTGTCATCACAATGCTCCATGCCATTGTCAGCAAAATGCTACATGACATTGTCATTACAATGCTCTATGCGCTTGTCATCACAATACTCCATTACCATTGTCATCACAAACCTCCATGAACCTTGAGATCACATTTCTTCATGCCCTTGTCATCACAATGCTCCATGGACTTTGAAATCAAAATGATCCATGACCCCTCTCATCACCATGCTCCAAACACTTGGAATCACAATGTTCCATGACACTTGTCATCACAACGCTCCATGATGCCTGCCATCACAATACTCCATGCCCTTTTCATCACAATGCTCCATGTCCTTTGTCATCACAATTCTCAATACACTTTTCATCACAATGCTCCCTAACACTTGTCGTCAGAATGCTCCTGGAACCCTGTCACGAAAAGGCTCCATGCATTTTTCATCACAAAGCCCCATGCGATTTTCATCACAATGCACCATGCCATTGTCATCAAGATACTCCACAAGCTTGTCATCAGAATGCTCCATGACCCTTGTCTCCACAATTCTCCATGCACTTGTCAGCACAATGATCACTGACCCATGTCATCACAATGCTCCAGTAACTTTGTCATCAGAATCCTCCATGAAACTTGGCATCACAATGCTCCAGGCCGTTGTTATCACAACGGGCCATTACATAAGTCATCACAGTGCTCCCTGACACCTCTCTTCTCAATACAGCAAGACCTGGTCATCACAATGCTCCATGCCCTTGTCATCACAATGTGCCATTCCAACTGTCATCGCAATACTCCATGAAAATTTTTAGACCAATGCTCCATGCCATTGTCATCACAATGCTCCATGCCCTTGTTATCACAATGTTCCATGACCCCTGTCATCACAATGCTCCATGCCCTTATCATCACAAAGCTCCATGACACATGCCATCAGAATATTCCATGTCCTTCTCATCAAAATGCTCCATGCCCTTGTCATCACAGTGCTCCAAGACCCCTGTAATCACAATGCTCCATGCCCCTTTTCATCTCAATGCTCCATGAACCCTGTCATCACAATGCACCATGCCCATCATCATAATGCTTCCGGCTATTGTCAGCACAATGAAATCAAAATTCTCCATGACCTCTGTCATCACAATGCTCCATGACCCCTGTCATCACAATACTCCATGAACATTTTCAGCCCAATGCTCCATGACCCTTGTCATCACAGTGATCCATGACCTTGTCATCCCATTGCTCCATGACCCCTGTATTCACAATGCTCTGTGACGCTTGTCATCACAGTGCTCCATGACACCTGTCATCACAATGCTCCATGCCTTTGTCAGCAAAATGCTACATGAACTTGTCATTACAATGCTCTATGCGCTTGTCATCACAATACTCCATTACCATTGGCATCACAGTCCTCCATGAAACTTGGGGTCACATTGCTTCATGCCCTTGTAATCACAATGCTCCATGCTCCTTGAAATCAAAGTGATCCATGATCTCTGTCCTCACAATGCTCCAAACCCTTGTGATCAAAATGTTCCATAACACTTGTCATCACAACGCTCCATGATGCCTGTCATCACAATACTCCATGCCCTTTTCATCACAATGCTCCATGACCTTTGTCATCACAATTCTCAATACACTTGTCATCACAATGCTCCCTGACACTTGTCATCAAAATGCTCCTTGAACCCTGTCAGGAAAATGCTCCATGCCTTTTTCATCACAATGCCCCATGCCGTTTTCATCACAATGCTCCATGCCACTGTCATCAAAATACTCCACAAGCTTGTCATGAGAATGCTCCATGACCCTTGTCATCACAATATTCCATGCACTTGTCAGCACAATGCTCCCTGACCCTTGTCATCTCAATGCTCCAAGCCATTGTCATTACAATGCAGCATTACCTTTGTCATCAGAATCCTCCATGACACTTGGCATCACAATGCTCCATGCCATTGTCATCACAATGGGTCATTACATTTGTCAACACAGTGCTCCCTGACACCAGTCTTCACAATACTGCATCACCTGGTCATCACAATGCTCCATGCCTTTGTCACCACAGTGCTCCATTCCAACAGTCATCGCAATAATCCATGAAACTTATTAGACCAATTCTCCATGCCCTTGTCATCACAATGCTCCATGAACTTTTCATCACAATGCTCTTTGAACCTTGTCATCACAATTCTCTATGCCTTTCTCAGCACAATGCTACATGACCCTTGTCATCACAATGCTCCATGCGCTTGTCAGCACGATTCTCCATGACACATGTCATCACAATGAACCATGCGCTTGTCATCACAGTGCTCCACAGTCTTGTCATCACAATGCTCCATGCACTTCTCATCAAAATGCTCTCTCACCACAGATATCACAATGTTACATCACTATTCGTCACAATACTCCCTCACCCCTGTTATCATAGTTTTCCATGACTCCTGTCATCACAATGCTCCATTCACTTATCATCACAATGTTCGATGACCCGTGACATCACAATGCTCCATAAACCCTGTCATCAAAATGCTCCATGAGCATTTTCATCAAAATGCTCCATGACCCCTGACATCACAATGTTCCATAACCCCTCTCATCAAAATATTCCATAACCCTTTTCATCAAATTGCTCCATGACCCTGTCATCACAATGCTCCCTAACCTTCTCATCCCATTGCACAACGGACTTGTCATCAAAATGCTCCATGACATTTGTCATCACAAAGATCCATGACCCTTGGCATCACAATGCTCCATGTCATTGTCATCACAATGCTCCATGAACGCTCTCATCACATTGCTCCATCCCCTTGTCATCACAAAGCTCCATGACACAGGTCATCAGAATGCTCCATGGCCTTCTCATCACAATGCTCCATGTGCTTGCCATCACAATGCTCCATTACCCCTATCATAAAAATGCTCCATGACCCCTGCCATCACGATGTTCCGTGGCCTTGTCATCACAAGGCTCCATGACCCTTCTCATCACAATGCTCCAAGACCCCTGTAATCACAATGTTCCATGCCCCTTTTCATCTCAATGATCCATGAACCCTGTCATCACAATGCACCATGCCCATCATCATAATGCTTCATGCTATTGTCATCACAATGAAATCAAAATGCTCCATGACCTCTGGCATAACAATGCTCCAATCCCTTGTGATCACAATATTCGATAACACTTGTCATCACAGTGCCCCATGACACTCGTCATCACAATTATCCATGGTCTTCTCATCACAATGCTCCATGACCTTCGTCATCACAATGCTCAATACACTTGTCATCAAAATGCTCCCTGACACTTGTTGTCTGTATGCTCCTTGAACCCTGTCATGACAAGGCTCCATGCCTTTTTCATCACAATGATCCATGCCCTTTTCATCACAATGCTCCAAGACCCCTTTAAACACAATGCTCCATGCCCTTGTCATCACAAAGCTCAATGAAATATGTCTTCATAATGCTCCTTGGCCTTCTCCTCACAATGCTCCATGCCCATGTAATCACAATGTTCCAAGACCCCTGTAATGACAATGGTCAATGCCCCATTTCATCAGTATGCTCCATGAGATTTATCATCACAATTCTCTATGGATTTCTCATCACAATGCTCCAGGACCTTGTCATCACAATGCTTCACGACCTTGTTCTGAACATTCTCAATGGCCCTTGTCATCATAATGCTCCAAGCCCTAGTCATCACAATGCTCCATTATATTTGTCATAAAAATCCTCCATTACGTTTGGCATCACAATGCTCCCTGCCATTGTCATTGCAATGGACCATGACATATGTCATCACAATGCTCCCTGACACCTGTCTTCACAATACTCCATGACCTTCTCATCGCAATGATCCATGCCCTTGTCATCACAATGCACCATGTCCAATGTCATCAAAATAATCTACGAAACGTGTCAGACCAATGCTACATGTCCCTGTCACACAATGCTCCGTGACTCCAGTCATCACAAGGCTCTGTGACCTTTATAACCACAATGCTCCATGAACTTTTCATCACAATGCTCCGTGACCCTTGTCATCAAAATGCTCCATGCGTTTGTCAGAAAAATGCTCCATGACCCTTGTCATCACAATGTGCTACGTGATTTTCATCAAAACGATCCACAAATTTGTCATGGTAATGCTCCATAAACCTTGTAATCACAATGCTCCATGCCCTTCTCATCACAATGCTCCATTACTCCTGTCATAACAATGCTCCATGACACCTGCCATCACAATATTCCACGGCCTTGTCATCACAAGGCTCCATGACACTTGTCATCACAATGCTCCCAGACCCCTGTAATCACAATGCTCCATGCCCTTGTCATCACAAAGCTCCATGACACATGCCATCAGAATGTTCCATGTCCTTCTCATCAAAATGCTCCATGCCCTTGTCATCACCGTGCTCCAAGACCCCTGTAATCACAATGCTCCATGCCCCTTTTCATCTCAATGCTCCATGAACCCTGTCATCACAATGCACCATGCCCATCATCATAATGCTTCCGGCTATTGTCAGCACAATGAAATCAAAATTCTCCATGACCTCTGTCATCACAATGCTCCATGACCCCTGTCATCACAATACTCCATGAACATTTTCAGCCCAATGCTCCATGACCCTTGTCATCACAGTGATCCATGACCTTGTCATCCCATTGCTCCATGACCCCTGTATTCACAATGCTCTGTGACGCTTGTCATCACAGTGCTCCATGACACCTGTCATCACAATGCTCCATGCCTTTGTCAGCAAAATGCTACATGAACTTGTCATTACAATGCTCTATGCGCTTGTCATCACAATACTCCATTACCATTGGCATCACAGTCCTCCATGAAACTTGGGGTCACATTGCTTCATGCCCTTGTAATCACAATGCTCCATGCTCCTTGAAATCAAAGTGATCCATGATCTCTGTCCTCACAATGCTCCAAACCCTTGTGATCAAAATGTTCCATAACACTTGTCATCACAACGCTCCATGATGCCTGTCATCACAATACTCCATGCCCTTTTCATCACAATGCTCCATGACCTTTGTCATCACAATTCTCAATACACTTGTCATCACAATGCTCCCTGACACTTGTCATCAAAATGCTCCTTGAACCCTGTCAGGAAAATGCTCCATGCCTTTTTCATCACAATGCCCCATGCCGTTTTCATCACAATGCTCCATGCCACTGTCATCAAAATACTCCACAAGCTTGTCATGAGAATGCTCCATGACCCTTGTCATCACAATATTCCATGCACTTGTCAGCACAATGCTCCCTGACCCTTGTCATCTCAATGCTCCAAGCCATTGTCATTACAATGCAGCATTACCTTTGTCATCAGAATCCTCCATGACACTTGGCATCACAATGCTCCATGCCATTGTCATCACAATGGGTCATTACATTTGTCAACACAGTGCTCCCTGACACCAGTCTTCACAATACTGCATCACCTGGTCATCACAATGCTCCATGCCTTTGTCACCACAGTGCTCCATTCCAACAGTCATCGCAATAATCCATGAAACTTATTAGACCAATTCTCCATGCCCTTGTCATCACAATGCTCCATGAACTTTTCATCACAATGCTCTTTGAACCTTGTCATCACAATTCTCTATGCCTTTCTCAGCACAATGCTACATGACCCTTGTCATCACAATGCTCCATGCGCTTGTCAGCACGATTCTCCATGACACATGTCATCACAATGAACCATGCGCTTGTCATCACAGTGCTCCACAGTCTTGTCATCACAATGCTCCATGCACTTCTCATCAAAATGCTCTCTCACCACAGATATCACAATGTTACATCACTATTCGTCACAATACTCCCTCACCCCTGTTATCATAGTTTTCCATGACTCCTGTCATCACAATGCTCCATTCACTTATCATCACAATGTTCGATGACCCGTGACATCACAATGCTCCATAAACCCTGTCATCAAAATGCTCCATGAGCATTTTCATCAAAATGCTCCATGACCCCTGACATCACAATGTTCCATAACCCCTCTCATCAAAATATTCCATAACCCTTTTCATCAAATTGCTCCATGACCCTGTCATCACAATGCTCCCTAACCTTCTCATCCCATTGCACAACGGACTTGTCATCAAAATGCTCCATGACATTTGTCATCACAAAGATCCATGACCCTTGGCATCACAATGCTCCATGTCATTGTCATCACAATGCTCCATGAACGCTCTCATCACATTGCTCCATCCCCTTGTCATCACAAAGCTCCATGACACAGGTCATCAGAATGCTCCATGGCCTTCTCATCACAATGCTCCATGTGCTTGCCATCACAATGCTCCATTACCCCTATCATAAAAATGCTCCATGACCCCTGCCATCACGATGTTCCGTGGCCTTGTCATCACAAGGCTCCATGACCCTTCTCATCACAATGCTCCAAGACCCCTGTAATCACAATGTTCCATGCCCCTTTTCATCTCAATGATCCATGAACCCTGTCATCACAATGCACCATGCCCATCATCATAATGCTTCATGCTATTGTCATCACAATGAAATCAAAATGCTCCATGACCTCTGGCATAACAATGCTCCAATCCCTTGTGATCACAATATTCGATAACACTTGTCATCACAGTGCCCCATGACACTCGTCATCACAATTATCCATGGTCTTCTCATCACAATGCTCCATGACCTTCGTCATCACAATGCTCAATACACTTGTCATCAAAATGCTCCCTGACACTTGTTGTCTGTATGCTCCTTGAACCCTGTCATGACAAGGCTCCATGCCTTTTTCATCACAATGATCCATGCCCTTTTCATCACAATGCTCCAAGACCCCTTTAAACACAATGCTCCATGCCCTTGTCATCACAAAGCTCAATGAAATATGTCTTCATAATGCTCCTTGGCCTTCTCCTCACAATGCTCCATGCCCATGTAATCACAATGTTCCAAGACCCCTGTAATGACAATGGTCAATGCCCCATTTCATCAGTATGCTCCATGAGATTTATCATCACAATTCTCTATGGATTTCTCATCACAATGCTCCAGGACCTTGTCATCACAATGCTTCACGACCTTGTTCTGAACATTCTCAATGGCCCTTGTCATCATAATGCTCCAAGCCCTAGTCATCACAATGCTCCATTATATTTGTCATAAAAATCCTCCATTACGTTTGGCATCACAATGCTCCCTGCCATTGTCATTGCAATGGACCATGACATATGTCATCACAATGCTCCCTGACACCTGTCTTCACAATACTCCATGACCTTCTCATCGCAATGATCCATGCCCTTGTCATCACAATGCACCATGTCCAATGTCATCAAAATAATCTACGAAACGTGTCAGACCAATGCTACATGTCCCTGTCACACAATGCTCCGTGACTCCAGTCATCACAAGGCTCTGTGACCTTTATAACCACAATGCTCCATGAACTTTTCATCACAATGCTCCGTGACCCTTGTCATCAAAATGCTCCATGCGTTTGTCAGAAAAATGCTCCATGACCCTTGTCATCACAATGTGCTACGTGATTTTCATCAAAACGATCCACAAATTTGTCATGGTAATGCTCCATAAACCTTGTAATCACAATGCTCCATGCCCTTCTCATCACAATGCTCCATTACTCCTGTCATAACAATGCTCCATGACACCTGCCATCACAATATTCCACGGCCTTGTCATCACAAGGCTCCATGACACTTGTCATCACAATGCTCCCAGACCCCTGTAATCACAATGCTCCATGCCCTTGTCATCACAAAGCTCCATGACACATGCCATCAGAATGTTCCATGTCCTTCTCATCAAAATGCTCCATGCCCTTGTCATCACCGTGCTCCAAGACCCCTGTAATCACAATGCTCCATGCCCCTTTTCATCTCAATGCTCCATGAACCCTGTCATCACAATGCACCATGCCCATCATCATAATGCTTCCGGCTATTGTCAGCACAATGAAATCAAAATTCTCCATGACCTCTGTCATCACAATGCTCCATGACCCCTGTCATCACAATACTCCATGAACATTTTCAACCCAATGCTCCATGACCCTTGTCATCACAGTGATCCATGACCTTGTCATCCCATTGCTCCATGACCCCTGTATTCACAATGCTCTGTGACGCTTGTCATCACAGTGCTCCATGACACCTGTCATCACAATGCTCCATGCCTTTGTCAGCAAAATGCTACATGAACTTGTCATTACAATGCTCTATGCGCTTGTCATCACAATACTCCATTACCATTGGCATCACAGTCCTCCATGAAACTTGGGGTCACATTGCTTCATGCCCTTGTAATCACAATGCTCCATGCTCCTTGAAATCAAAGTGATCCATGATCTCTGTCCTCACAATGCTCCAAACCCTTGTGATCAAAATGTTCCATAACACTTGTCATCACAACGCTCCATGATGCCTGTCATCACAATACTCCATGCCCTTTTCATCACAATGTTCCATGACCTTTGTCATCACAATTCTCAATACACTTGTCATCACAATGCTCCCTGACACTTGTCATCAAAATGCTCCTTGAACCCTGTCAGGAAAATGCTCCATGCCTTTTTCATCACAATGCCCCATGCCGTTTTCATCACAATGCTCCATGCCACTGTCATCAAAATACTCCACAAGCTTGTCATGAGAATGCTCCATGACCCTTGTCATCACAATATTCCATGCACTTGTCAGCACAATGCTCCCTGACCCTTGTCATCTCAATGCTCCAAGCCATTGTCATTACAATGCACCATTACCTTTGTCATCAGAATCCTCCATGACACTTGGCATCACAATGCTCCATGCCATTGTCATCCCAATGGGCCATTGCATATGTCATCACAATGCTCCCTGACACCTATCTTCACAATACTGCATGACCTGGCCATCACAATGCTCCATGCCCTTGTCACCACAATGCACCATTCCAACAGTCATCGCAATAATTCATGAAAATTATTAGACCAATTCTCCATGCCCTTGTCATCACAATGCTCCATGACCCTTGTAATCACAATGCTCCATGAACTTTTCATCACAATGCTCTTTGTTCCTTGTCATCACAATGCTCTATTCCTTTCTCTGCGCAATGCTACGTGACCCTTGTCATCACAATGCTCCATGCACTTGTCAGCACGATGCTCCATGACACATGTCATCATAATGCACCATGCGCTTGTCATCACAGTGCTCCACAAGCTTGTCATCACAATGCTCCATAAACCTTGTCATCACAATGCTCCATGCACTTCTCATCAAAATGCTCTCTCACCACAGATATCACAATGTTACATCATTATTCGTCACAATACTCACTCACCCCTTTTATCCCAATGTTCCATGGCCCCTGTCATCACAATGCTATATGCACTTATCATCACAATGTTCGATGACCCCTGACATCACAATGCTCCATAACCCCTGTCATCAAAATGCTACCTGACCCTTTTCATCATAATGCTCCATGACCTCTGACATCACAATGTTCCATAACCCCTGTCATCAAAATGTTCCATGACCCTTTTCATCAAATTGCTCCATGACCCTGTCATCACAGTGCTCCCTGCCCTTCTCATCACAATGCACAACGCCCTTGTCATCAAAATCCTCCATGACCTTTGTCATCACAAAGATCCATGACCCTTGGCATCACAATGCTCCATGTCATTGTCATCACAATCCTCCATGAACAATCTCATCACATTGCTCCATGCCCTTGTCATCACAAAGCTCCATGACAGATGTCATCAGAATGCTCCATGGCCTTCTCATCACAATGCTCCATGCCCTTGCCGTCACAATGCTCCATTACCCCTGTCATAACAATGCTCCATGACCACTGCCATCACGATGTTCCGTGGCCTTGTCATCACAGTGCTCCATGACACCTGTCATCACAATGCTCCATGACTTTGTCAGCAAAATGCTACATGACCTTGTCATTACAATGCTCTATGCGCTTGTCATCACAATACTCCATTTCCATTGTCATCACAATCCTCCATGAACCTTGAGTGCACATTGCTTCATGCCCTTGTCATCACAATGCTCCATGCTCCTTGAAATCAAAATGATCCATGTCCTCTGTCATCACAATGCTCCAAACCCTTGTGATCCCAGTGTTCCATAACACTTGTCATCACAATGCTCCATGATGCCTGTCATCACAAAATTCCATGCCCTTTTCATCACAGTGCTCCTTGACATTTGGCATCAAAATGCTCAGTACACTTGTCATCACAATGCTCCCTGACACTTGTCATCAGAATGCTCTTTGAACCCTCTCACGAAAAGGCTCCATGCCTTTTTCATCACAATGCCCCATTCCGTTTTCATCACAATGCTCCGTGACCATTGTCATCAAAATGCTCCATGACTGTGTCTGAAAAATATTCCATGACCCTTGTCATCACAATGTGCCATTCGCTTTTCATCACAACGGTCCAGAAAATTTTCATTGCAATGCTCCATAAACCTTGTAATCACAATGCTCCATATACTTCTCATCAAAATGCTCTCTCACCAGAGATATCACAGTGTTCCAACACTAGTTGTCACAATACTCCCTCACTACTGTAATCACAGTGTCCCATGACCCCTGTCATCACAGTGCTACATCCCTTTATCATCAAAATGTTCCATGACCCCTGACATCACAATATTCTATAACCCCTGTCATCAAAATGTTCCAATACACTTTCCATCATATTGCTGAATGACCCTGTCATCAAAATACTCCCTGTCCTTATCATCACAATGCACCATGCACTTGTCATCAAAATGCTCCATGACATTTGTCATCACAAAGCGCCATGACACTTGGCATCACAATGCTCCATGAACCCTCTCATCACATTGCTCCATGCCCTTGTCATCACAAAGCTCCATGACACTTGTCATCACAATGCTCGATGCCCTTCTCATCACAATGCCCCATGACCTTGTCATTACAATCCTTCATGACCCATGTATCACAGTGTTCCATGCCCTTATCAACACAATGCTCTATGCCCACTCTCATCACAATAATCCATGAAACTTATTAGACCAATGCTCCATTCCCTTGTCATCACAAGGCTCCATGCCCTTGTCATCACAATGTTCCATGACCCCTGTCATCACAATGCTCCATGCCTCCATTCATCACAATGCTTCATGACCTTTGTCATCACAATGGTCCATGCCCTCGTCATCAGCAGTCTCTGTGACCTTTTTAACCACAATGCTCCATGAACTTTTCATCACAATGCTCTTTGACCCTTGTCATCACAATGCTCTATGCCATTCTCAGCACAATGCTCCATGACCCTCGTTATCACAATGCTCCATGACCCATGTCATCACAATGCACCCTGCACTTTTCATCACAGTGCTCCACAATCTTGTCACCACAATGCTCCATAAAACTTGTCATCACAATTCTCCATGCACTTCTCATCAAAATGCTCTCTCAACACTGATATCACAATGTTACATCACTATTCATCACAATACTCCCTCACCCCTGTCATCACAATATCCCATGACTTCTGTCTTTGCAATGCTACATGCACATATCATCACAAAGTTCGATGACCCCTGATATCACAATGTTCCATAACCCCTGTCATCAAAATGCTCCATAACACTTTTCCTCAAAATGCTCAATGACCCCTGACATCACAATGTTCCATAACAACTGTCATCAAAATATTCCATGATTCTTTTCATCAAATTGCTCTATAACCCTGTCATCACAATACTCCCTGCCCTTCTCATCACAATGTACCACGCCCTTGTCATCAAAATGCTCCATGACCTTTGTCATCACAAGGATCCATGACCCTTGGCATCTCAATGCTCCATGCCATTGTCATCACAAAACTCCATGAACCCTCTAATCACAATGCTCCATGCACATTTGCATCTCAATGCTCCATGAACCCTGTCATCAAAATGCACCATGCCCATCATCATAATGCTTCAGGCTATTGTCATCACAATGAAATCAAAATATTTGATGAGCTATCTCATCACAATGCTCCAAATCCTTTTGATCACAATGTTCCATAACACTTATCATCAAAATGTCCCATGACGCTCATCATCACAATTATCCATGGTCTTCTCATCACAGTGCTCCATGACCTTTGTCATCACAGTGCTCTATACACTTGTCATCACAATGCTCCCTGACACTTGTCATCAGTATGCTCCTGGAACCCTGTCATGACAAGGCTCCATACCATTTTCATAACAATGATCCATGCCAATTTCATCACAATGCTCCAAGACACCAGTAATCACAATGCTCCATGCCCTTTTCATCACAATGCCCCAAGACTCCTGTAATCACAATACTCCATGCCCCTTTTCATCAGAATGCTCCATGAGACATGTTATTACAAGGCTCCATGGTCTTCTCATCACAATTCTCCAGGAACTTTTCATCACAGTGCTCCATTCCCTTGTCATCACAATGCTCCATGACCCCTGTCCTCACAATACTTCCTGAACATTTTCAGTCCAATTCTCCAGGAACTTCTCATCACAATGCTTCATGATCCCTATCATCACAATGCTCCATGACCACTGTCATCACAACGCTCCATGACCCCTGACAACACAGTGATCCGGGACTCTTGTCATCACAGTGCTCCATTCCCTAGTCATCACAATGCTCCATGAACATTTTCAGCCCAATGCTCCATAACCGTTGTCATCACAATGATCCATGACCTTGTCATCCCAATGCTCCATGACCCCTGTAATCACAGTGATCCGTGATGCTTCTCATCACAGTGCTCTATGACCCTTATCATCACAATGCTCCATGCCTGTGTCAGCAAAATTCTACATGACCTTGTCATCAAAATGCTGCATTTGCTTGTCATCACAATACTCCCTTACCATTGTCATCACAATCCTCCATGAATCTTGGGATCACATTGCTTCATGCCCTTGTCATCCCAATGCTCCATGCTCCTTGAAAACAAAATTATCCATGACTTCTATCATCACAATGCTCCAAACCCTCGTTATCACAAAGTTCCATAACACTTGTCATCACAACGCTCCATGATGCCTGTCATCACAATACTCCATGTCCTTTTCGTCAAAATGCTCCATGATCTTTTTCATCACAATTCTCAATACACTTGTCATCACAATGTTCCCTGACACTTGTCGTCAGAATGCTCCTTGAAACCTGTCATGAAATGGCTTCATGCCTTTTTCATCACAATGCTCCATGCCCTTTTCATCACAATGCTCCATGCCATTGTCGTCATAATACTCCACAAGCTTGTCATCAGAATGCTCCATGACACTTGTCATCACAATGCTCCATGGCCACTGTCATCACAATGCTCCATACCCCTTGTCATTACTGTGCTCCATGACGCTCGTCATCACAATTATCCATGGTCTTCTCATCACAATGCTCTACGCCCTTGTCATCAAAATGCTCCATGACCCTTGTCATCACTATGCTCCATGGCCACTGTCATCACAATGCTCCATTCCCCTTGTCATTACAGTGCTCCATGACGCTCATCATCACAATGCTCCATGGTCTTGCCATCACAATGCTCCATGCACTTCTCATCAAAATGCTCTCTCACCACAGATATCACAATGTTACATCATTATTCGTCACAATACTCACTCACCCCTTTTATCCCAATGTTCCATGACCCCTGTCATCACAATGCTACATGCACTTATCATCACAATGTTCGATGACCCCTGACATCACAATGCTCCATAAACCCTGTCATCAAAATGCTCCATGACCCTTTTCATCATAATGCTCCATGACCTCTGACATCACAATGTTCCATAACCCCTGTCATCAAAATGTTCCATGACCCTTTTCA
The DNA here is from genome assembly GCF_964341445.2 of Mesoplodon mirus. Lineage (NCBI taxonomy): Eukaryota > Metazoa > Chordata > Mammalia > Artiodactyla > Ziphiidae > Mesoplodon > Mesoplodon mirus. The sequence continues at coordinate 370,644 of NW_028295412.1, forward strand.
TCAAATTGCTCCATGACACTGTCATCACAATGCTCCCTGCCCTTCTCATCACAATGCACAACGCCCTTGTCATCAAAATCCTCCATGACCTTTGTCATCACAAAGATCCATGACCCTTGGCATCACAATGCTCCATGTCATTGTCATCACAATCCTCCATGAACAATCTCATCACATTGCTCCATGCCCTTGTCATCACAAAGCTCCATGACAGATGTCATCAGAATGCTCCATGGCCTTCTCATCACAATGCTCCATTCCCTTGCCATCACAATGCTCCATTACCCCTGTCATAACAATGCTCCATGACCCCTGCCATCACGATGTTCCGTGGCCTTGTCATCACAGTGCTCCATGACACCTGTCATCACAATGCTCCATGACTTTGTCAGCAAAATGCTACATGACCTTGTCATTACAATGCTCTATGTGCTTGTCATCACAATACTCCATTTCCATTGTCATCACAATCCTCCATGAACCTTGAGAGCACATTGCTTCATGCCCTTGTCATCACAATGCTCCATGCTCCTTGAAATCAATATGACCCATGTCCTCTGTCATCACAATGCTCCAAACCCTTGTGATCCCAGTGTTCCATAACACTTGTCATCACAATGCTCCATGATGCCTGTCATCACAAAATTCCATGCACTTTTCATCACAGTGCTCCATGACATTTGGCATCAAAATGCTCAGTACACTTGTCATCACAATGCTCCCTGACACTTGTCATCAGAATGCTCTTTGAACCCTCTCAGGAAAAGGCTCCATGCCTTTTTCATCACAATGCCCCATTCCGTTTTCATCACAATGCTCCGTGACCATTGTCATCAAAATGCTCCATGACCCATGTAATCACAATGCTCCATGCCCCTCTTTATCTCAATGCTCCATGAACCCTGTCATCACAATGCATCATGCCAATCATTCTAATGCTTCCGGGTATTGTCATCACAATGAAATCAATATTCTCCATGACCCCTGTCATCACAGTACTCCAAGGACATTTTCAGCCCAATGCTCCATGACACTTGTCATCAAAATGATCCATGCCCTTGTCATCCCAATGCTCCATGACCCCTGTATTCACAATGCTCCGTGACGCTTGTCATCACAGTGCTCCATGACACATGTCATCACAATGCTCCATGCCTTTGTCAGCAAAATGCTACATGACCTTTTCATTACAATGCTCTATGCGTTTGTCATCACAATACTGCATTACCATTGTCATCACTATCCTCCATGAAACTTGGGATCCCATTGCTTCATGCCCTTGTCATCACAATGCTCCCTGCTCCTTGAGATCAAATGATCCATGACCTCTGTCATCACAATGCTCAAAACCCTTGTGATCACAATGTTCCGTAACACTTGTCATCACAAAGCTCCATGATGCCTGTCATCACAATACTCCCTGCCCTTGTCATCACAATGCTACATGCCCTTGTATCACAATGTTCCAAGTCCCCTGTAATCAGAATGCTCCACGCCCCTTTTCATCAGTATGCTGCTTGAGATTTGTCATCACAAGCCTCCATGGTTTTCTCAACACAATGCTCCAGGACCTTGTCATCACAATGCTTCACGACATTGTCATGAAAATTCTCAATGGCCCTTGTCAACATAATGCTCCAAGCCCTAGTCATCACAATGCTCCATTATATTTGTCATCACATCCTCCATTACATTTGGCATCACAATGCTCCATGCTATTGTCATCGCAATGGACCATGACATAGGTCATCAAAATGCTCCCTGACACCTGTCTTCACAATACTCCATGCCCTTGTCTTCACAATGCTCTATGCCCTAGTCATCACAATGCACCATGTCCACTGTCATCACAATCATCTATGAAACTTGTCAGACCAATGCTCCATGCCCCTGTCATCACAATGCTCCATGCCCTTGTCATCACAATGCTCCATGACCCCTGTCATCACAATGCTCCGTGACTCCAGTCATCACTATGCTTCATAACGTTTGTCATCACAACGGTCCATGCCCGCATCATTACAAGGCTCTGTGACCTTTGTAACCACAATGCTCCATGAACATTTCATCACAATGCTCCGTGACCCTTGTCATCACAATGCTCCATGCCTTTGTCAGAACAATGCTCCATGAACATTGTCCTCACAATGTGCCATGCGCTTTTCATCACAATGATCCACAACCTTGTCATCGCTATGCTCCATAAACCTTGTAATCACAATGCTCCATGAACTTCTCATCCAAATGCTCTCTCACATGAGATATCACAATGTTCCATCACTAGTCATCACAATCCTCGCTCAACCCTGTTATCACAATGTTCCATGACCCCTGTCATCACAATGCTACATCCCCTTATCTGCACAATGTTCCTTGACCCCTGACATCACAATGTTCCGTAACCCCGTCATCAAAATGCTCCATGACCCTTTTCATCCCAAAGCTCCATGATCCCTGGCAACACAATGTTCTATAATCCATGTCATCAAAATGTTCCATTATACTTTTCATCAAATTGCTGCATGACCCTGTCATCAAAATGCTCCCTGCCCTTCTCATCACAATGCACAACACACTTGTCATCAAAATGCTCCATGACCTTTGTCATCACAAAACTCCATGACCCTTGGCATCACAATGCTCCATGAACCATCTCATCACATTGCCCCATGCCCTTGTCATCAAAAGCTCCATGACACTTGTCATCACAATGCTCGATGCCCTTCTCATCACAATGCTCCATGCCCTTGTCATTACAATCCTCCATGACCCATGTATCACAGTGTACCGTGCCCTTTTCATCACAATGTTCCATGCCCATTCTCATCACAATAATCCATGAAACATTTCAGACCAATGCTCAATGCCTTTCTCATCACAATGCTCCATTACCTCTGTCATAACAATGCTCCATGACCCCTGCCATGAAAATGTTCCACGGCCTTGTCATCACAAGGCTCCATGACCCTTGTCATCACAAAGCTCCAAGACCCCTGTAATCACAATGCTCCATGCCCTTGTCATCACACAGCTCCATGACGCATGCCATCAGAATGTTCCATGTCCTTCTCCTCACAATGCTTCATGCCCTTGTCTTCACAATGCTCCAAGACCCCTGTAATCACAATGCTCCATGCCCCTTTTCATCAGAATGCTCCATGAGACTTGTCATCACAAGTCTCCATCGTCATCTCATCACAATGCTCCATGACCTTGTCATCACCTTGCTCCATTCCCTAGTCATCACAAAGCTCCATGACCCCTGTCATCACAATATTCCATGAATATTTTCAACCCAATGCTCCATGACATTCTCATCACAATGCTCCATGACCATTATCATCACAATGCTCCATGACCACTGTCTTCACAATGCGCCATTCCAACTGTCATCACAATAATCCATGAAACTTATTAGACCAGTGCTCCATGCCCTTGTCATCACAATGCTCCATGCCCTTGCTATCACAATATTCCAAGACCCCTGTAATCAGAATGCTCCATGCCCCTTTTCATCAGTATGCTCCATGAGACCTGTCATCACAAGGCTACATGGATTTCTCATCACAGTGCTCGAGGACCTTGTCATCACAATGCTTCACGACATTGTCATGAAAATTCTCAATGGCCCTTGTCATCATAATGCTCCAAGCCCTAGTCATCACAATGTTCCATTATATTTGTTATCACAATCCTCTATTACATTTGGCATCACAATAAATGATGCCATTGTCATCGAAATGGACAATGACCTATGTCATCACAATGCTCACTCACACCTGTCTTCACAATTCTCCATGATTTTCTCATCACAATGCTCCATGACCTTGTCATCACAATCCTCCATGACCCCTGTTAACACAATGCTCCGTGACTCCAGTCATCACAATGCTTCATAACATTTGTCATCACAACGATCCATGCCCGTGTCATCACAAGGCTCTGTGACGTTTGTAACAATGCTCCATGAACTTTTCATCACAATGCTCCGTGTCCCTTGTCATCACAATGCTCCATGCCTTTGTCAGAACAATGCTCCATGACCCTTGTCATGAAAATGTGCCACGGGCTTTCCATCACAATGATCCACCACCTTGTAATCGCTATGCTCCATAAACCTTGTAATCACAATGCGCCATTCTCTTCTCATCCAAATGCTCTCTCACCTGAGATATCACCATGTTCTCTCACTAGTCATCACAATCCTCGCTCACCCCTGTAATCAAAATATTCCATGACCCCTGTCATCACCATGTTCCATTCCCTTGTCATCACAATGCTTCATGACCACTGTCATCACAATACTCCATGAACATTATCACCCAAATACTCCATGACCTTCTCATCACAATGCTCCATGACAAATATCACCACAATGCTCCATGACCACTGTCATCACAACACTCCATGACACCTGACAACACAATGATCTGGGACTCTTGTCATTACAATGCTCCATTCCCTAGTCATCACAGTGCTCCATGAACCCTGTCATCACAAGACTCCATGAATATTTTCAGCCCAATGCTCCATGACACTTGTCATCACAATGAACCATGCCCTTGTCATCCCAATGCTCCATGACCCCTGTATTCACAATGCTCCGTGACGCTTGTCATCACAGTGCTCCATGACCCCTGGCATCACAATGCTCCATGCCTTTGTAAGCAGAATGGTACATGACTTTGTCATTACAATGCTCTATGCGCTTGTCATCACAATACTCCATTACCATTGTCATCACAATCCTCCATGAAACTTGGGACCACATTGCTTCATGCCCTTGTCATCACAATGCTCCATGCTCCTTGAAATCAAAATGATCCATGACCACTGTCATCACAATGCTCCAAACCCTTGTGATCACAATGTTCCATAGCACTTGTCATCACAACGCTCCATGATGCCTGTCATCACAATACTCCATGCCCTTTTCATCACAATGCTCCATGACCTTTGTCATCACAATTCTCAGTACATTGACATCACAATGCTCCCTGATATTTGTCGTCAGAATGCTCCTTGAACCCTGTCACGAAAAGTCTCCATGCCATTTTAATCACAATGCCCCATGCCGTTTTCATCACAATGCTCCATGCTATTGTCATGAAAATACTCCCCAAGCTTGTCACCAGAATGCTCCATGACCCTGGTCATCACAATTCTCCATGCACTTGTTAGCACAATGCTCCCTGACCCTTGTCATCACAATGCTCCAAGCCATTGTCATCACAATGCTCCATTACCTTTGTCATCAGAATCCTCCATGACAATTTGCATCACAATGCTCCATGCCATTTTCATCACAATGGACCATTATATATGTCATCACAATGCTCCTGACACGTGTCTTCACAATACTGCATCACCTGGTCATCACAAGGCTCCATGCCCTTGTCAACACAATGCTCCATGTCCTTGTTATGACAATGCTCCATGACCCCTGTCATCACAATGCTCCGTGACTCCAGTCATCACAATTCTTCATGACCTTTGTCATCACAATTGTCCATGCCCTCATCATCAACAGTCTCTGTGACCTTTTTAACCACAATGCTCCATGAACTTTTCTTCACAATGCTCTTTAACCCCTGTCATCAGAATGCTCTATGCCTTTCTCAGCACAATGCTCCATGACGCATGTCATCAGAATGCTCCATGGCCTTCTCCTCACAATGCTCCATGCCCTTGTCATCACAGTGCTCCAAGACCCCTTTAATCACAATGCTCCATGTCCCTTTTCATCAGAATGCTCCATGAGACTTGTCATCACAAGTCTCCATGTTCATCTCTTCACAGTGCTCCAGGACCTTGTCATCACAATGCTCCATGACCAATGTCATCACAATGCTCTGTGACTCCAGTCATCACAGTGCTTCATAATATTTGTCATCACAATGGTCCATGCCCGCGTCATCACAATAATCCATGAATATTTTCAGCCCAATGCTCCATGAACTTCTCATCACAATGCTCCATGACCAATATCATCACAATGCTGAATGACCGCTGTCATCACAACACTCCATGACACTTGACAACACAATGATCCGGGACTCTTGTCATCACAGTGCTCCAAGACCCCAGTCATCACAATGCTCTGTGACTCCAGTCATCACAGTGCTTTATAATATTTGTCATCACAATGGTCCATGCCCGCATCATCACAAGGCTCTGTTACCTTTGTATCCAAAATGCTCCATGAACATTTCATCACAGTGCTCCGTGACCCTTGTCATCACAATGCTCCCTGACAATTCTCTTCACAATACTTCATGACCTGTTCATCACAATGCTCCATGCGCTTGTCATCACAATGTGCCATTCCAAATGTCATCACAATAATCCATGAAAATTATTAGACCAATGCTCCATGCCATTGTCATCGCAATGGACCATGACATATGTCATCACAATGCTCAAAGACCCCTGTAATCACAATGCTCCATGCCCTTGTCATCACAAAGCTCCATGACGCTTGTCATCAGAATGTTCCATGGCCTTCTCCTCACAATGCTCCATGCCCTTGTAATCACAATGATCCAAGACCCCTGTAATCACAATGTTCCATGCCACTTTTCATCAGAATGCTCCATGAGACTTGTCATCACCAGGCTCCATGGTCATCTCATCACAATGCTCCAGGACCTTGTCATCACCATGCTCCATTCCCTTCTCATCACAATGCTTCATGACTCCTGTCATCACAATAATCCATGAATATTTTCAGCCCAATGCTCCATGACCTTCTCATCACAATGCTCCATGACCAATATCATCACAATGCTGAATGATCGCTGTCATCACAACACTCCATGACACCTGACAACACAATGATTCGGGACTCTTGTCATCACAGTGCTCAAAGACCCCTGTAATCACGATGCTCCATGACCCATGTCATCACAATACTCCATGAACCATTTCAGCCCAATGCTCCATGACACTTTTCATCACAAGGATCCATGGCCTTGTCATCCCAATGCTCCATGCCCCCTGTATTCACAATGCTCCGTGACGCTTGTCATCACAGTGCTCTATGATACCTGTCATCACAATGCTCCATGCCTTTGTCAGCAAAATGCTACATGACCTTGTCATTACAATGCTCTATGCGCTTGTCATCACAATACTCCATTACCGTTCTCATCACTATCCTCCATGAACCTTGGGATCACATTGATTCATGCCCTTGTCAGCACAATGCTCCATGCTCCTTGAAATCAAAATGATCCATGACCACTGTCATAGCAATGCACCAATCATTTTTGATCACAATGTTCCATAACACTTGTCATAACAACGCTCCATGATGCCTGTCATCACAATACACCATGCCCTTTTCATCACAATGCTCCATGACCTTTGTCATCACAATTCTCAATACACTTGTCATCACAATGCTCCCGGACACTTGTCGTCAGAATGCTCCTTGAACGCTGTCACGAAAAGGCTCCATGCCTTTTTCATCACAAAGCCCCATGCCATTTTAATCACAATGCTGCATGCCATTGTCATCAATATACTCCACAAGCTTGTCATCAGAATGCTCCATGACCCTTGTCATCACAATTCTCCATGCACTTGTCAGCACAATGCTCCCTGACCCTTGTCATCACAATGCTCCAAGCCATTGTCATCAGCATGCTCCATTACTTTTGTCATCAGAATCCTCCATGACACATGGCATCACAATGCTCCATGCCCTTGTTATCACAATGCACCATTCCAACTGTCATCACAATAATCCATGAAACTTATTAGACCAATGCTCCATGCCCTTGTCATCACAATGCTCCATGCCCTTGTTATCACAATGTTCCAAGACCCCTGTAATCAGAATGTTCCATGCCCTTTTTCATCAGTATGCTCCATGAGACGTGTCATCACAAGGCTTCATGGTTTTCTCATCACAGTGCTCCAGGACCTTGTCATCACAATGCTTCACGACATTGTCATGAAAATTCTCAATGTTCCTTGTCATCATAATGCTCCAATCCATAGTCATCACAATGCTCCATTATATTTGTCATCACAATCCTCCATTACATTTGGCATCACATTACTCCCTGCCATTGTAATCACAATGGACCATGACATGTGTCATCACAATGCTCCCTGACACCTGCCTTCACAATACACCATGACCTTCTCTACACAATGATCCATGCCCTTGTCATCACAATGCACCATGTCCACTGTCATCACAATAATCTATGAAACTTGTCAGACAAATGCTCCATGCTCCTGTCATCACAATGCTCCATGCCCTTGTCATCACAATGCTCCATGACTTGTCATCACAATCCTCCATGACCCATGACACATGTATCACAGTTTTCCATGCCCTAGTCATC